>NC_081755.1:29968137-30301320 GCF_963082965.1 Carassius carassius | reverse complement strand
GACATACACAAACAAAAATAAGTGGAGGAATGTGAAATCTGGCAGGCCACCAACACCACTAGTAGATTTTTGAAACTCACTCAAGTCGAACGAACCCAGCTTGCATTCCTACCCCTGCAGAGATATTGAGGTGAGTGCTGATTGGTGTTCATTCCCCTAAACAGACCTGTCTCTTCTCTGTCAAACCATTCCCTGCCCCGCACACATCCCATCAGACTCGGAAGGGAAAGTAAACAGAGAGTAGTTTGATCTTCCATTACGGCCGTAATTCTATTATGGCTATTTACGGTATCGATTCTCCAGTGGAGTAGAGAGGAATAAGTCACCCAGGCTGTACAGGAGGGCCACCGAGGAGAGGCGGAATAAAAAGTCAGCCGTCGCTAACCCCAAGTGACACAAATTACTCTGAGTGACATGAGCATTCTCTAAACTCAGTGGGGAACGATGATGTGGCATTGATTAGAATTATTCAAATGTCACTCCTGTCTTCTGAAGGGTAGAATGTGAGATGGCTATGCGATTTTTCACAGCGCTTCGTCTTTTTGAAGATGAGACAACAAAATTAGCAGCACTCTTCTCTTCTTGTCCAAACCTGCCCTGTAGTCACAAAGTGCTTTAGGGAAATACAGCAGGTTGCCAACTCTTCTGCTTTCATCCTAGTTGTTACTCAAACTTGTTTTATAATCAAAATTAAAATGACAAAGTGGCAGTTGTAGAGCCACTGCCTTAGGCAGTTCAGCAAAGTAGGCAGGGAATCAGGAAAGATTGTATTACGCCTTCAGGAAAAGACAGAAAGGTTGTGAGGTGGCAGCAGCACCTCGGACTCCCTGAAGACAAAACAAGACCCCCATGAGAAGTTTTGAGATGAATAGCTACAAACACACTCGCACACACAGATAATACAAAGTCTCTCACATGAACAAACACTTTAAGGGGACTTTACTGCACCTGGGTGGCCAGACAAAGATGACAGGGTGCTTATCAGCTCGAACCGGGTAAGTCAAAAGGTACCAGCGCGAGAAAGCGACAAGATGAGAGAAAAAAGAAAAGGAGAGAGAGTTAGAAGAGGAAAGAGAGAGAGAGTCTGGGGTTACCCACCACTGCTCTCAAGGGCGAGAGTTCCATCATGCACGCTACTGATAAAATTAAACCGGTGCAGATACGTTTGGTGTAAAATACGGTTTTAAAATGTGCCGATTTCAAACGCCAAGAGCTATACCGAAGTGTCCAGTAAAACCGTGTGTGGACTGGTAAATGACTGTAAATACTGCCAATATACTAAACAAAATGTAAACAGTTTATTCCGAGCTCTACATTAATCCCAACAGAATCTTATTAGTATGGTAGTGGTTTTCAACTGGTGGGTCGTTTCAAGGATCTACAATATTTTGTCGAGGAGAGACGGAAAAACGCAATGCAAATAATGAAACGAACCATATAACTGTAAAACAAAAATAGACTTATTAGCCTTAATAGGAAGGAGAAAACACTCTCCATATCTTCTGTTGATGTTAAAGACCCTGTATCCACATTACATTATCACATCTAAATAGTGTTGCTTTTGTCAACAAAAATTATGACTAAAAACTGTTGTCAACAAACCTTTGGCGAAAATATAAATGCTGGTCATATGACAATGACTATAATTAAATGCATAATGAAATATTGTTGACGAATAAAAACGAGACCGTGGTTGTGTGGTTTACAAAATAAAAACTATGCTAAAAATATCTGTTAATTTTCATTGACCAAGTTATTTTGTCTCGTTTAGTCATGATGTTATTATTATTATTGTTTTGCATTATTTCTGTTTCCTGTGTCTCTCTTCAGGGGCTGCATCAGGTTGCACTGCACAGATGCAACCAATGTCAGTTTCTCAAAGCTCCACTCATGGTGTTATTTTAAAGACAACAACAAACAAAGTAAAGCAGGATTTTTACTTTCGCCTGGCTCCACTTCGCGAGCCTCCGCTGACTGCGAGCGCACCTTCCCAAACAGACAAGGTTTTTATACTTGTCAAGTTCGCCATTGCACTATTCTTTGAAATGACAGGAGCGACGAGGAGTAACTGTCCTCTAAAACCATCAAGAATCACCAGTGAGAAGTCATTCTTGTGATGTATGAGTTGATGAATTAATAATTTCTTTATGTACAAACTTAAAACAATCTTAAACTATTGGCTGTATTTTGCATCAAACACAAGACAACTTTAAGCAAATAGTGTATAATTAATATCTAAATGAATTCTAATTCTATTTCATACAATAAAAATAAAACGTACTTCAAATAAGAAGCCTAGCTTGGACAAACTATGTAGACATTTTTTCCAAAAAACAATGTTTTTGTCAAAATCACCTGATGGAGTATGAACTTCACATTAAACTGCTTCTGTTTCACACAAACGCCAGCACAGATGTGCATGTTCAGCTAGAATCGGCCTGATCTCGTGCATGTTCGGATGCGGAGCTATGCAGAAAGTTAAAAAAAAATGCTGTGCACTCCGCCACGTGAAATGAGTTTGCACGCACTCAAAGCGAATTTCCGGTAACACTGCCATGACGTCATATTTTCCGCGCTCACCCAAACAAACTTGCATACGTATCGAGTATAAGGGGGCTTTCACACTGGCAGTTTAGTGTGGAACGGGGCACGGTTCGCATGAAAATCGCTAATGTGAACTCTGTCATCAGACCCTGGTGCGCACTGGGGTACCGAACCCAAGACTACCTGGAGAAGATGGTCTGAGTTCGGTTGCTCCCGAACTGTGGCACGGTTCGCGTGAATGTGCAAGCGACACGGACTCGAGTGCGCTCTTGTTCAGGAAGTAAAGTATCCCGCACATTCGTAATGCTGCCGATATCATTGTTGCCTCAACACACGAGAGAAAAAAAGTCAAAAGTCTCCTAAAAGTCCAAATTAAATTAATTAAAATAAAACAATTAAAATTAATTATTATGCTGTGCATAATGGCAGCAAAATAAAAAAAAAAATTACAACTATGCTGAGTTGCATTGTGTTCTCCATGCATTTCCGTGTGCGTTTGCAATGAAATAAGGTGACTCCAAACGCACCTGGGTTCGATACAACTATTAAGTGTTAAAGCAGACCAATGTTGCGGGTGGCGCCGGGAACAACCGACCAGCCGGGGTTCGTTTGGGAGAAAAATTTGATTTAATCTTTTATTGTTTTAATTTATTTTATTAAAATGTATGTGTGTACTTCTAACATGTTTCGTTGGTAAAATAAATGTTGTAAATTCAAATCAGTGAGTCTATAAGGTAACAATAATATAATAAGATAACCTTGTTTGAAATGGGTTTGGCTAAAAGAAAATTTTGGTTTTGTCTATTCTACTATTTACTTTTACTATATTGACTGGGTTAAATAAAATGGCATTACTAAAAAGAGACTAAAATACAATTTTCATTGACTAAAACTAAACTAAATGTCATCAGTTTTCGTAGACTAAAACTAGACTAAAATGTAATCAGGTTTCTTTGACTAAAACTAGACTAAATGTCATCAGTTTTCGTTGACTAATCCTAGACTAAAATATCATCAGTTTTCGTCGACTAAAACTAGACTTGACTAACAAGAGTATGAACGTGACTGAAACTAATAAAAACTAAAATGACAGCTTCACACAAAGACTAGACTAAAACTAAAATTAAAACAGGCAGCCAAAAACAATACTACATCTAAAGGAGAGAGGCCATGACATGCACAGGGCTCAACGCTAAGGATTTTTTTTGGGCACTGGTCATTAGACGCTGTCACTTCAGATACAATGAATGGGTATAATATAGAGATACACATTTCTTTCTCAAAGGTTAACTGTTCACTTCGTATATAACCAATTGTCAAGGATACTTGCCAAGATGGGTATTTTGACATTCAAGCACAAGAAGTTGACAGAGAAGCGACTCCCTGTTCTGTTGTTTTTCATGTCTTCTTGCACTTGAATACTTTGAATCACTTCAGTGTTTAAATTTAAGGCTTAAAAACACCTGCAAATGATAAACTTTCGTGACGACATAGCAGTGTTTCCCAAAGAATTAGATTCTATTTGCGGTGGTGTGGTGTTTGGGGACCGGGGAAGGGGGGGAAGATTAAGTTTAATATATCATATATATATATATATATATATATATATATATATATATATATATATATATATATATATATATATATATAAATATATATATATCATATATTTTTTGTGACAAGTACACATTTCCAGTGCCAACACTTAGTGTCAGATACCTTAAAGGGATAGTTCACCCAAAAAGGAAAATTCTATCATCATTTACTCACCCTCAAGTTGTTCCAAACCTGTATGGGTTTCTTTGTTCTGTTGAACACAAAGGAAGATATTTGGAAGAATGTTTGTAACCAAACAGATGTCGGTCCCCATTGACTACCATAGTAGGAAAAAATATATAATATATTAGAAAATAAAAAGGGAAAATAATATATTACAATATATCACAATATATTTTAAGAAATATATTGGTAAATATATTTTCCTTTCGTAAGGGACACTCAAACACAGGCTCACACACTCAAACATTCAAAAAGACTCACACACACACTCACACACAGACTCAGACACACACAGGCTCACACACACACTAAACTGGACCTGGAGGTGGACACACACACACACACAAACCTGGAGATTGAGGTAGACAAAAACCAACACACACCAACCTGAACCTGGAGATAATAATAATATAATGTCTAGTCTGGTGGCTGTGATATATATAAACCTACCAACGTCCCTTGCCATGATTTTTGGAATGACTGATCGCGAGAGGAAAAGAATGACGTTTTAGTCGCATAACATCGGTTAATGGAAACGCCGTCATTTCGCAATAGTTGTTTATCGATATTTAGAAAAAAAACACAAAAGTTTTGCGCGAATCTGTAATGTAAACGCGACAGCACTTGACATAGACTATCTTCTCAGAGTTATGTTGAGCAACAGTGTTCATTACTAACCATTCAACTCCGGATTGATTCTGGAATCTTCGCTGGGGGAATAAGCATTAAGCACCGGCAACAATCCGTCCTCTAACTAACGCATGCTCATGTTTTGATTCAGATCGTGTTCGAAGAGGAGGGGCTAGTCGTGCGTGCCTCCGTTGTCAGTTTGTGAGAGGGAGGGAGCAAGCAGCGCGCAGCTCTACAATAAAATACAATTGTACCCATATTAAATAGTTTAAAAATCTGAATCAATCCGTAGCGGTCAGCGTTGATATTGTGGCGGGCCGCCACAAATTAATGAATGTATGGAAAACCCTGCGACATAGCAATGGCCCCACTGGGCCAGTGAAAAATCCATCAACTGTTCCGAGTGTCCTCCCCAGGCCTTTGGGCAGTCCTTATTGTCGAGACCTAATGCACTCCTCCTCAAATACCATGCAAACAAAATTATGCAGGTTAAAAGCAAATTTGTACCAGACAACATTAAAAATTAGTTCACTATAAGGAAAAGCTTGCTTTGTTTTGACCAGAATGTGTTTTGAGCTGTTGACGAGAGCAAGACATTAAAATTGAAGAAAAGATTTATAAATTAAAGTTGCTGTTGTTGTTTTTTCTATTAAGCATGTGTTATGTTAAAGGGGTCATAGATGCTTTTTTAAAGATCATTATTTTGTGAAATCCTTGACATGCTTTAATATTCAAATAAATATTATTTTTTCAAATACTGTAGATTATTGTAGGTCCTCTATGCCCCGCCTCTCTAAAACACGTAATTTTCTACAAAGTCCCTCCTTCTGACAAGCGCAGTCTGCTCTGATTGACCAACTGACCAAGTGCACTGTGATTGGCCGAACACCGCAAGCACTTGTCAGAAATGTAATGCCCATTTCAATAATCGCGAGCTTCATCTTTCAAAATAAATGTAAATACAGTTACTAATGTCCTTAGTTTTACCATCAGTTCAAGCCTGAAAGGGGAACAGAGATGCATGACAGACACAGTGATGATTATCGTATGTGTTTGCAGTACACAAGCCATGGACAGTTAAGACAGCTGACTCCACTGTGTGACCCCGTCTCTCTCTCTCTCTTTCTCTCTCTCTCTCTGACACACACACGCGCACACACACACACACACGCAACCCGCAAAACTCTGCATTTGAACATTCAATAGCAAATACTTAAACTAATGACAAACTATACTTACAGTAGCTGATTCAGAAGCGCCAGATTGTCGTAGCAAAGTCAGAATGACCTCCTCTCCTAGGTTCACAAAACGGTTGTCCATTAAATGTGTTGCTGTTCTGTTGTAAGTAATCTTAAAGATTGCTAAATGCATCTACTTTCAGAAGGTCAAATAAAGTGGTTTTGCTTCCGTCTAGATACACACAGCATCTCCCTGACATGGCTGCTTCAACACTAACTGTGGTTACTGAAACCACGCCTTCTTTCTTTGCGTGAACATTTGGGTGGCATTATGTAAATATTTCCACATAGTGACGTAGAGATGTGGGGGCGTGTTTGAATAAGCCGTTTTGGGTGGGGGGGGGGGGTTGACGACTATAACTTTTATAAAGACTATCTCTTTGGATTTTTGAGACTTTAGTCTTTGCTACTTCACAGATCTTCATCATTCACAATAGCTTGTAACACTCCAAAGAGAAAGGAAAATTTTAAATCGCATCATATGACCCCTTTAATAATATAGAAAATCATTGGATATATGCAGTTCATATAATATTAATAAAGTTTGATGTTTGAATGTAAAAGAACATTTTGTTTACTTACACCAAACAACTTGGGACTGTATCGGATCATCACTTGATCCCCCGAAGCAAGACCTGTTGAGATTAATGTGGAATAAACAATGAGATTATTGATCCATAACTACAATCAAGTAGAATTATAACACCATGACTCTCTATTACAGTCCTAGTGATATTTTGCAACAAACTGATTGCCATTATATGAGCATTTCCAGTCTGCAACAGGGAATTGTTGCATATATGAAAACAATATTAAGTAGTTAACTTGGATTGTGTAAATATTTAAGTATTACTGTCTTAAAGCCAATAAATACGTCAATAAAACACTGGATTCCATGTAAACACAGCATTGTGTTTGGATGTGGTTGCACACACAGTCACATCCAGGTATTCTCATGAATTGCTCTGCCTTTAGGCAGTGCTCTCTCTCTCTCTAAAGCACAAAGCTATATAAACAGACTTTCATTACCTTTCATTTTCTGTCTGGGTCAATGAGCAGCTGTGGTCTGATGCACTAGTACCCAATAAAAACTGGTACTGAATGAGACCACCAGGACCCCTCCAACTGACTCATGCTGACGAACTGTTACATATTGCTTTAACACTAGCCTCCCAAATGATCCACCATGAAAAGAAATTACAACAAAAGATTTAAAGCCAGATAGAGAGAACTTAATTGCTCATATGAAAAGATTTACAAACTAAGCTGTGCATTAGAAATACTGAATTAGAGATTCAGTTATCTGACGGACTTTATTCAGACAATGTAAGGCAGTATGGTTGAGTGCAAGTATAAAGAGCTTTAAAATTAAAATACATTTCACTTTTATAAAGCTTTGCTGCATTTGGCATGGTCATTTTAACTCACCAGTGCTCAATTTGGCCTGTAATGGATTAGATGGAATGTCAGCCGGAGACATTAAAATGAGCTTTAGTTGTTGTAGGTCTAATCTCATTGCATATAAATTTTAAAGGCTACTGGGATCCTTGGCCAAGCATCCTATAGAGAGGAAATGATTTAATCACAGACTGCTGTTCTCCACAGAGTCTCACACTGTGCGTATATGAGTGTGACACTGAAAGCGAGTGCAGAAGGGGAATAGTAAGGGCTGGTTTGAGAGAGCTGAAGGTCATATCAGAAGAGGAGCTCCATGCACAGCTGCAGGGGTTATCGTACTGAGAGTGAGAGTGGCAGCTGGGAGCACGTCTTTACACATTTAAAGCCACCTCAATGGCACCAGTAGGGAGGAAGGTCAGCGGGGCCGAAAACGCATAAACATGCACATAGAAATGGAACAGACATGCAAATAAATTTGTAGGTGATTTTAAATGTAACAGACACAATCGCATCCTCACAAAAAGGATTTCCAAGATAAAACTATTTGTGGAGAGAATTTGTGGAAGCGTCACATATAAACCCAGGACACATTGTGATAAACACACCATAAATCTACAAAGAGCAAGATTACACCTTATGCTGTAATGACACTGACTATCTCTGTTATGGAAACATCAACAACAACTATTCTCCAGATACAAATAATCATGACTGGTACAGTGAATCATCCGGCATCTCATTTATATCCTGATCAGGTCAGAAACATGTTTGGATTCACTACTTTCTATTCCTTGAGAATGCTATCATATGTGTAGAAATTCAGCAAAAAAATAACACATTCACATTCATGCCCTCACAAACAGAGGTTGCACTACAAATAATCATTATCTGTCATTTTGATAGACTGGGTTGTAAGTTTTACTTCATGCTGCACTTTTATCTGTCAGTAAAATATGGTAATGCTTGCTATTTAGAGTGTCATCATCACAAGAACTGCTGTGACAAGAGCTCTTTCAGTCTTAAGCCAGTGTGAGTTCTTTGACTTTACAAAACACAAGATACCTAATTTATCACTGTGAATGTTAGTCATTTTAACAGAAAAAAACCCTGCATGTTACCTTATCATATACTGTAGATAATGACATAAACTACTGTTCAAAAGTTTGGGTCAGTGTCAGTTAGGACAGGTTATTTTATTTTTTTACTAAACAATGACACATTATATGAAAAAGATAAGGCATTTATAATGTAACAAAGATTTTATTATTTCAAATTAATGCCATTTCTTTAATTTTTATATTCATCAAAGAATCCAGTTTCTACAAAAATATTAAACAGCAAACCTTTTTTTTATATTCATAATAATATATAAATTATATAATTTATTAAGCACCAAATTAGCATATTAGAATGCTTTCTGAAGGACCATGTGACACGGAAGATGAGTAGTGACTGAAGAAAATTCAAATTTGCCAAAGGAATCTATTTTTCTACAGCATTTTGATCAAATAAATGTAAGCTTTGTGAGCACAAGAGACTTGTTCCAAAAACATAAAAAAATCATCCAGACCTTAAACTTTTGCCAGGTATTTTATTTTCAAAGATAATACACCTAATTTAACTGAGAATTTCTTTTTTTTTTATTAAAAGAATATTAATTGTATTTATATTTAACAAGGAAATATATATACACTTGACATATTTTCAAAATGTGCTTTTATAAGTATGAATTGTTTAAAAAATAAGGCATTTCCACAATTGCCGGAACATTATCTTTTAAGGTAAGTTAATTTAAATGTAAAGCATATTATAGTGTTTCAAAATGGCATGCATTTTGAAATATCCATCACTGTTTTTAAAGCAAGCCATAAAGCCACTTGTGAGTGTGATACAAGCTCATACACACCAGTCTAATCTACACAGTCTCCTATGTTCAAAACACACTCAAAATCAGCCAATACACAGCAGCAGCAGCAGTCTGATAAGCACCAAGAAATCACTGTGCAGCCTGATACTTACAAACATACAGTATAATAAATTCTCAACAGATTTATGCTATAGAGCAACACACAGCAGAGCAGCAACAGCAGCAGCAGTCCAATACATATTTATCTCCAACAAAGCAGCATTAGGCTGATACAGCCAGGCAAAGGCATTCCGACTGCAGTTTGTGCATGAGCAACACTGAGGCCCACACGCATATCAATGTGGTCGATCACTCTGGTGCAGAAATCTGAAGTCACGCTGTCTAAATATAGAGCTAGGGTTTATGTAAGTCAGGGTGAATAACTCCTTTCCACAGATTCCTTCTCACACACCCGCCCTCTCTTTCTCTCTCTCTACCTCGAATCACATCTCAATAACCTACGGTTGTTATAAATACAATCAAACAGCTCTGCAAAGAAAGTACGATACAGATTTCACTCATATCTGGATGGTATGTAAACACATATGCATACTAGCACCGACAGTGTCTTCGGCTTTAATGAACCAGAAGTACGCCTGGCACGCTGACTCCTTTGCTGTGTAATCTCTACATTCAGCGATGTGGGAAATTGTTCTTAGTGAGGGTGGGTGATAGGGAGTAATATCTATAATGACATACTGTGGCAGCACTGCTGTCAAACATATTAACCTGATTACACTCACACTAGCCCTCATCAAAAAGAAATGGTAAAATCTTTTCCATCTGTTGAATGATAAGACAGGAACACATACTGTTGAAGGGAAGCATAAGTGTTGCTTGAATATACAAAATATTTATTCAGACTTCATTACCCCCTTTGAAAATATATTCGTTCATGTGAGGTAATTACTGAGGCTCTGGTAATGTAAAACTAAGTTACATTTCTGCATCCTCTGCTACTTTGTGAGAATGCGATTATTTCCTCCAGTGTTTGAGTGGTCAGCGTTGAAGAGGTCCAGCTGATGAGAGCAATTAAATACTGCTAATCATGTTTTAATGAGAGAGATTAGGCAGGTGCACTAATAAAAATGGTGTAAGATTTACACTGAGAAATTGCTAGCAAATTGCTTAAAAGAACACCATTGAAACATGCTATTTTGAAGGTTCCAAAAATCAATTTATTGATTTTTTTAACCTGCAATTTATTGATTCCAAAAATCAATAAAAAAAAAATTGTAAATAAAGCAGTGTGAGCTTTTCAGAGCAGAACTAATCTACGCTTCAAACAACTGCTCCAATTGATGAGTTCAATCTTCACTCACTCTTATCGTCACTCAAGACATACACACAAATACGTTGATAAACACAAATCAGACTGGAGGAGGGGAGGAGGTGAGGACATGGCCAAGGAGGAGAGGAGAAATGCGGAGGGAAGCAAGAGGTCTTGAGACAGGGCTAAAAATATCTGGTTGGTGAACTCAATGCTTTCACGCTTTCATGGAGCTCTTTCTCACACACACACACACACACACACACACACAAAGACAGACAGAGATCCAAACAAGCAAACAGTCTGGTCTGAAAATTTCTGTCTGAGACATGTATAAAGCAAGGTGGGTTACAAACATCTTCATCTTGATGATGCAACACACACAGAGACAATCACAATCCCTATACTAGTACATGAACCTGCAAAGAGCTGAACAGAGGAATTTAGTGTGATGGTAATATGGCTCTAATTGAAGCATGGAAGAAAGAGAAACTAGATGTGCACCATGTGTTTTGTAAGGCAGTTATATAATCATGTTAAAGTTAAAGTCAGGTATAAGGCCTTGGTTTGTTATACGAAATGCTATGTCTTGATTCTTTTGTGCAAAACAATGCAGTCACTTCACTTCACAGTTAAGTTAAAATGGTTAAATACATATAAAAAAGACAACACAAATCAAAAATCAGTATTAAAATAGACCTAAGAAAGAAAGATCAAAAGTGCCTGCAAATACCTTGATGTCATTGATATTGTTTACATTTCAAATTCTGTATATTCTTATACTGTAAATTCTTTTGTAATATTAATGTGATTAAGATTCTGTACATTTTGTCTTATTTAATCTTATATTTTCAAACTGTAACTTCACATTGTAACATGTATTGTTTCACACATATTGTAATGTACATGCAAGTGAAACAAATACATTTTAAACAATTTAATTGGTTTAATTGGAAGCAAATCTAAATGTGAGCCTGCAGTCGATTGTAGGAAAAGGCAAGGGTTAACAAGTATTAAATGACTAGAGAAGTGTTGCGTACGTCTCCAGAGAGATGCCTGTCACCTTACATGGAAGACTTATGACATATCCATTAAATATTAAGAGTTGACAACAAAAGCTTGTACAGAGATGAACCATTCACAAGAAGATTAATAACATGCTTGTTGTGATGAGTGGGGTGGGTCTGAGAGCCGTGGGAATGGATCGAGGTTGGTGGAGTAATTGAAAATGAGTGACACCTGCACCACTCCCTGGTCTCGAGTTCCACGGAGGAGCTCTGGAAGGATAAAAGGGGGAGTAACAACAGTGAAGGACGAGAGAGGTCCAGGCCTGGATTTTATTTTGTGTTTTGTTTCTGTTTGCGCTGTTTTGTGTTTATTTTATTATTAAAGTTTTATTTGAATGTTTGCTGGTGCCTGCCTCCCTCTTCCCATACTATGAACGCTGTTACATAGGTGCCGAAACCCGGGAGAAAGGAGGGACACGCTGTCAGAGAGCCCTCGCTGCTGAGGAAGATCCCGGTGCTGAGGAGACCGGGCAGCAGGAAGGCTTGGAGACTCCTCAACCTTCCATTCCTTTTCTCTCGCCTCGTCTGTCTGTCCATAACCCCAGGTGTGCCACGGCTGCCGAGTAGAGCGCAGTCTCGGGAGTACACGAGTACACGGCCTGCGAGGGGTGATGGGGGTATGTGATGAGTGGACTAGGTGGAGTAATTGAAAATGAGAGACACCTGCACAACTCACCGGTCTCGAGTCCCACGGAGGAGCTCCGGAAGGATAAAAGGAGGAATAACGACAGTGAAGGATGAGAGAGGACCAGGCCTGGGTCTTATTTAGTGTTTCTGTATGTGCGCTACTGTCGTCTGCGAGGGGCTGTCACGCTGTTTGTGTTTATTTTGTCATTAAACTTTTATTTGAATGTTCACCGGTTCCCACCTCCTTCTTGTGACTATGAACTTTTTTATAGTTTCAAATTTTCAAAAATAGATTGACGTTGGCCCTCCATGAACAGCTTTACTGCATGGCATCTGTTTAGGACATAGATTAACAGGAATCCACACAATAAGGAATTTCAGACTGAAATATTTCACCATTCAGAAAATGCAACAGGTTCAGTTGCAGATTAGCCACTGTTTTACCAACAGAGAAACGCTTGGTTTGAAAGTAACACACACAGAAGGCTGTTCTTATCGTTACATTATCCTACTTGAGCATTCCAATATAGACAAATATTGTCATAATGACATGACCGTCTGGAATTAATAAAATTATCAACATGATTTGTATTCAAAATTTTAAGCAAGCACTGCTTTGTTCAGTGTTGGTTTCACATTTTTAATCACAAATATGAACAACTGACATCAGTTAGATACAATTATTTTTTCTTACACAATCATAAAATGTACATGCTGTGTTCATGGTGTGTTCAAGCGCAACTTTTTAAACTAGGCACATATGACATAAGGCTTTTGTCACCACTAGTTCTTTGGTGTTGGTTTGGTGTGTCACAACCTTAAAGGTATAGTTCGCACAAATCTCATGAATGCACGTCAAAGACTGTCAAGGAAAATAAAAAATTGTTGAATAAAGTTGTTTGTTTTCTTTGCACACAAAAAGTATTCGAAAATGCTTTAGATTACAACACAATCTTTTTGTACCTTTTTTGTAATTATATTCAGTACCTCCATATAGGTATAAGGAAATAATATGCAAAGTTTGGGGAATAAAAGGCTAATAACCTGTAAAATTACATTTTATTTCTACTGTAAGTATTTTGAAACTAAGGGGTACCTATTCTAATATTATGTGGTATGTATGACCTAACAATCTTATATTTGCAAGCAAACATACGCTGTGCACTTATAGTCTACACATATAAAACACGCTTGGTTATTGTTTCAAACCAAATGCTCGGTTGAGACTGTTGAGTTAGGAAGCTGACTTGATTTGACCCCAATTTGGGTTGATATTAGTAATAAGTAACCTGACAGTGCTGGGTTAGGAAAGCATGCAGCAAGTCACGTTGAGTTCAAACATGAATGGTTCGGTGTGCGACGAAATCCATATGTGGTGCTTAAGATGGGAACATGTGTGGAAAATAGAACAAAACCAATCGAAGTGCAGACGAGGGATAACTTTGAAACAGTCTGTCTGTTTCTTTAAAACTGGACCAGTGAACATAGTGAGCGCAAACTGAAAACAGAATGGCACTTGAGACGAGTCTATCCATATTTGCAGTGCTCATGACAGGAATATGTGTCAAAAATACAAGAAAACTAATCGAAGCAAAGACGAGGGACAACTTGGAAACTGTCATTTATGTTCCTTTAAAACTGGACCAGTGAATGTGGTAAGCACGAACTGGAAACAGCTAGAATGGCATTTTAGACGATTGTGTCAGTGTTTGTGGCACTCATGACAGGAAAATGTGTAGAAAATACAAGAAAACGTCAGTTCACTATAATACACAGTTTAATCTTGACTTTCAGTGTTTATTACTGTGTGTTTACTGGAGTGATGGTTTGGCCTATAGGGGCTGCGTGATTAATCGCATGTGATTGTCATGCTGTTACAGTTGGGTGCCTGTTAACGTAGAAAACAAGCGCTCGAGGAAGGTCTTAATCAAATGAGGAGTTTACTGAACATCGATGGAGATAACAGACAATATACAACACTACTACATTAACACATTAACTAACATCAGGATACAACATCACATAACTACATCAACTTAACCAACATCAATCACGGACCAGGAAGAACTGAACAGACAGGGTATTTGGGAACACAGGAGGTAATCAGGGAACTGGAGACAGGTGGGGATCAATCAATTAACAAAACAAGAACAGGAAGAAGATCAAATAAGGGAACTGAAAGTTCCTCCCGGAGCCGTGCGTCCTCGCACTGCAAGAGGAATACCAGTGGAGGGAGGTTGGGGGGTTCTGGAGGCGGGCGTAGGGCAGGCAAGGGGCAGGCAAAGAGGGAGCAAGGAGCTAGGAACCAGCGCGGAGTGGATGGAGGGAGGAGCCCGGAGCAGGAGGAGCCAGATGGTGCTCCAGAGACCAGCCAGGATGGAGATCCACGGTGGAGTCGACGCCGGGAGGAGCCATGGTGGAGGAGGAGCCGACGACACCAGGGGGCTGACAGACGGAGACTGCGCCAGTGGGTGAGGAGCCCAAGATGTAGCAGAGCAGCCGCAGAGCCAGGGTGAAGCCGAGGAGTCCAGGGCTCGGAGGCTCGGAGGCTGGAGGCGGAGACAGGGAATCCACACGCCAAGGCGGAGCTGGAGACTGAAAGTCCTGCGGCGAACGATCGTGCCCAGATGGTGCGGATAGAGGGTGAGCTGCGGGACTGACTGGCACCAGCAGAGATGAGGTCGAGGAACTGGCTGGTCTAGGAGGAGATGAGAGAGGAAGGATGGGAGGAAACACAGGATCAGGGCTGGACAGGGCCAGCAGAGAGACAGGAGATATGGAGCTGGATTGAACCAGCAGAAGTGGATCAGGGGAACTGGCAGGTCTAGGAGGAGGTGGGAGAGGGAGGCTGGGAGGTAATACAGGAGATTCATGGCTGGGTAGAACCAGCGGAGAAACAGAAAATTCAGGGCTTGGCGGAACCAGCAGAGAAACAGGGGATTCAGGGCTGGGCAGAACCAGCGAAGAAGCAGAAAATTCAGGGGTGGGTCGGAACCAGTGGAGAAACAGAAAGTTCAGGGCTGGGCGGAACCAGCGGAGAAACAGGGGATTCAGGAATTACCTCCATAAACCAGTCCATAAGGTCCATATATTGCTCCATTTCATTTTCAGAAACCAAAAACAGCTCACCTTCAGTCGCAGAAGTGTGGGGAGGGCCTTCCTTCACGCCCTCTATCTCCACTAATACTCCCATGATGCACTGTGTTGCCGGCTTACACACCTGGTCAGTCGCGCTCTCGAGTTCCTGCTCCTTCTCAGTAATTGGCTCGGGCTCTGCGGCTGCGGTGGGCTCTAGCTCCGTGCGGCGTGATGGCGGCTGGCTGGTCTCTGGTTCGGGAGTGGGGCTGGAGATATCCTCTTCGGCGGTGCACATGGTACATGAAGATCCATTTTTCTCCAGCACCCACTCCACGAAGGCGGTGAAATCCTCTCGGGGACCGTTCACTGGTAGGCGTGCCTTACACCGCTCGCTCAGGCCGGAGTAGCAGAAATTAGAGAGCAAGCGGCCGGGGAAGTGGGTAAGGCACGCCAGATTGAGAAAGTCCCTAGTATGGTCCTCCAGCGAACGGTCCAGTTGCTCCAGGCACAGGAGTCGGACTGCTGGAATAGCCATTCCAGGAGAGGAAGGAAAACAAAAACAAAAAGAAAAAAACGGGTCCGTGATTCTGTTACAGCTGGGTGCCTGCTAACGTAGAAAACAAGCGCTCGAGGAGGGTATTAATCAAATGAGGAGTTTACTGAACATCGATGGAGATAACAGACATTATACAACACTACTACATTAACACATTAACTAACATCAGGATACAACATCACATAACTACATCAACTTAACCAACATCAATCACGGACCAGGAAGAACTGAACAGACAGGGTATTTGAGAACACAGGAGGTAATCAGGGAACTGGAGACAGGTGGGGACCAATCAATTAACAAAACAAAAACAGGAAGAAGATCAAATAAGGGAACTGAAAGTCACTGAACATAACACATGCGTGTCTCGTCAGTAAAGCTGCTTCTGTGATTAGCAGCAAATGTTCATCATCTGCTTTCAAATGGAGCGGCACTTAGTATACAGAGCCGTAGTTCGCTGACAAGCTACGCAATATCGCATTCATAACTGCATGCGATTCATCTGCGATTATGATGTGGTATTGCGTAGCTTGTCAGCAAACTATGGCTCTGTGTATTAAGTGCCGCTCCATTTGAAAGCAGGTGATGGATATTTAGTACTAATCACAGAAGCAGCTTTACTGACGAGACACGCATGACAATCGTATGCGATTAATCGTGCAGCCCTAGTTTAGCCATAATAGTTTAACTTCATCAGTAGGTAAAAACAAAATCTTAAATTTTAAATCTTAAAAGGTTTTCAAAAAAAATTGGTTTAACTGTGTAAGCTGTATTAGTATGGAGTTGCTTTGCTTTTTCTAAACTGATGTAATACATTTATGTATTTTATTATCTGTTGCCTGTGTTGTTACTTTTGTCATATTGTGTGTGATTTTAATTTAATATCTATTCATTAACCCAGCAGTGGGCCTATAGTACATTTCAAACAATATTTGTATTAAATAAAACAGTCAACCATGTTCATTTCTATATTGCCTGATATATAATGTATGACCTACTGTATTAACAATAATTTCAGAGCAATTTGAGGTAGCCACTTAACCTGTAACTACATGGAATAAAGGGAAAACAAATGTTGTATTTATCTTATAACTATATGGAATAAGGGGAGATCAAGCACTGCTTTAAATTACAGCCCCAAAATGTTGTATGTACCCTGTAACTACATGGAATAAAGGGGAAACAAGCACCATGTTAAATTACAGCCTGTAAATGTTTATTTACACTGTTAATACATAGAATAAGGGGGAACAAGAACCACTTTAAATTACAGCCCGCAACTGTTGTATTTGCCCTGTAACTACATGGAATAAGGGGGGAACAAGCACCACTTTAATTTACAGCCTGCAACGATTGTATTTAAACTGTAACTGTGGAACAAGGGAGGAACAAGTTGAACTTGAACACAGAACAAGTGAAAATTTGTTCAGTAATTACAGAGAAAAATATTGCACTAGTTTTAATTTAATTGTTCGATGGCCAAATTAAAACCTCTATTTGATTTATTTATTTATTTATTGCTATAAAACCTCACAGTATACTTCCATTGAAATTATAATTTACTATAATAACTATAAATATAAAAAAGTTAGCATTTAACTTTGGTACATGGAACATGGTAGTTCCCTTGCTGTCTTTGCAGTGTCAGAGAGATCTCTGATTTCATCAAAAATAACACAATTTGTGTTCTGAAGATGAACAAAGGTCTTAAAGGTTTGGAACGACATGAGGATGAGTAATTAATGACAGAATATTCTTTTTTTTATGAGCTCTCCCTTTCAGGTTTTAAGGCTTTAACATGATACACAGGATTAGGGGATTTTCTTGTTTTCTACAAATTTTCCAAATCATGTTTTTCTAGGCCAAGCATCTTTTCCAAAAGCAAAAGGAGACAAAGGTCCAAATAGCAGGGAGGAGAATGCCAATGAGTGAGAGAGATATGGGAACAGAGAGGGAGAGCAAGAAAGCATTGACATGGGAGGCAGTAACCTGGTCGTCATGGTATACAAATCTCTGCACTTCTCCAGGGAGATTACCTCTGAAACTCTGATTACCATGCACACACCTGAGACTCTAAAAAACAAATACTCAGACAAAGAGCAAAAACGTTTCCTTCTCTCATACACTCACACACAACATCTGTCTGTCTCTATCACACTGTCCCTCATGAGTAATCATACAGATACACAACACAAGGTAACACACAGCAGTCCCTCAGCGTATGTGTATGGTTTCTCTTGAGTTATGAGAAGAGACTGTTGGGACAGTATTTCAAGCTGGAGAACCAAAAAACACATTTATTGCATGCCGGAGACCAGCATTCAAAACACAACATGGTTGCTCTTCATCTGGTCCTTTCAGCAGGGTCACGTCAGGCAAAAGAGTGGACCCGCAGCTCACTGAATAAATTCTTAATGCCGTTCAATTCTCAACCAAAAAGCACTGTGAAGATCGTGGAAACTTGTGTATGCCATCGTCAAATGAGTCAGCATTTCATATAAACCAATGTTAACCCCAACAAAACATCTTATATTTGCTTAGTTGCAAAAGAGACCTGTTTGTCTTCCCACCTGTCTGCACAAGCTCTTATTTGTTAGCCATAATCCAAGGACTTTCACGAGGATGCATTATCTTACATCAGATTATATGATTAGGAGCCAGACGCAGGCATTCAGTACATTGGTGCTACTGCAGTAAATTACAGCCACCAAGGTCTAGTGACACGAGAGTAAGAGGATCTGATGAGACCGAGTCAAGTGCAGCGGGATGTGAAAGACGGACTGCGATAGGAAGATGCAGAAAGGAGCAGAGCGCTGAGAAAAAGAAAGCTTGATCTGGAAAAGGTGGAATAGCAAGAGATTTGGCAGCGTACAAAAAGTTTGAGGATAACACGAGGAGAGGGGAGAGCCAGAAATGCCAGCAGCTCTTAATCACTCTGGACACAACCCCCCCTATCACTGCAACAAGCAGCTATTCTCCTATCAGCCAGCAAAGCAGCACATCATGCTAGGAGCCTCAGGCAGCACCACCCAGGAAAGAATTCCTCTCTCCAACCCACCACTGTAGCTGAGCATCCAGCGGCTACAACCAGGTCATGGACTTGCTTCTTTCTGCCTCCCAGCTTTGCGCTGAATAAATGAGTCGATTACAGGCTTTTGATCAGAACCAAGGGCAAAAGGCACTCCTGTTCTGCAAACGCTGTAACACGAGTCAAGCGTTTAGGTGTCCTCTGGGTCTGGGCTTCGATCCTAAACCACTGCTTAAAATGACAGTCATCACTATTATAAGTTTTAAGATGGATAAATGAGACACACTTTGAATACTATTCTGAGAAATGCATTGTTAGATATTAATAACAGCCTCGTACTCGACTTCATGAAGGCGCACTCTTCTCCGGGAGACTTGGGTGAGAGGGTCTGTGTAGGACTCAGACCTCTGAGCTCCAGTGGGGTATGAACACACAGTCATCCATCTCACTTAGACTCAGCCCTGCACCCATGCACCAAAGTAACGGATGGGTCCCATTATCGTCTTAGTCTCTCACTGCCACTAAACACATTTCTCTACAACGGTTACTTATTCCATTTGTTTTTCCTGTCAGGACTCTTGACTCTGTCACTCCATCCGTTTAAATGGATAATGCATATGCAGTCTTTTTGCGCGACTCTGGGAGAGAAAAAGAAAGAAGCAGACAAAGAGAAAAGAACAAGTTGAATGATTTGACACTTGTAAAATAAAATGTAGTTTCCATATCTTTAGTACTGTTGTAACCACAGAGACTATGAGACACAGACTGGTAGATAATGTGATGGAGCTTTTTCAAGGCTATAACGATATTAAATTTCCACATAAATGAGAAAACTAGGCAGTGAATGAGTGAAGTATAGTGTGTTCAGTGAATTGTGTCAATAACAAAAAAACTTTCCTAAAACAACTTCATAAAAGTTGTGAGTTCTGAAAATGACATGTGATCTAGGACCCTCATACAGTGCATGCCACTGTAAAACCTTGACTTAATTTTCATATGCATAAAATTTAATATGGCATCTACACACTGAGGTATATGATGTTGTACAAAAATGTATAAACTGTTTCTATGAGGTGAGAAATATGTATGATTAAAAATAAATACAGAAAGTCACACTGTGTATACAAATGACCAAAACCAATAAAACTATGAAAAGACCATTGATGGAAAAATCAGCTTGTTCTTGGTTTCCTAGTGGCATCTAGTGGTTTTTTCAAGACCATATTTTGTCAAAGAGGTAAAAATGTACATTTACAGCTTCAAATATTTTTCTGCTCAGCTTTTAGGCAGTGGATAAAAAATGGAACTAGTGGGGACACAATATTCCTCATGATCTACAATAGAATTAAAACATTCAGTTTTTTCCCGGATAAACTCTTTTTTATGGGATGTGAGAGAAATGTGTATCAATTTTGCGATAATTAAAGTAAAAAAAAAAAAAAGCCTTCTAAGCACTAAGAATGCCCCATTCCTCAAACGGGCTGCCATCTGATTTCATCATAGTAGTTAAAAGAGCGTAAAATGAAGGAATCATCATACTGATTGCCCCATTAACTTGATTTTCCACTTGTTAATTATAGTAATTAGTATAATCTTATATATGCTTTGATAAATTGGTCAGAATGATATAGCTTATTCTAGAACGAAAGACACTTTGTCATTTATATACTTGAAAAATAACTCTGGCAAAGAGTTATGTATTCCCACAACAAAGGATTCCACAAGCGTCGCACATCACAGTATCTCTTACACAATAGTGAGTAGCCAATTATTTCATTTATGTGATAACAGAGGCCGGCAGCTAATCATTTGTCTTGCCCCTTGCCTGTACTTCTGTGGCTGGCACTGCAGACGATGATTTAGAGTAAATACCACCGTCTGACCTCTGTGAATGTTAAAACATGCTAATAACCACTGCACAACTCTACGCACATGCCCAGTACAGACCGTCCTTCCCGATTATGCATGTCCACTCTCAACACTCAGAATGTCAGCTCTCCATGGAAACCAGACCCCTGAAAAGCACCCAGTCAATGACAGAAGACATTCCATGGCAATGAATTAACATCCAGTAGAACAGCAAAGCGATCAAAGGAAATACAAACACAAAGACAGTCACAGAACAGTCACTGCATTTGGCAGTTTGCTATTATGAGATTGTGACAGAATAAATATTTATGTAAAGCAGAAATGTGAGCTACTCACTGTGGACAGAAATGCACATTACTGAATTAATCATTTAAATGTTTTTGTCTGACATTATGATAATCATAGTGGGTCAGCTAATTTAATATAAATTACTCTCCTCTGCTTTAAGAGGCAGTTTGTAAACCAAAGATGTTCTTTAATGTAAATTTGCCAAGGTAGAAAAGTCCACAGAGGGAATGAAATAAGATAAGTATGTGATAGACAGCAGTTAATCATGGCATTTCCACTTAACATGACAACAAGAACAAAAGTCACTTACCAACAACAGTTATATTGTTGCTGTAGTTCAACTGGTAGAGCATGGCGTTAACAAAGTTGAGTTCATGGGTTCATTTCCCAAGGAACACATTCTGGCAATCTGTGTACACTGAACTCACAATGTCATTTTGGATAAAATAATTTGCTAAATGCAATAATGTAAATGTAAAACCTATAGGCAAGGAAACATTTCCTCTCATACCTGTCAAAAGGTAGCTGTTACAGAGGCTGTTTTAGCTCTGTTGAGGGATATGTGGAATGGAAAAAGAACCTCTCTTATAAAAAGCTTTAACAACTAAATGTGCTTCTTACCATTTGTGTATGAATGCCCTCATATTTCTGTAGAGGTCAAGGTGTGTATCAGGCTCACGCGGGGGGTTATGGGACAAACAGCAGAAGAAGCTGAAATGTAAAAAAAAATGTAGAATAAATCATGTTTTAACATAAAGCAATGAAAGAGAAGGAGAAATTACAGGCAAATTAGAGACGAAAACAACATCACGGCTACCAATCACTGCATGATAATGACAGTTACGTCTGTCAGTAATGCTGAAGGAAGTTGCAACATTGAAAAAATAAAGTGCATACTTGTAATAGTACATGTTGACTTCATTGATCGTTCATAACTACACTTTCAACTGTAGCTATAGCAGTGGTTCCCAAACATTTTCTTCCAGGCCCCATTTTTGTAACAAAAAAAGAAAGCCTCTTATGCTCACCCAGGCTGCATTAATTTATATATACAAAAGACAGTAAATACTGTAATATTGAATATTGAAATGTGTCAATTTAAAATATCTATTTGAATGTTTTAACATATACTGTATTCCTGTGATCAAGGCTGATTTTTCAGCAGCATTACTCCAGTCGTCAGTGTCAAATGATCCTTCAGAAATTGTTCAAATAGGCCTATGCTGATTCGCTGCTCAGTAACCATTTCTGATTATTTTATGCTGAAAACAGTTGTGCAGCTTCATATTTTTGAGGAAACTATTTTTATCATGATTCTCTTATGAATATACATACATATATATATATATATATATATATATATATATATATATATATATATATATATATATATATATATATCCTATATGCACCCTCTCAAACATGACCTTGATTGCAAAATGATATATACTTATATAATTATTATTTATAGTAGGCTACTACTTAACTAGCCTACTTACCGTCTAAACTTCTTTAGGCTACACACCTTTTTACTGGTGAATCTGAGGGCGAGATATGCCTAGACATATTTTCTTGTCTTTTCACCACACTGGACTCGAAAAAGTACACATTTCAAATCCAATTGTCCTAGTCATCAGTTCACTATCACGGATTGTCGCGCCGCTGGCATCTGGTGAAGACACGTTGTTTTGGTATTAGTGAATCTTAAGTATATTCATCATCTGCGTTACGTACCTGGCACTGGCAGTACTTTCACAAACTTGTTACATGCTTAGAGCAGAACCATTCGTAGTTCTTTTCTATTTCTACACGACTCCCTGAAATGCAACTCTGATTCATCGATCGCGCCATCTTGTGGTCTGTTATTGATACAACCACAACTGCTACAACTGCTAACGGAGCGCTCAAGCGGGTACTGCGAGTCATGTTGAGATCATTAAAATATGCCAAATTAATATTTTGCGTTCAATTATTTACTTATCTGGCAAGTGGCTGCATCATAAGAGGGAAAATTACACAGTGTAGTCTTTATCCCCTGCAGAGGTTTCTTTTGCAAAATAGTCTGCTGACTGCACATCCCTCAGCGTTGCCGCGCCCCCCTTGTCATAGCTTTGCGCCCCCCAGTTTGAGGATCACTGAGCTATAGACTAAAATACGGAATAACACTTAAGATTAACTGCAGTGTAAAAAAAAGGTTTCACTTTGCTAATGTGATGTAAGCGTGATTCACTTTCATTCCAGCTGACACTTCAAAGGTTAAAATCAAGACCCGAGGGGAAGACTGAATTTGAGACATATATCATGTCCAGTTTACATATTCCGTGCAGTTTTGCTGGCTTATTCATCTCCCAAACCTACAAAGCCGAGGTGTTGATATCGATGTGTGTATTTTAAAAGATTTATTTAGCAGTACAGGAAATAGAAGTAGAATTTATTTGTCATTGGATGGATCCTTGATGTGGTCTTAAGATTGTTCAGATCAAGTTCTTTTGCAGTAGTCCAGGGTTTCACTTTCCCAAAACTGAATGTATCAGTTCATTTATTGGCTCCTTATGATGAAAAATAATTGCAATATAGACTAAATTTTATGGAAAATAACAGCTATTCTTTCACAGATTAAAAAGAAAAACGTTTGAACTTGAATGAAGAAATATAGTTAAGCAAGTTAACGCTATATATTTTATTTTACAATACATTGTACTGTCACTCCAGTAGTGCATTCTCAACAAATCTCCACTAAAGTGATATATCTTCTTTTATGTTTTCTAAGTGTTTTTTTTTATATAAAGAAATGCCTTGCACATCAGTACATTTAAGACTTGTTGTTTTAATGTAATATTTTATGCATATTTTCTCTACAAAAATGCTACTATATATATATATATATATATGTCGAGAATTTGTTGAATTGTACTGTTTAGTTTCTCATGCACTAAATATTTTATTCATGTCCTATTTTAGACTGCAATTGGTCTTCATATTTTTTGACATGTTTGTATGATGAACACCTGATGGAATTCATGCTAATGAATCATACTGAATGTTCTCCATCTGTTCTCTCATAATGAATCATAACTAAATGTAAAAACAAAAGATGTTTCTGTCTGAACACATTAAAAGAAATCACAAAAAGAGTCTTCGTTTATTTGTGAAAACAGGTTTTATTGTATATGCCAACAGCTATAGCTTGTGAATCTGCTTTAGTTACAAACCTGAAGAACATGATGATTCACTGAAGAAAAGCAGTAGGAAAAATCAACTAGATGGAAATGGTTCACATGTACCGCTAAAGCTCATAGCAATTTATTTTAGTCGCGCTCCCTCTAGTGGTTTAGATAGCCAGTGCCACAGCAAAATTAAAACGCTGATTTGACATAAAAGTGTGATTGAAATACTCCGTTCTGAATAAGTGAAAATTGTGGAATGACAGAGCTGGAAAAGTGACAACATAAGGCATAGAAGCATTAAGCATTCCGGCAACAACAGCATCCTTATTTAAGTGTTGATTAGACTACTTGATTTCAATCCCACGGATCCTGACCTCGCCTTCAAAGTGAATATATTTGTACTTCTCAGCACCATGACGGTTAGGGAATTTAATCTGAGAACCATCAGGAAGAGTCACCAGGAACTCCTCATTGGTGAAAGTGATTTTTATCTGAAGGAAGGAAAAAAGATAATATGTTAATTAAAATCCAGAGGGGCCATTAAATTTCACCCACAGCACATTTATTATGATTACTATCTGCTTAAACAGCAGTTTCATTTTATATATATATATATATATATATATATATATATATATAGTTCTTGCCTGGAACTCCTCGTTCTGATTAAATGGAAAGCTGTCCTCTCTCTGCTCATCACACCAGCTGCCGTCCTGGAATGAATTGCACACTACAGTACGCTGGTCACCATGGGCATCAAAACGAGGGTTCATGTGTAGAGCGACGTCCTCAGCGCTGTGACCAATGTTAATAGCAAAACTGCAAAAGAGCAAATGGGAGATATGACTGCTTATAAAGTCCTGAATTCTAGAAGTTGCTTTGCAGAGACTTACTTTGTGGAATCAGCATCGGGGACTCCTGTAATAGTCAGAGTCTGTCCCGTCTTAAAGGACATATTCTGCACAACCACACCCTGTTAAAAACAGAGAGAGCTCAAGTTACTCTTTATTTGTAATTTGATTTTCTTTTTGTATATCTCACTACTGGCATGAAAAGCCGAACATGTGCATCCACTTTAATTTGCCTTGTACAGCTTGGCACTGTTCCTGGTTTTCCCTATAAGCCAAATAGAGACTAGCTATAATGATGGAGTGGACAGAATCAGCCTCACAAAAGCAATGCTTTCAAATTTTCCAATGTGCTGAAAGGAAAATCCTAAGAGACTGACTTGAATCAAAAAACTGCAGATGTGGCACAGTTGCTATATTGGAAAACCTCTGCATGGGTTCTGTCTGAAAAAAGGTACAAAACTGTCACTGGAGCAGTACCCTTTCAAAATGTGCTAATATATGGGCCTACCTTTTAAGGTTAAATTTAGCTTTTGTACTTCCGGGTTCCACTACAGTGACAGCTTTGTACCCTTTTTCTGAGAAGATGGATGCAAGAAGAGCTATCTTTTAATCATTCAATCATTAAAAACTAGTGGCCATGCCATTTCTGAGAGAGCTGGTTTAAGTTTAGAAGTCAAGGTGGGTGGCCAGCTGCCGAGGAAAGTATAGCTGTTGTAATGATGGCAGAATATATAGTGGAATAGTGGAGAGAAAGGAGGGTCAAAAAGAGAGATAGGAAAAGAAAGAAAAAAGGCACTTGAGAATGTGAAAGAACAGATGTGTAGCAGAGGTGAATTCTTTCCACGTTAGTCGGTGCAAGTAACAGTAAACCAGCTCTCGGACAGAAGTTGCTGCAGAACGAAACTCTCAGAGCAGTGTGACATGCCTCAATCTTTCTTTCTGAACTTTCTAAACCGCTTATTGAACTGCAAAAGGGAAGTTGGCCAGTGATGCTCAGTCTTTCGGATTAGCATAAGAAAGACTGAGTCATGCTGCTTTTGCTGAGCTTTAGAGAAAGTGAGCTAAAGGTCTCCTTCCCAATGCTCCTGGGTATTGTATGGTTTCAGACCATTAGTTTGGCTTGAATTGGCCAGTCTTGCTTCATTTCTAGAAATGCCAGAGGACTGAACATGTAAAAGGTATGATGAATTGCCCTAAAATGTTGAAGGGTTACAGACTACGTGTATTGCAAACACTATAGCCAAGGCTACAAAGCTAACCTGTCTCTCCAGTCTTCTGTGTCAAAAAAATGAAATAAATTAAATTAAATAAGTCATTCTAATATGCTGATTTGGTGCTCAGAAAACATTTATTAATATCACAGTTGAACTTGGTTGAACATGCTAGTTAATTATTTTGTGGAAACATGATTTATTTGATTGAACATTTGTTTGAAATGCATATATTTTTTGTAACAATCTAGAAGTCTTGACTTTTGATCAGTTAAATTAATTGATTCTGAAAAGTGTTCATATATTTAATAAAACATTTGAACTGTGTGTGTGTGTGTGTGTGTGTGTGTGTGTGTGTATATATATATATATATATATATATATATATACATACATACATATGTGTGTCATATGATCTGCAGTCCTGGTTTTCTGCCACTGATTTGTTTTGTTTTTTTAAGTTTTTCAAATTTTAATAACTATACAAACAAATTCACCGTAATGTAATTAACCAGTACAACATCATGATATTAATGTGGAGGTCACACCCATGCGCAATGTATGTGGGAGCGCTTCAGTAGACACTACTCTATAACAGCCTAACTATACAATGCACCAAACATACAGCATACTGCACAGCACCAATAGCCATAAATACCAGCTGCTACGAGCACTGTATTATTTGTGCTAACTCAAGATAGAGAAGACATTCTAACATATGCTGTCTTAAATCTTAAAAACACCATTTGACATAAAACTACCGAATAATGTATAGTTTTAAAATCACTCACGCTCATTTTGAGTTCCTTTGATTGCCAATGAAGTGAAATGAAGAGTCTGGGAGAAGTTGAGTTGTGTGGAGGGCTTCTTATATCCACTGCGGACTAGGAGTGTTCAGATCTTGACCGATGTTTATTTCACCCAATTGGGTGTCTTTGCCTTCTCTCTCTCTCTCTCTCTCTCTCTCTCTCTCTCTCTCTCTCTCTCTCTCTCTCTCTCTCTCTCTCTCTCTCTCTCTCTCTCTCTCTCTCTCTCTCTCTCTCTCTCTCTCTCGACCAATCGCAAAAAAAGGCATGTGGCTTTACTGTAGGATTAATCTATTTCTAGCCAAACTCTGGTAATACGCTATAAATACTTATAAATAATTAAAACAAACGACCATAACCACAATGAATGCTGGTTTAATTTACGTTGCGAAGAGAACATAATGAATGTAATTATGCGCTTGTCGTCCATAACTGATCTACTTAGCTTACAAGTGGCTACAGTTTACAAGATGATTAAACGCGTAAAACAATTGCCACGCTTATGAATTGACTGAAAAATTGTTGTAAAAATATATTGATCATGTCACGAAAACAAGTCATGATGAGTTTGTAAGAGAGGTGATGTATTTGTGGTCTGTGTGCTGGAATACTCAGTATTCTGGAGCTGGTGGTGACATGAGGGTGGGGCTCTGTCAATTTGCGCTGCTTTGTGAAACTGACGAGCATTTTAACACCACAGTGTCGTTTGTTAGCTATTAATTTAAACTGTATTAGAATTTTGCCGCATTAAGTTGTTTCTTCTCTTTCTTCTTTTTTCTTCTTCTACGTAAGCTGTCTTAGTAACAACAAAATATTTGTATAGGGCTCCAGGATGTGTCTTAAGATAGTCACAAGATGCTAACCGCAAACTCAGGAAATTATAGACTAAGTGAGAATTTAAGGGGACCACCGCCGAAGGGATATGCAATTTGAAAGAAAACAAGTCTGCTTAATACAAAGTAAAATTTACAGATAATATTTTAATCTGTTTTTAAACGGTGTCTATAATATAATTTTATTTTCATAGTGAAATCATCGATTAGCCTACTGGTCCTAAACGGGACTTTGGGATCAAGGTTTTGTCATGTGAGATGAGGCAGCCTTACAATTACGCACAGGCAATAAAATGTTTTGGCAGCAGTTTGAGTTATATATTTGAGCAACCTCAAATATATTGCTGCATGCACTTCTTCATTATCATTATCATCATAATCGAGATGCTCAGCCAGGAGGAGAGCAGTCTCTCTACTTCCTGCAATCTTCCAAACCACGCCCACGCAAAGCCCCGCCCTGCGGGCACCGCCAGGGTTTCTGGGGCCCCAATGCCAAATAGCATAAACTGTAACTAGCGGTTAACCAAATGATAATCTGTCTTACTTTTTTTTCGGATTCAAATGGGACTAGTCTACGTTTGTCTACATTAAAAGTTATGACCAGTCTTGCAGAAAAAAAAGATAACTTACTAAGGCTAGTCTAAGCAGTTTATGCACCTGGCCACAGATCTCGGGCATTTTCTAACATTTAGACATGATGTACGTTTTTTTCTTTGTCTTTTTTCTTTCTTAAGTTTTTTGTAAAGTACTTTTAGGATACAGTACATTGTTGTGATTCTTGTGGGCGGGTCCTGTAGTCTGTAAGCCACGGCCGTATGATTTGACGCTGATGCACAACTATCCCTGCAGGTGGCGCTGCAACCCAGCATACACGGACTGACACACACGAAGAAATTCACCCATGCATCTTCCGTACTCCGTAGGCTCTAGTAACAGCATCGAGCAAGCAGATTTGTGTGATTTTAAAGTCCGCATGAATTCAAAATATGAACTGTACACAACCCATGACAAGTAAAGGAGCGGATGGAATGAGCCACAAAACTAGAAATGAAGTCATACACAGCTTTCGAGTCAACTTCTTCGCCATGAGTCTATTAAATGCATTTCCATGGGATGTAAGTAGAACATTGCAAACTGCCCCAATGCATTAAGAAAATATTTCAGATTTGTTGATGATTTGTATATACTATTATATAACTATACCATATAACTATTTATATATGAGCTGTGATTCATTTTCTTTCTTTGTTTTTGTTATTTGGTTTTGTTTTTCAGAAAATTAAATTAAAAGTTGTAATGCTTGTTTTCTCTGTTTCATCTCTAACGTTACATCCATAAATAACGCAATGGTTTTTGCAGTCTTTAGACCGAGAAATTATGACTACAACAACTTCAGACATAATAATGGAGATTCTTCAGAAGGTAAACAAACCATTATGAAAGTAAAAATAATTGATGGATTTATATAAAAAAAAATCTCTCTCTTTTTTTTTGGTAGACGTGTTTACACCCCATTTGCCTCAAGAATCCCCCTTCTTTGAAATACAGAAGACGCTTCCTTACAGAATTGATCAAAAGGGTTGGTTCCGTGTTTTTACAAACAAGCATGTTTTACATTTTGTCCCCACATATTTTGAGATACAGCACATTTTCATGAAGGCTGATTGTGTAGCATGAGATGTTGGCTGCTGAACCTCTGGATGTACTGTATGAAGCGCTCGGAGAGGTCATGTGTGCACAGGAGGAGGATGTGTGCTACAAAACCTACTTATTGGTGAGTGTGATCATATCAGCACTGGAACTTAAAGATATGTATACCTCTTAACAAAACATTATATCAGAAAAATGTGTCAAATCTCAGCCAACCGGAGATGCTGTTAGTCTAGCAGAGAACGTGGCTGTCATCTCCCAAGGAACCACGGGTCTGGTTACCTGGGAGGCTGCCCTGTATCTATCTGAATGGGCTTTGGAGAATACACACCTCTTTAAAAACAAGTAAATCTGACACCTCTCAACTCCATGCCATTGTACCTGTGATTGTTGTTTATGTGGGATACAATTATTTAGAAATATTTAAGATGCACTATTTCTCCGTCATTCAATCAAATACACTAATTTGATTAAAAAAAAATCTAATAAATTAAATGGATTAATCATTTATACATTCATTGTTTCTCATGCTATTTTATGTACAATGAAAGATTAATTGAAATTACTTTCTGTTTATTTAATGGTTTGATATATTCCATTTGCATGCAACTATAAGTGTACACTGTTGATCTCCTCCGCGTTGTACATGCAGGACAGTGCTAGAGCTGGGTAGTGGAATTGGACTTACTGGCATTGTAGTGTGTCGGTCATCAAGCCTAACCAAGTACATCTTCAGCGACTGCCATCAAACTGTGCTTCAGAGGCTGAAGGACAATATCTCAAACTGCTTAACTAACTGTGACAGCAACAGTGCGTCAGTGTGTGTGGAGGAGCTGGACTGGGAAAATGTGTCTGACGAGCAGCTGCAAAGAATACAGGCCAACACCATCATTGCCGCAGGTGACACGAAACCCAGGGATTTTGCAGGAACACACACACACACACACACTACAGTTTCATATGTGATTTATTTTCATTCATCGATTTAAAAGGTCTCTGAATCTGATCACATGAAGCTATGATGTTTGATGAGTTGAGTAACATTGATGTGTTTGTTTGAAACAGATGTGGTGTATGATCCTGATATAATTGCTTGTTTGGTGAGCCTGCTGAGCAGGCTTCTGAACGGCAAAGTTCATAAAGAACATCCTGATGTTTACATTGCATCTACTGTACGCAACCCACAGACGTATGACTGCTTCAAGAAAGAATTAGGTAGGCTTCACATTATTAGTTCTATTCTGTTCTATGTTTTCTTAATTCCTGATTTCTCATAATGAATGAAATGTTTCTTTTGTTTACAGAAATGGCTGGACTGAGACACGTCGTCATGAAAGATTCTGTCGCTCATGTATTTCCATACAACCGAGCCTCCTCTATAGAGATGATCAAAATATATGTATGACAAAAACGATCTCTTTGTAATAAAGTATTTATTTACACAATATTTACAAAGATAGTGTGCTTTTTATTCTCATATTCAAGTCTTTCCCAATGGCTTTGCTGGAATGCTGAATGTCCCGTTGTGGGGACAGCTAGCTTAAAAATATGTACCCTGTGCAAATATACCTGACAGTAACTTTCCATTGAATGGGAGTCAAAGGATTTGAGAGAATGTTATATAAACCCATCACCTAGACAGTCAGTCGCAGTGCTCTTTAATAAGTGGCAGGACATTTTGGTCCCAGTTCTCATCCCAGCGCTGCTGCCCGCTTTCCCTCAGATTCTTCCTGAAGATGCCCAGTTTCCCCTGATCACTAGGGAAGTCTGAAAACAGAAGCTACAGAGATAACAGAACTATTAAGATTTATAGCAAGATCTTTAAAGGCGCAGTATGTAATAATGACAAGCTAGAGGTTGCAATCAGGGTTGCCAGGTTTTTACAACAAAACCCGCCAACTGCTACTCATAACTAGTCCAATCACGTTTTGAGGGGGATCCCCTGGTAAATATCGCATTTCGGTGGGGTAAAATAAATGTTTTTGTGGGATTGCCCTTGTAAAATTCACATTTAAGGGGCTAAATGTCATGTTATTGGGATTGCTTAAACCTGTGGGAAAATGGCGGACTTGGCAACACTGGGTGAAATTGCTACTGCAGTCCAAATTTACGCTCCCACCAGTTGCCAGATTGAGGATGCACATCAGGAAGTGACAATGGAAGGCAACGAGTGTAGGATTGTTAGTTGATTTATCTGCATTTTAATATGCCTCTACATACAGCACCTTTAAGAAAACATCTTGATTTTTTAATCTTGAGTCATACAGAACAGTTTTTAATTAACATATATCTTACCTTTAATTGTTCAGACAGCTCTTTGGAGTCTTTGAAAATGAGCCCATTTTCCTCATGTTTCACCAGTTCATGCAAGCTAACAAGATAAGCATAATGAGCAGATGACACCTAAAATAATCCACTCCTACTATAAAAGACCAGTCCCACAATCTTACCACTGAAAGTGTATGGCACAGACTGGTAGGCAACATCCAAACATGTCAACCACTTTCATTGGGAGGTCAAGACCACTGGAGGATTTGTGCAAGCAAACCCCAAGATCAGCAGAACCTGTGCCAAAAAAAAATCATACTCATGTTAATAAGTGTTTTAGGCCAAGACATTGGTCTATGATATTTATAATGCCATTAAAGAGATCCTCTCACCAAGTAAAACTGGATAATCCTCTGCTTCCAGCCATGGAGTGCAAATCTTGATATGTTGTAGTTCTTTAGAGTCAATCAGCTTCTTATAATACTCTTTCTGAGGACCTTTACCTTTATTGATATATCGCAGTGTTTAAAAAACAAACATAGGCATTGGTCAACAGATGCTTTTATGGACATTTATGTATATTAGACATTTTGGTGTACCTGTAATCACACAGACCAATGATGGAAGCTTGTGCCCTGTCTCAACAAACTTCTCATACTCTATTGGAGACAGAAGGAAATAAATCAAACATTAGAGAATACATAGTCCAATAGGTTTCAAAACATAAATATGCAACTGTACAGAAAAGTTACAGAACAGATTGTGATACACTACAGTTCAAAAGGTCGGTAAGATTTCATAAAATGTTTTTATTGAAGGTTTTTTTTATTAAAAATGTAGTAAAAACAGTAATATTCTGAAATATATTATTTCTATTGTAATATATTTTAAAAAGTCAATTACTAAATGTATTCATTTCTCAACAACAACAAAAACCTTACTGACCCCAAACAATTCAGTAGTATATATGTAGAGTTAAATAATAACCTTCAAGAGCTTGTAAAAGAATTGAGAAGTCTTCGTCCTCTAAACATAAAAACATAAATAATGAAAAGTTAGGACATTTCAGTTAAAGGACTGACGAATAGCATCCATGTATTTAGTGTGGATGGCACAGACCAGTCCAGCTGGTGCTGCTGATAAGCAGAGCAGGACGTCCAGAAGAGAGCATCACAGCACCTGTCTGAGTATTACGCTCTGTGAAGGCTGTCAGTTCCATGTACTCCTTAGTGACATCAGGACTAAGAGATTACAAAGAGTAATATGTGAAACATTTAAAAAATGCTCAATGCTCTAGCGAGAGGCTATAACTGCTATTATCGTTTTCAAAAAACTTTGAATACTACTATATGCATAACAGCCAGGAATGGGAACAAATGGTATTATGGGAAAATACTTACCTAGGTCTAAATGGTAAATAAGTACTGCCCATTCTGATAAACAGCTCATGTTGAAGTTTCAGAGGCGTTTCTCTAAATATCGGGGGTGGCTTGTCATATAATGTGGTTGCCCTACAATTGGAAAATTGATTAACTGGCTTGTCTTAAAAGTAAACTGTTTTACTATTATTCTAATTATGTAAATACCTATTTAATAATGATAAAAAGTAAATAAAATATATTCGGATTCAGAATGGACATACTCAATATTCCAGTTTTTCTGAAGATCTTCTCTCATTGCGTTAGTGACACATAAATTATGATCCGAGAGACATCCAAAGAGCTTCTCGTACCTGCATACAACACAATGCACAGTTCAGACGGTTCCCAAATACGACACTGTTCTACCAGGATACTTTTCAAAAGAGTTACTTACCATTTTGCCATCTTGACGATGAAATGATTCTGTCCATGAGAAAGAGCCATTATGGTGTATCCGTAGTTGTGCCAGTCTATAATGAACTGGGTTCCCCTGAAACGACTGGCCACCCACGTCACTGCTATAGCTGGAAGTCCAGGAGGATTCTACAAAATACACACGTGACTTACAATTTCACTTTAAGACGTGATTACACAGCAGTGAGTAATGAACACACACAAACGGCCGGGGAGCAGTGGCGGGTTTGGTGCCTTGCTCATGGGTCTCACCTTAGTCGTGGTATTGAGGGTGGAGAGAGTGCTGGATATTCACTCCCCCAACCTACAATCCCTGCCAGACCTGAGACTCGAACCCGTGACTTTACAAGTCTGACTCTCTATCTAAGTATGAAACGACTTCATGCTTTGCTTAATACAAGAGAGAGATACCTGCATAAGAATATAGCCTTGGTCCTCAATCTTCATCAACACATAGAACAGCTGGAAAGTCTGGAATACCACCTTTGAAGCATACCTGAAAAATTTGGGGCCAACTGAAAGACAAAATTCTTTATATCAGAATGAATGTGATTGGATTTTGTTATTTTGTGTTTTCTTTTCTGTGTTAGTTTATATTACCTGTGAGCCCCTTTAGTTCTGAAATGGGAAGTATGTCCATCCTGTCATCCTCAAGAATGTCTTGATGAGGTTTAGTACCTGTGCGAGCAACATGCCAGTGTTAGAGGAATAAAAACTTGCCCTGTGACCTGTAAATGTAATGCACATTTTAAGTGTTTATTAGCATGCCTTGCATTCATTCATTCATGGGGGGACATTTGACATCATGCATAAAAGCAAAAAGTGGTGCAATGTAAAGAGCATGCGTTAAAATGTATATACCAAGGAAGCCAATTATGGTGACATTGTATCCGTGTCTGCTGAGAGAGAGCGCATGATACTGCATGCGAGGACTGCGCCCTATATCTCCCAGCACCAACACACAAACGTTCAGATGTGCAAGTTCATCTCGCCCCTTTAATCCACTGGCTAGTACAAAAATAAGCACCACTACAGCGACTGGTAGAAGAGCCCACGACAAGCTTAACCCCGATAAAAGTCCTAAAAGAACCAACGAAACTGTCACTACAGCTACTGCCGCATTGGCGTCCGCCATTGTGCTTTCCTGCTTATGACGTGGCTGAATGTAAGGCAGGAAATTTAAAGAGACACGAACCTATGACCAATACATAATATTCTTCAAGAGCATGTTACTTTGTACATTTTAAATAAGTTTGATTTAAATAATGTCTTAAGTTATACAGTTAAGGCCCGTTCACACCAAGAACGATAACTATAAAGATAACTATAACGATTAGCGCCCACACCAGCGAACGATATTGTCTGTGTATTCTAAGCGGTCGCGCGTCTGCTGCTTTAAATTCTCGAGCTCATTACAGCAGGATTGATTCTGATTGGTTGGCAATGTTTTTATCGTTCATCAGAAAAAAAAAATCGTTCTGAAAGTGAATCCAACGATATCGTTTCTCTTTGCCTTTATCATTATAGTTGTGGTGTGGAGTGGACTCCGCTATTCTTTAATATTGAGAACGATTTTTAGAACTATATCTTTATCGTTATCTTTATAGTTATCGTGCTTGGTGTGAACGGGCCTTTACCATTAATAAATACATTAAACATCGAATCTGAATATTTTTATAAGCTTGTCTGTAATTCCATTCAGAACCATTCAATTCCAAATAGCCTAAAGCTAATTATTATTATTATATCATTATAGTCTATGATAAATAATAATAATAGAAAGAAAGAAAGAAACCTTGAATTTAAACTGTCATAGGAATGAGGAGAAATCCCACTCAAAACATATGCTGGGATATTTTCCAGCAAAAGCAATAATATTCAAACTATGTGGTAGTAGCCTATCTCAGGCAGCAGGGTTGACTTGCCCTAAGCGCTGCAGTGACGCCATCCGCAATGAAAGATTCGCTGCGCGTCTACATGGCGTTGCGTGCTAGTGATGGTCACTTTGAAAACCTTTCCAAATCATTAAAAAAATTGGTTTCTACAAATTCTTGTTCTACATCTCCCCCACTACAACTGTGGTCATTTTTATGTTGCTTTACCGTTTCATTCTTTAATAATTGCATCCTAAAATCATCACCAATACTATTTACTACCTCACTCTGCAGACATTTTAAAAAATCATTAACCAAAAAAAAAAAAAAACTTTACGGTTTCATTATTTAATAACTGAATGTCAAACTCATGAGTAATCCTATAACTCACCATACAGACACCATTAAAAAATGTTTTACATCTTATCCAAGTACCACTGTGGTACTTTTTATGTTGCTTTACTATTTCATTCTTTAATAATTGATTTGTCTTTTCTTTTCTTTATGAATTTTTAAAATATGTTTACCAACACACGTGTCTCAGGCCAAAACATGCATAAGACATTTTACAAACCCATTGCAAATATTGAACGTTTAATAATTTAAATACAATTAAACAATGCAATACCATAAGACGTGCCTGTATGTGTTTTTTAATAAGCCTATTATTATCGATTAATTGACTGTGGTTTCAGTTTGATACGCACTCCGTTTTTCTTAATGATTTGGAAAGGTTTAAAGCAGTTAAAGTGGCAGACCTGAGTCACGTGACGGGTTTGCTATGACAAACTGCTTCGCCTTCCTTAAAACAAGGGGAAAAAGCTGACAGACCACTCGTCCATCAACTCTTTTCTCTGTTTATTTTGCATTCTCAAAGCTCTTAAAATGTGGTTTCCTAGTCTGTCTCAGTGCGCAGCTGCTGTTTCTATGTTGAAGAGACTTGAGAGCCTTTCTACTGCCGTCAGCACTCTTCAGGAGACAGACCCCAAATACATCAAGTTTGTTTCTTTAGAAATTCAGAATTACTTGCTTACTAATGGATCCTCTGCAGTGAATGGGTGCCGTCACAATAAGAGTCCAAACAGTTGATAAAACATCACAATAATCCACAAGTAATCCACACAATTCCAGTCCATCAATTAACATATTGTGAAAAAAACAGCTGTGTGTTTGTAATAAACAAATTAATCAAGACGTTTTTAACTTCAAAAAGTAATCTCATTAAAATCAGGTGAGACATTTTCATTTCTGGGTGAACTATTCCTTTGATGTTGTAGTTGCAAAAAATGTTTTAGTTAATGTCAAGTGATTATACAGTTTCAAACGAACACGTTTCTTTTCATAGATGGCTGCTCAAGTCACATGACAGGAGTTGCAGTGAGTGCATTAGGAGGTTTTCTCAACTATTACCTTTCAGAGCAGGACATAACGAAGAGACCCTTAATTTAAGGGCCATGCATCATGAGATAATGGTTAAATAACTCAATTAATACTTTATATAATAAAAAAAAACATACAGTATTATGATACATTTCTTATTCTGAGGAAAAATGATCAAACTGTACAATTTTAATAATAATGAATGGAGCATAAAAGGTTGAATATAGCCATTTTTTTATTATTTTAATGCATACAGAAGTTAGTTTAAATTAACAAAATGCCCTTTGTTGGTGACTATTTTCTCCTAGTTTAAGTTTTCATGTTTGAGGGAGTGGACCCCTGTGTGTTCATTATTATAGAGAAAGCATGCTTAAAAATGCATGTTTGAATTCAGTCCAGAAACAGCATGATCTCTCCAAAGCTGCTTACAAAGTAGCCACGTTGAGATGTCTTTTATTAGTCAGACCTCCATCCATCCATGAAATCAGTGTAAAACACCAGTCAGAAGACTGTGGTCTGTGGTGAATATTTGCCCAATATCTTGTTCTGATATAGCTATATGAAGTTGAATGATTACTCATTCCACCCTGTGACTTCATGGAAGAGAGCTTTTATCAGGCGTGATTCATACGTGACCGTGTTCTTGCCAATGTGCATGCGGTCCTCCTCCAGAGGCTGCTCTATGATGGCAGGCACATCTTTTCCATACACTAGAGGGGAGGGTAAAAAAAAAATAATAATTAGTCCCATGGAGAATCTCGGGATTGAAAATTAATTAGTGTCTCAGCTTTCAAAAACCAGCATTTCATCCCCAATGAATTAAACAATCGAAACAACAGTGAACTAGTAATCACTGGATTAGATTTTGATACTTTGCGAATTACTGGAGGATTAAAGCTATGCGTTAACACAGTCCTGCTACATACGAAACAGGATACAGTGCCTGCTTTCAACCGTTTCAAACCATTTTTTTAGAGGATGTACTTACATTCACAGTGCTCTAGGAACTGAATACACTCTTGCACCACTGAATCCCTGAGCATGATCATGTGCTTGGCCATGTTTTCCAGCAGTGACAGAAAACATCTCTTAGCATAGAACCACGTGTCTGTTCCAAGCTAAAAAAACATAGGATGGCAGTGTCATGTCAAGCACAATGACTACATAATATCACATGAACATCATTTCAGTAAAAGAAGTAAACATCAGACTAAAAGGAAGTGCTGTACATCTGCTACAGCATCATAAGATCAAGAATGCGGAGGTCCTTGAGTAACATTATTTATGCAGCTGGAAACAGCAAGGACCTCTTCAGTGGATATTTGTGTGTACACAAAAATACATGTTGATAACTGTATCAGAGAAGGACTAAGATAAATACAGCAAGGAATATGAAAGTCTATGTGCTGTCTAAACTCAACTAAAGATGGTTATTAAAAACAGTAAATTAAATATTGATTACCTTTTTGTTGTAAGGCTCAAGGCTTTTTATGACACGAGAAATGCCAAAGTCATAGTTCCCTTTAGCACAATACAAAGTCCTGGAAGAAATGATGCATTGTAAGTATTACAAGTAATTCACATTGAGAATAGATGTCTTTAAAATTAAAGGTTTTCTTTTGAAATACATATTTTTAATTAGTTTAGGGCCAGTAAGAGTTTCAAAAAGTTTTATGAAAGAAAGAAATATATACTTTTTTCTATGTTTTTCAAATGCTGCTTAATATTTTTGTGTAAACCATGATTTTTGATAAAAAAAAAAAAAATCATTCTGATAGCAAACTTTTGAATGGCAGTGCAATATTTACAGACTGCTTTTACAGTGTCGTCTTATATTATGATATTTCAGGTTATACTTATAGTATCTGTATGAACTGTATAAGATAAATGTTCATAGAGGATTTTCTTAAAAAAATTATTTGACATCCATGTTACAAGTTATACGTACTTACTTTTATAATAACAATAAATTATGCATAATTACATGCAAGAAACTCTAAGCCAAACCCTAATCCTAACCCTAACCATATAGTAAGTACATGTAGTTAATTAATATTACTCAGTACTTAAATTTATAATTACGCTGTTACAAGGACACCTAAAAATAAAATGTAACCTAAATATATTGTACATACCCTATTACAAGGTTGACAATACACAGATGAAAGATTTTTTTGTCTGGATCATCATACGAGATTTGCTCCTCTTCTTTCTCTATCTTCCTCATCAGTTCCTCTGCCTGTATACACACAGACGCAGATGATGAAACAAAGCTGCTCCAGTGGTATCAACTGAAGTTAAATAAGATTCAAATTTTTACCTCTTCATTTTGGCTGGTCATGATGTATGACACGCACAGGTTAGCAAGGACAATCGCACTGACGTTAAGGATCTACAGGACAAAATGTGACTGTTAATTCATTGTGAGGATGCGAATAACAGTAGACACACTTCGAAATCAAACAACAAAATCAAACATCATGCCGCAAACTCCATGCAGTCACACAGTGAGACTCCCAGAGTCAGAGATCATTTTACCGAGGGTTTTGTTTTGCAGGGACACTCTTGAATGTTACACTGTTCCAGCTAGCAAGCAGAGGAGCAAAGAAGATGTTTTCATTTGAAAGGTTTAGATTTGTTATATGATTGTCTGCCAAGTACGGACAAGTGTCATCCACCATCACAGAAGACAAATAAAATATTATTTATACATTTATCTATTTACACTATAAAATATATAAAAATTTATAGTATATAAAATATTAGCAAACAAATTAACTGTAATTTTGCATGCACAAGTTATTTTATTTTCTAATATCCACGAGTAAAAAAAACGAGTTCTTATTTTACAGGGTTTTTTTTTCACATCTGAATCCCACTGTTTATGCAAAATACCATATTACTGGTTAACTAATTTAGCTTATTGTTATCTACTGTATTTAAAAAAATAAAATAAAATAAAAGACCCTTAGTAACCTCTAAGCACTGAGCACTGACTCCATTTTTCGTCATTTGTATTTCATAAGCTATCATTCTTATTTTTTTATTTAAAGGTGGACTTGGCTTTTATGGAAAGGCATTAGTCTTTAAAGGGACTCAAAATACATTAAAAGTGACCAGCACAGCACATTTAGTAACACTGAACTTACATTCTCATAATGCTTCTTAACGATGGGCTCATAGAAGCCAATGGCTTCTTTATATTTGTTGTCTTGCATGAAGAGCACATGAGCAACATTAAGTTTCCAAGTGTCGTGCTCATTACAGAACTCCAGTGACTTATGGAAGATCTTTTCCACCATGCTGTAGTTCTCACGGTTCCAGTAGACTTTGGCCTGTGCCATTAGTACAGGGATGTACCTTGAGAAAAAAAAAACACTTTTAAGTATTTGTATATGGTGAACATTTTACATGTTTACACAAAAGGACAGAAATTTAAGGACGAAATCACCTTTAGTAATCACCTTTTTTGTAAATCACTTCATACAAAGCATCTGCTAAATGCATAAATGCAATCAATGAAAATGAATCTTACATTTACCTCTCAAGAACCTCGTCATAGTCTTGGACATATTTTTTTAGAGATTCATCATCCCGATTGTGCCTTGCTTCCTGCACCTTTGAGGAAAGAGATTTTAGCGTTTTTAAATTAATTAGCCATTTTAGTGTCAGACATACTGATATCATAATGGTGTTTTTAGGGAGTAACCGAAATGCTGTGAATTGCTGAAAGGCAAAATGCCAAGCTGTAACCTGTTTCGTAACCTTGCGCAGTTGCTCAGTCAGTTTTCCAGCAATTTCATCAAATTTTCGGAAAGCCTACGTTAGAGGAAAAGTCAATTTAATAAAAAAACAAATTCTCACTAGATACTTGCCAAGACTCTGAAAAGATCACTTACTTCCTCAGGTGCTGTCTGACATGTGATAATGGCATCCAGGAACTCATAGAGGTACTATAAACAGGAGAACGAAACTTTAGCCCTACCGTCTCCATGCGAGTTCTGACTGATGCGTTAATATGCACGAGGCAACTCTGCAATTATCACCTGGTGTGTTATTATTTGCAAATGCCTTATGGGCAGAGGAATCAATCAATGTGGATGTTATTATTGGAACGACTATCTGGGCAAATGAAAGTGGAGACTTGTATAACCATGTTTTCATTTTCATAAAACTAACAATGCAAATAGTAACAGGCTACGAGGGAAATAAACCATGAAATTGCTACAGAATCAATACTGCCTTACCGGTGTGAGAAACTTGTAAGTGAGATGAGCATTTTCAGCCAAGACATCTGCAGCAAGGTCAAAGTACTATAGACAACAAAAGCAAAGAAACCTCATAAACCCATTTAAAATGCTTCTTTAAAGTTTCTATGAAAGCTTAAGTACATAATTAATATACCCCTACCAAACAGTTTCCTGAATGCTAGGAACTGTTAGCAATGAAGCAGACTAACCTCATGTTTACAATAAAGCAATAGTAAGTTGCCAAAAGTGACAGGAGGAAAGGGGTTTTGCTGAAGGAGAAAAGCAAGTTTCTCAAAACCCTCTGTGGGCTTGGTGTCCATGTTCATTAGGGCCTGGTTGTGAAGAGTGACTGGATCTAGCTCCTAAATGTAAAAAAAAGAAAGAAAGGAAAATCATCAATTCCTTGGTTGACAGACTTTAAACACACAGTATGAGCCAACTTTCAAATGTAAAAGCTTATCTTACACAGAAATAGACTAGGGGAGCTAATTAACAAATTACTATATAAACTATCAAAGGTCTAGACTAGAGTACATGGTAAATAATCACTGACATTCCAGTCGTTCCACTAGGGGGCAGCAGATAGCTACGTTCGCTTGTCCATTTCGCAGAACAGACCCTGTGACCCTGGACCACAAAACCAGTCTTAAGTGTACATTTTTCGAATTTATTAGGATCGGACAATATTTCTGAGGATGCAAAATAAATCTAAATATTGAGAAAATCGCCTTTAAAGTTGTCCAAATGCATATTACTAATCAAAAATTAAGTTTTGATACATTTACGGTAGGAAATTTATAAAATATCTTCATGGAACATGATCTTTACTTAATATACTAATGATTTTTGGAATAAAATAAAAAAATCGATAATTTTGACCCATACAATGTATGTAAAACCAGCAACATAAGACTGGTTTTGTGGTCCAAGGTCACAAAAAATTAAAGATTTCAGCATGAAGGGTTAGCCTGTCTATCTGTATACTAACATTAAAATTGCACTGTATAATTGCTAGATTTCAGATAGATAAGCACATTTTGTCTATACATAGGCCCTCTTTTAGGGAAATGACATAACCCAGTAAATGCATCTTTGTGCAGTGCCCTGAATTCTTACTAAAACCTGGTACATTCCTTGTACTAGTCCTAGCTGCAGATCCAGTGTTTAAAAATACCTGTCCTGCGGGAAGAAACAGTGTATTTATGAGTGCTTATATAAGATGGATCATTGTTTGGACTCATTAACGTCGAGGTGCCAGTGCAAACTAGCACAGAGACATGTCCCTGCAGCCCACCATCATTCCAGCCGGCAGGTGTGGGCTTACCAGCTCCACCAATACAAACCCGCACCGGAATCTCAGAAACTGCTAATTCCCAGTGCATAATTACAGCCAATCTGGTAAGGATTTGAGAAAATTAAACTTGAATTGTACGATTAAAAGGCAGTGCCAATGACTAGGTTATTTTCTTTCTTCTGAAATAGATGGCACATGGTCTGTCAATTTAGCATAAAAGTTCCTCAAGCGTGCATGTGAACTGGCATGCCTATGACACTGATTCACAAGAAGCTATCCTGCAAGAGTGAGCACGCTCAGATCAAACAGCATAACTAATGAGGAAAATATTCTCTTGACAGGCATCTGATCTTATCTGACAGCCTTTGTTTGCTGCATTGCAATAGAAATTAGAAAACAGAACTCGGAAAATGTTTTACAGCAAAATCACCTGGAAATGTACTAAAATAAAATAGTGATGAGATAGAAACACATAACCAGGTGTTTTCTGTGATCAAATTATAATCGGACACCACTTGAATACATTAAAAGTCAAATGCAAATGCACCTAATATAAGACTGCGATCGGATCTCTGAAAATACTTTCGAAGCTAGTTAGAGATGGTTTCTGTTCTCCTTTCATTGAGTATAAATGTGACAAGGTGTACATGCTAATGCATTTTGATTAAGCAATATGTAATTATTACACTGATTAAGTACTATATAATGAGGTTGAGCAACAGATAAAAATGATCTGTCACTTTGATGGACTGGGTTGTACATTTTCAATCGTGCTCTATTTTTATCAGTGTTTAAAGAGCTTTTGCAGCTTCTTCTCTTTTTATTCTGCTTGCACAATGTGAATAAGTCAAAAAGACACTGAGGTCTTGCAATCTGCTCGCCAATTTAATGAACAATATCCAATGTATAATTTCACTGAACTACACTTACAGTCTCTCATTTCTCTCCCCAATTCCTCAGTAACGTCTCCCTCCTGGTGTGTTTTTGCGGGGGCATTTTAAAAACTAATTTCTTCTCCTTTTTCTTCATATCTAATCATTAGCATCCTTTACAAAATAGACCATATATATATATATTTTTGTCTGTTTTATCCATATATAATGAATTTATAATGGAATGATCCATTATTGTATTAAAAATTCTGTGGTTGGCAGAAAATGGATGGTTAAAGCAATCTATAATGTAATACATGAGTGCCATTACATTTCGAATGGATAAGAGAGATACATTTAAATGCAATCCTGCTAAACAATATTCAGATGCTATCCAGATACAAAATGTATGTGAATGCCAAGTGTCAAGGGGAAAAGTGTTACCACAGAGGTCACATTTTTAGTACCTCTTCTGATCTGGGGGGCATATCAGTCAGTGCTTCCTGTGCGGCAGCATCTGCAACAGAAAAATGTAGATATATTAGGCCATAATCATTAAATCACATTAATTGAAGTTCAATAGTAGCCATTCTGTAGGCAGTCAAAACAGAGCAGTGTATCACCCCAGGCTAAATTATGCAGAAAGCCACTGAGCAAAACATAGTCTGTGCTGTAGACTTCATGCTTAAAGGTGCAATTTGTAAGATATTTGCAGTAAAATATCCAAAAACCACTAGGCTAGTGTTATATATTTTGTCTAGCTGATTACTAACAATATCTCTAATGTTTTCAACTACTTGTAAATCATGAGAAAATTCCCATTCTGAACAGTGACACGGGGCAGTGCAGTTGCCTGTCAATGACGTTAAGTTACCCTTTGTCACCGCCTTTACTGACGTAGAAACCACATGACAACAGTGTCGTGGACAAATGCGGCAGTAGTGTCTAGAGTCCAGCAAACCATATTTACTTCTCCTTGCACGTTTTATGGTGGATTGTGTTACTTAATTATGGAACATAATTACAGTTTACCGTCTGCCGCTGGTTCTGTCGACAAGGACAGCTCCCGTAAACGTAAACGTACGGGCCAACCAAACGACCCAAACGAGTCTGATCGCGCATTTGCATTGACTTTGAATGTAATCTACTCACGCAAATCGTTGAACTCGCATTTGCTATGTATGCCCAATTATTGTATTTGAATGTACACGAGTGTATATATTTGTTGAACAAGTGTTAATCGTTTTCCTATGATCTGATTGATGGCCGTCAGCGCTTGGGTAGAAGACAACAAATCCCATCATTCCATGCTCCTTCTTAGCGTCATCAAACCACGTGATTGTTATTGTTTTGGTAGTGTACCCTCTAGTGGCAGGTCCTACAACCTCTACCATTAATTCTTAATGCAAAGCCACTAGGAGTCCTGGAAGGCCACAGATCTGCTAATGGATTTGCAGTTTATAATACGCTATGAATAAATAGAGTTCACATCAAAAAGCACATGATAGGAAGGCGCCTACAAGTAACATCAGGCCTGGTGGTTGATCTATACTTACAGTTCTTCAGCTGGTATTCAATAGCTGCTTTCAGATTAAAGGCTTCAATCAAAGCAGTTTCGTGCAGGACGAGGGTGTTGCCGACACTTCTTACATCAATGCCTTCTGTTGTCATTCCAATACTGAGCTCTATAAACATAAGAGTCACTCATTGAAAGTCACTCTATAGCACAGCAAATCTTACAACACCTAAAGGATTTCTGACACAAATACCTGGATGCTCTCTGATTCCACGTTCAATAATTTCTGCAATATATTTGAGTGCTGAAGCGTACTGCTTTAAACTGTAGTAACAAAGTGCTATATTGTAGGCCAGATCTGTAAAAAACAACAACAACAAAAAAACAATCAGAGTCCAGCACAGCTAGTTTTCGAAAACATCACAGTGTGTCAAAAGGTCTCCATACCACATTCATTTCCATAAAAAAAAAGAAAAAAAAATCTAAATTACTACCCTTACGCAGTGTGGTCAGCCAGTCAAAGTTATGTTTGTAACTCTTGGCAGAACAGTTACTGGGAGACACCAGTGTGTGTGTTTGTCTGTTTTGTCTATTAAGCTTCTGCATGTAGACACCACAAACACAAAGAGTTATAATTCAATGGAACCAGCGCTAAAGAAACTCTTCCTCACCTGGCTGGTAGCCCAGTACATTCATGGAGGACGTAAACTTTTTGCAAGCCTCTTCATACTCGCCCTCCTTATAAAGCAAACACCCGAGATCTACATCATAGTCTGGATCGTCCTGAGGCAACTGCTCAACCAGAGTCTGGAAGCAAAACCAAATATTCCAACAAAATAAACAGTCAGTCATGCCACATTCAGTGGTCAGATGTTGATTCATTTTCCACATGTGCCATAGCTGAGTTCTTTTTACATCTTTTCATTTACTTGCCCTCATGTCAAAATTAGTACAACTTTCTTTTAAAAATAATAATAAATAAGACTGCACAAATACAGAATTTTTTTTTTTTTTTTTATATTGTACGCTGAACCACTACATTCTTAAACAATTTTACAAATGTGTTCCATAGAAGAATTAAAGTCATACATTTTAGAATGACATTTAGAATTAGGTTTAGAATGACATAAGAGTGAATAAATTACATGAGAAAGAATATGTTACCTTTGCACCTGAAAAATCTTCCTCTCCATATGTGATGGCAGCTTGCAGTTTAATCATCTGTTTAGAAATGGGATGAATAATAATATTTCGTTTTAAAATAAGCATCAATAAAATAAAAGGAATGCAATTTGACATGCCAGCAATAACCATTTTTTAAACTGATGAACACTACCATTTAAAAGTTGGAGGCTTTTAATGTTTTTGAAAGAAGTCCTTCATGCTGCTTACCAAGGCTGCATTTATTTGTTAAAAAATACAGTAAAAACATTCATATTGTGAAATGTAATTAAAATGTACATATGCTATTTTAATCCATTGAAAAATGTAATTTATTATTGTTATGACAAAGCTGAACTTCCAGCAGCTTCCGGTAATCAAAGGTAACTAAGCTTGTCATAGAACAAAATTACCATCCAATCACAATTAAATAATATTAGATATCATGAAATAAAATGTCTCATATTGTGGTCATACAGTACATCACGCCAAACCCAATCCCCCGTCCCGTATTGAACCATGATCAATCTGGTAATCCTATATATAGACCTGCAAACAGTTTTAAGGATGGTACATTTTCTTAATTCACACATTTTTTGCAGATGTGGCCAAAGGTGATGTGTAGTCACCTTAGTATGACTAGTTGTGCTGTCCAAGAGAAAAGTGGCTTTCATGGCCTCTGGGAAGGCACACGCTCCATACAGAGACTGAGCATAGTAAAGTTTGTAGTCCTCGACCTCTGGGTGAAGCTGTGTCAGCTGTTCATAACATTCTGCGGCATTAGTGAAGTCCTGCATGTGATAGTAGCAGTAACCCAGCAGAGACAGAGCAGCCCTGGACTGGACATACACAGACAGTCAGTCATACAAAAATCATACATCTTATAAAAGAGAGATTTTATAAATTCACTCATATTGTGTGTGTGTATATGTATATATATATATATATATATATATATATATATATATATATATATATATATAATAATATATAATAATATATAATATAATATAAAATAATCTTATAATAATAATATCCTAAAATAAAATAATTATATATATATATATATATATATATATATATATATATATATATATATATATATATAAATTGTAATTTTATATTTGAAATTGATTATTTTCCTAAACAACAGAGAACACGGTTTACAGTGTAAAGGATGTGTTCAGTTTGACTGCTGTAACTTACTTTAGTGTGTTTCTGGTGCTCTTTGCTCAGAATATGAATTGCGTCTCCATATCGCCCTTCTTTGATCTTATAAAGAAAGAAATACGCTTATAAAGAAAGCCAATCATTGCGATAAAAATAAAATTGTTAAAAAGCTGTTTTTGCAAAACGTTTTGCTAAAAGTGAATGCAAGCAAACAGCATAGAGCAGGGATAAGTTAGCCCGTTAGCTTGTGCAGCTAATAACTTACCATTTTGTACACGGTGGCCGTGTATTCGCCGTCTTTAATAGTTGTTAGCGGCATTGTCGAAAACAAACGCTACGTGTAGCTTTACCCCATAAACAAAAACGTCAAATTAAGAAAGCTGAAGATGCAACCCTTCTATGTTTTCAGAGACGCAGCCTTCCTGTATCTTAGCAACCGTCCCAGAAACGGATGTGACATAATCATTACAGCGTTACTCTCCAGCGGGTCTCTGGTCTCTGCAGACACTTAAAGGGAACTCATATCTGGGTCATTCCTCGGTATGCGGTAACATTTTGGCTTCATGAATGTTGGGAAAAAAGTTACACGGTTTTTATGTTTTTTGCATTCTACCTAAATAGTGACATGTTTAACTATTAGGAATGGATATTGGTCAAGCTCGGGGACTCAAAAAATAATAATTATGGATAGATTGTTCAGACACTGGCCATGATCATATTCCACCCTGTTAGGGACATGTAGATAGTTACCACAGCATGTTAATAATGTAAATGTTACACAATATTAAGCTTTTCTTGGATAGTATGTCCCTTATGTCATCTTATTATTATTTTATTTGAAAAACAATAACAAAACAATTATTGATGAATAGAATATGTCTTAATTATTAAGAACAGGTACTTTTTGTGCCAATTTTTGCCAATAGGGTTCTAAATAACAATAAAAAATTGCTCAAAAATGTATATATGCTGTTAGTGCTCCTCACCTCACAAAATAAGACAAAAGTATGCCAAACATTTAACGTTGCTATGAAATTATTATTTAAAATGACTTGTCTAACAAGGTGGAAAGGAGCATAACAGGGTGGAACACCAGTGTGAACAGGTTCATTAACGGTGGACAAGCTTTCCATCATTATCTTGCATGATTTCCCATCTGTAATCTGTGGACCTGCACCTATATAATATTGTTTCAAAATGATACAAAAAAATAAATAAAAATAAAATAAAAAATAATAATAATCCATATTTTCTTTGGGGGAGGGACACAAAAAATAGCTATGTGGTTCCTTATCACAATCAATCATGGTGGCAAAACGATTATCTATTCAGATGACTTTACAGCATATACACATATATAGAAATGTATTTGCTATATACATTAAATACTATTTATTCTATTAGAATTTCCACCGTGTTAGTTGCACATTCCACCCTGTTAGGTTTATAGACCTAACATGGTGGAATCTAACAGGGTGGAAAATTTTTAGCTTAATTAGCCATAGCTCATTAAGTGATCAACATTTAGCTAGCTAACCTTCTACAGATTAACAGAACTTTTATAACTATGTCAGATTTGTTTTTAAATGTTTTTGATAGGACAAACATTCTCCATAATATAGCCTAACAGGGTGGAACTTTAAGAGTGGGAGAAGCAGGATAACATTTCAATAACTAAAAAAAAAAAATTAGGAGTGAGAGTTGAAGCTTACCTCAGTTTGTACAGATGAATTCCAGTGGGAAAAATAAATTATGGCACTTATATAAAATGGTCTCAATTAAATTGCAGTCGGTTTTAGAGTAAGAGAAAGTATGTACTAACAGGGTGGAAAATGACTTCAGGGACACGGTTATTGAAGAAAATTGTAAAAAAAAATAACTATATTTTCAAATGATTTATATGTATGATTAGAGGCAGTTTAGCCTAGCCTATAACATAATTAAAACAAATTTTGAGTTTTTTTTAATAATTTTATGGTTTATATTTCTTGTGGAAGTTGATCATTTTGCACCGAGGACATAATAAAATTGAATGCATATATCAATGAAAAGGTGTGTTAAATACAAAATAGTATTTATCATTTCTATTATCACTTTTTAAGTGATAAAGAAGACCTAAATATACAATTTAAGCCATATCTTATAAATATGTGACTCATTTTAGAGAAAATATGATTAAATAAATCATTGGGACATAAAAGTCACTGTATAACAGGAATAACCCATCTGCTTAAAAGATTCTGTAGCCTATTTTTAATACATAAGATACAGCATTGGCATATATATTGTCAATTTCTGTGTCACTATCTTCATATATATATATATATATATATATATATATATATATATATATATATATTTGAAGAAATTGACAATATATTCCAAACAAACTAGGAAATACACACACACACACACACACACACACACACACACACACATGTATATATATATATATACATATATATATATATATATATATATATATATATATGTATATGTATATATTCTCAAATTTGATTAATTTTACATAGAAATGTCAAAACACACTTTAAAAGTGCATGCTAACAAAAATCATATACAAATAACAATATATTTTTAAACATTACATTAAAATTTGTCTACACAGTCACAAATGAGCAAACAAGTTCTTACAGAACTCTTCGGACCTCAAGGAAGAGTTTTGAAATTCAAACCAAAGTGGCTTGCTCATACAAGCCAAGGGTTTGGAAAAGATGTGTGATGAGGGAATGTTTTAAAACAGGAGGGAGTGTTCTTCAGTCTCGGGACAGACTGGCGGAGCAACCGAGACGCAGAACTCCAGGAGCACTTTAAAGAGCACACATCTGCCCAAACTCTCTGACTGACTGGTATGTAAACACCAATATTAAAATTTACACACTTCTATAATTCCGAACATGTTGGTTGTTTTTGGATGATTTTCTTTTAGTGTAAAGATTTCATATTTATATTTCAAGAAATGCATATACTTATGTACTTAATGTAAAAAATATATATATATTTGCATTAAGTTAAGTTTAAACATGAATGTTTATTTCTTGTTTTTATTCTATTTTCACATGCACATTGTTTTTAAAATGTAGCTTTCTTACAGACCAAGAAAATGTCATGCACAGCTATCAGGCAAGTCGGCACAGATTGTGCCCTGAAACCAAATATGGTCTTTATGCACCAATATTATTTTAAGGATTATGATTAATAGTGAGTTTAGTTGCAGAGACCTTTATTTATCTCTCAGTAAACATACGTCATCTGCTTAGAGGAGAGGAACAGACCAGGGCAGACATTTCACCGTTTTAAAAAGGGAGGAAATGGACTTTCAGTAATTCGTTTCAGTAACTACACGTGTAGTCTGAGTTTCTGGGTGTACTTGTGCAGGAATCATAAAGAACCAGGATGAGTTTCAGGGTGAGCCTGTTGTTTCTGACCCTGACTGTGGTCATAGTCTGTGGTCAGAAGAGACGCCTTGCAAAAGAGGAGTGGAATTATCGTGATGGCTGTAAGTGGATATATATCTTTTTGTTTAATAAAACACACACTAGTGGATTTATGCATTAATGTTCTTGCTGATTTGTTATTACATTTTTAGAATTTTTTAACCAAAATATTATTATATTATGTTGTACCAACTGATAAAAATGCCAATGATATTACTTTTCTGGTCCTCAGCTGAGAAGGTAAGCATGCGAGGAGTTGCAAATCTGACTCAAGTGCTTGATGACTGGAGGTTTGACATCCTGAACCAAGTAAAAGGACTCCTGCAGAACGACCATCAGTCCTTGTTGCCTGACTACTCTAGGTACACTATCATGAGGTTCAATCAAACTCTCAGATTCAGGCATTCTTTCTTTCCACAGAAAGAAAAAAGCAGGAACACAACGTTGTTATTTTGGTATCTGATGTCGAAATCTGGACTGCGTTCTTTTCAGAGCAGAACATTTAATTATGCTGGAAACTGTGCAAAATATTTTATGTGCTTAATGGGGAACTTCCTGGCTCCTTATGGTTTGGATTGCTTGCTGCTCTTATATTTCTTTCTCTCTTTAACTCTCCAGGATCCAACCTCTCTCTGAGGCGCTGGATGATTTGTACAAAGAGTTCAATGCCCTGAAAACGCATCTTGGTGAGCTGACCGAGAAGTTCGGTCCATTGGAAACCTTCATAGATGAACTGAAGGCTGAGAAAGCAAGTGCGAGTGCAGCACCTGCTAACCCGGTGCGCAGACGGCTCGTTAAGAAGACGCCTGTTGTCTCCTAAATGGCCGTTTTTAAGTAGAGCTGGATCTCTCCTAACATCAAATCACTATGATATAGATTTCTTTAGCTGCCTTTTCTTGAGCTTCTCACTCTTTTGGCATCTTGTTGCTGTATGTTGCTGGGAAACAGGTAATAAACATTATGCTGAACATTGTGCCTCTATGTGGTTTGGGTTGTACATAAAAGCAGCAATTGAAATGTAACAGCCCACGCATAATTAACATTGCAAAAAAATAATGGACAAAGCTGTAACCACAGGATTTTATTTTCAGAATACCTTCAATTGCTCCTAATCAAAAAGAACCAAATAGGCATTTGTTATTCAGTATAAGAGTATTTCATTTAGCTGTCTTTAATCCTGTTGTTGGAATAAGTCTGTATGAGTATATTCAAATATGCATGACTGTCAGTGAATTGATATGTGGTATTTGCAGCTCTCAAAATGATCAATGGCTCGTGCAGGTATAAACTGATTATGTACAAGCAACGAACATTTCAGGAACACAATAAATTGTGTTTTTCATTGTGTATTTATGCTTATAATCGGATGAGCATGGTAATTAGATGCTTAATATCTCTTGGCTCATATTTGCCATCTCGTGTAAGCTATAATAAATTCAGTCTGTTGCATTCACTTCAAAGTTTCAGTGTGTTAGCTAACTTTTGACATAATTAGCTTTGAACATAATAGTTTGGTGTTTGTTTTGTGCAATAGTCATCTAACGTTATATCTTTGTTTGTCTCTATCTATCTATCTATCTATCTATCTATCTATCTATCTATCTATCTATCTATCTGTCTGTCTGTCTGTCTGTCTGTCTGTCTGTCTGTCTATCTGTCTGTCTGTCTGTCTGTCTGTCTGTCTGTCTGTCTGTCTATCTATCTGCAAGCTAAATTCAACAACATCAGGGAGCAGTAGAAGAGAGGTCCATTTTTTTTTTTTTGACATTGTTTATACCATACTTTATGGCCAGTGATTTGATAATATACGGTCTTCTGTAGCACTTTATTACTATAATTTAAAATGTACTCCCTCATTAAAACACATATAAAAATAGGCAGCACTATTATTTACTGACTCACACACTCTCAGAAAAAAAGGTACAAAAGTTGTCACTGGGGTGGTAGCTTTCAAAAGGCACAACTTTGTACCTAAAGAGTCCATATCGGTACCTTAAATGTATTATTACCTAAAGTGTACATGTTAGTACCTAAAAGGTACAAAAGTGTACCTTTTGAAAAGTTACCACCTCAGTGACAACTTTTGTACATTTTTTCTGAGAGTGAAGTTTCAATCTGTGCTCCACAGTCTACAGTGGCCTATACAAGTATTTGGACACTTTTGGACATCACAGCCAAATACAATTCTTGTTTTTCATTGCATAGATCAATATTCAAATAGAATGGTTTCATAGTTTGTTATAAAATGCAAATATGTTCTAAAGTGTCCAAATTTGAGGGTCTATATAGTACACACACAGGGCCTTGTTTATGAACTATGTTGTGTGTAAATTGTTATAAACCCTTCTTACATAAATTGCTGCAGTCAGTTGACTGCATTCATGTACATCCATTCAGTAATTTATGTAAGAATAGCTATACAATTGATTTACACACAAATTCTATTTGTGTTTCGCAAATGAGGTCGACAGACCGCAGACTGTGATGCATAACTGTAACCACCAGGAGGAAATACAATGTTGTGTCTCTCTGTGGGTATATATTAAAAAGTGGTCAGGACACTGTGGTCATGAAGTCATGTACAGCTCAAATAATCCAAGTCATTTACCATACCACATCTTTTTATGTCTGTTGTATCATCTCTCCTAGAGGAACAACACCAATAGACAGCATCAGGAAAAGATATTAAAATAACTACATATTCACAATGTACACTCAATGACGGAGATATATTATAAATCATAAATCTCAGAAGGAAGTCTCTTATGTCTTTGAAGATTTATGAAGCATCACACTCAAAGGAGGGCAGAACATGTGTTACACAGCCCTACATTGTATAATCATCTCTTATTCTCATAATTATCTTAAGCTGTAAATTCATTTTCATGACTGTAATCCGTCACTGGTGCTTCGGAGTTTGAAAGTTATTGAAAGACTTGTGTGACAGTATCAAGTATCATCTTTTGTTGCTCATCCACATTAAAGTATTATCTTACAGAACATTCAGTCATTCACCCTCATGTTGTTCCAAATCTCTATGACACACTTTTTTTTCTGTGGAACACAAATGGAGAAGTTAAGAAAAATGTTCATGCTGCTCTTTTCCGACATTGAATTGGGACTGGTGCTTTCAAGCACCAATAATGACAATAACAGAACAATAAAACAATAAAATAAAATAAAAGAACAATAAAATCACAATAAAGTAATCCATTTGTGTTCCACTGAGAAAACTAGGCTTGTCTGGTGTGGAACAACATGAGGGTGAGTAAATTATGATGTCTGTTTGAATTAATAATAAATCAGACTATAGATAATCCCTCTTCATCAGATAGCAGGTCAGTATTTGGTCTAGTCATTTTAAAGCCTGTTCCTCAGATATGCAAAGGACAATAAAAACAAGATATGCAAGACAAATTAACATGGAAATAATCATAATTACTGCAGCCTGGTCTTCAATATTTTTTATTTTTACATAATTCACTTATTGTTATAATTGCTTTTGGTAGATCAAATGATCTTTAATTCTTATCTGATGCACATTTTAATTGAGTTTTTTTTTCCTGTTAGACCACAAATCTTTATATTAAAGATACCGATATGATTTGAACATTGTAACATTACATTAAGACATAGAGTGAACTGATTGTATTTAAGAGTTAAAAAAAATTATTAATAAGTCTTACATTTACATTGTGTATATAACTGGTTTCATGAAATACTAATCCGTGATCACATTTGATTTAAGACTGACTTAAAGAGAACCTTTCAACCCAGGGTCAGAGCGAGGCATTCTGACCATTTTGAACATTTATATCTCAAATGGCTTGAACACTTGGTACGGCTTTAACCTTGAGTCATGGACCTCTTATGTCCTGCAAGTCTCATAGTTCTGGGAAAATGGCCATAAGGGGCATCTTTTATTGATTTCTCAGTCATTTACAGAGTGTAATCAAAAGCTCAATTGTAAAATTGAGATGACGATTTAAAAAAGTTAGGAAGGACAGTGACTGCACTGGAATGATGAAGTTCCAGCTATCTGGTTTGATTCAAGGCCAGTGCCCAGACAATGTCAGCACTAAAAAAAAAGCACCTCCTACCGCAAGCTAAGTGAACTGCAACGTATGCATGAGAAATCTCTGGTCACTGACTCCGAGGACATTTGGTATTGCTGTCATAAATCCATAATGGGTCCATATTGGATATATTACCGCAATGTAGTTATGATTTCAACAAGCTATCAGGTAGATGAGAGATCAATGCATGTGTAATATCATAAATTAATATCATAATCATGCATTTTCTGCCAATTTGAATGATCTGCACAGCAATAATATTTCAATATTGCATATGAGTTTCAATCAATATAGTTTGGCAATGGTAAGAGGATTCTGCAAATTACTGTCTGATTTCCAATAAAGTTTTGTGAAAAAGTACGACATTTTAAAAGTTCAGCTAAATGTTTAATGAAGGTAAATCCATCTACATATAGCTTCTCACATTAAAATAAATCAGCCAAAATAAAAAAGTAAAATAAAATAAATAAGTATATACAAGTATAGAACTAAAAAAAAAAGCTTGGAGAGTTGGAGATGCTTGCAATAAGGTAATTAAAACGCTAAACAGCTCAGTACTTCACTCTGCTTGCATCTGGAAGATGTATGCTGTTCTTGAAAAATCAACTTGAAACTAATGTAGCCCATAGTTATTTCAAGTATTCCACATTTTTCTAAGTAAGTTTTTATAAATACTAATTAATTCTTGCCTGCATTACGTTTTTCTTGGTTGTCTTTATGTAACATGGTCTGTAAGGTCATCCTCGTTGAAAGAGAGCACATCAATAAAATGCAATGACAGACATGCATTAAGTCTTGACTGAGTTCCAATCAAAGTGCACAATCTCGACCAAAGATTTAACAAGCTTTTGGAGTCTTGAGAAGTTAATCCAAAGATATTGGAGGTCTTACAACTGTAGATGCTGCCAAGAATTATGTTAACTCATTTCTCTGCCCGGGTTCAACACCAAAGCAACAAACTGCAAAAACCTTGGCCTAAAAGGCCAAATCAAGTGCGTTATTAGATTTTTAACAAATCCGTTTGAATGAGGAAAAGAGATTATTTAAAGAAATCTCAGGAAAGTCATCTCTGGCATCTGGGTTTGTGACTTTTTTAAATTTAATAAATTAGAGTCGTGCTTCAAGTGCATCATTCTTGGTGTCTGTTCCAGGCGGACTCACTGTGACCCTGCAGAAGCTAAGAATGGTCCATTTACTATTCAATAAACAACTGGCAGAGCATGCAGCTGAACCTAAATAAGTAGAAATAGATATTAATGGAAAACATAAACATGGATCTAGGAGCTTTTCTTGTTGATGCCTGTTCAAAAATGTTTAGTCTGCATAACTCATTTTTCTAACTTGATTTATATTCAATTTTGCAGAGCAAATGAAACATTATTTTTGTCTAAGTTAAAAAATATCAGAATGAAACAGCAAAACAAGGGGATTCAAAGAGCAAGTTTATAGAAAATACAAAACAGCTTTACTTCCAGTCATTTACCTGAGGTGAGATATTGAACTCAGAACCATTAAAATGATGGGGAGGACAATTCTATAAGCTTTATCTATTACGCCATTCGCTTTACATAACAGTAAGCTGCTAAAAATAACAAATCCAAACGCATATGGGATTTGACATACAATAGCTCAGGAGTTCATTGTTCTTCAATTTAAAGGATCCGTAAAGTCCTTGGGTGTAATGAAACAACATCTCTTCGCATTTGAGGGTTTCTTATGTAATATATGACAATATGAAACATCAAAAAGTACCATATGCCTTTTATATGAAAAGAAAAAAACATATGGTTTGACAGATCAAAAGTTAAAATAGATTTCTTATTTGCTCTTCTTTTTAAAAATATCTGCATCATCTTTTGTCTTGAAGTATTTAAAAAGAACACACCACACTGGACATTAATTCAGGTTTAAATAAATGTTCTGGTTGCACTTGACTGAGAGAGATCATCATTTTCAATTACGGCATAGGGTGGGATGGGACACATATTACACAATCTTACAGTGTCTCCAACAGCTGTGCCGCGGATTAATCGAATAAAAGGGAGATGGAAAGGAGATTAAGTGGTCCCCTTATTTCACAGCTCTCGAATTCAAGAACGTCTTTGCACAGTGTTGTCAAAAGATTATAACAATTTGACATGATGGTGATGGAAGCTCGGCCTGCTGTCATGTGCTTTGACACACACGCCAAAAAAAACAAATAAGATGGAGACTTATTGTCTCATTTTAGATGGACGAGGGATAACCTGACAGAGATAAGAACATCAATGTGTAAGAGAACCATACATTTAATTGTGCCATATGCCCTACTTTCAGAATGTGACAAGTCACATGTTGAATGCTTGGAGGAGTTCTCAGCAAGTTTTGCTTCTTTTGGAGCTTTTAACTTTGCGTTTCCACAAAAGTGACATAATGTACACCTTTGGAAAACATCTTGGAGAAATTCCAGGTGACAAAGAAATGCCGAGAGGCAACTCTGTGCTGTTAAACTATCTCCATCAAGGCATGATTCCTGTTAGTGCACTATGGATCTGAATGTCTTAGGTATTTATGGATGACAGGATAATTAAATAAGAGAAGCGACCTGCCAACGGGGTAAAGAAACTGGAGGATTCACTCTGCAAACTGCAGCAATTAAAGAAATGTGGTACTTTATAGTATTCATATTCATATTCCCTATAATTTCTAAAGCCCTTTTTAATATCTGTCAAAATTGTGTTGCTATCAAAGTTTTAATGTGTTTAGAGTGTTCAGCAATATTATTTACAAGAACATAATAAAAGATAAGGTGATACAGAGCAAAATACCTTTTAGACACAAGGCTGAACCCCTGTCTTGACCGTATTTTATATTAAATATAAAGAAATAGAATTATGATGAAAAATTCTAGGTCTAATTTGGGAAATAATCATTCTAAACTATTTACAAATAACATTTTAAGATATGCACACATGAATAACGTAAATGATATTTTGATTGAAAATGGGCACTGTTTTGAATAGTGATATACCTGCAGAACGAGTCACTCTAAAATCTCAATCACTAATGACAAATATATTCTACATCTCATTTACAGATTGGTAGATTTGTTGCGGTATCAAAACATAATTGCAATACAAACTCTGTCCATTTACAAGGGCATAAGAAAACAATATCTATTTTTTTTTTAATAGATTGGTTGAAATTGTTTATATATCTGTCCTGTATTACCCTTCAGACTTTGCTGGTCCCTGCGGCTTCCTTCAGGCTGTCTATTCCCTGTTTAGGATTCTGGCCTGCTTTGGGCTGAGGAATGGAATGCACTGGATGTCATATTACTCACCTCCCAGATCACTGATGAAAAAAGGTCTGCCATAAGAAATGCCTGAAAAAAATACCATGCAAGATTGTATTTTTCCCTGGAATTTAGTTATTTTCCATGTATGATGATTCTAGAAAAAAAAAAAAAAAAATTGTGGTGTGCTGAACCTTTTTTATTGGGGGGAAAAAAAGGACTGAGGGAAAATTTCTGGCTTAGACTGACAAGAGTACAAGGCCAATGTGACGGGTTGATTGGGAGGCTAAAATAGCATCAGGTTACTGAATGGCACTATTAAATTAAATGAGGTGGCACATTTTATAGGGTGGACAAATTCCATTTGCTGTTTTAGCCACACGTGAAATGAGTTTAGAGGAAACAGTCCCTTCCTGAGCAAGATGCTCTACCATGCTCTCTTCTCATAAGATTAAAGGAGGCTGAGGATTGGATTACAAACTGCAGCCAAGTCACTCCTGCTGACTGAAAGCTAAGGAACAAATGACTTTATCAATTCGTTTGGAACATTAAATTAGAGCTCAAATGACACTTTGCATTTTCATGCACTCTGTAAGACTATATTGTTGAAATAATAATGAGAAAAAAACTACTTATGACCCTGCAATAATGTGCTAAACAGGTAAGCATGTTGATGAGAATTTTGTGTTATTTCCCATTAAAACTAATTATAGACTAATTATTCTGAAGATGAAATTACCAGACTTTCTGTATCCAAGAAGTCCTTTAAAATCCATTAAGTTCTGACAAAAAACACTTGGTATACAATTATGCGATCAGAAATTTGCAATCTGAATTTCAGTAAGGTGAAGCTGAGACACATAGCCAAGCAACTCTCATTAACCTCTCCAAATGGAACAGCAAATTAGGATAAATCTGGCATATTCAATTATGCACAAGTCCCTATTTTTCAGTTCAACCAAATTCTCTGTCAACCCATTTGTTTAAAGATTTCCATTTTAAAGCAGTGCTTTAAATCCCCTCTGCCTGTGGTGCTGTAATTAATGACTTAGAAAGGACAGAGAAGAGATGTGCAAATTGACTTTTCAGGTATTTCATTAAACTGCCACTTGCCCTCAGAAGCATCCGCTGATCCAATGAGAGCCGCCACACTCCCAGACACATCTGAGACGCCGGTAATAGATTCAGAGGGCTGGGGCTCACAGGGACAGCAGCAAGTCTCTGCTTGAGCCGTTTTCAATTTTAGAGAAGCTCCCATATCTTGTTCCCCTCTCAAAGGGACTATGCAAAAGGTTTAGAACAGTTAGGAAGGAATAGCTGTTAATTTAGCTTCTGTGATAGCCTACTGTGTCCAAGGACATGGCAGAATTTAGTTCACTTCGTCTTTCAAAAAGCATTACGCTTATTTGTACAAATCTTATTTTTGCTGTGAGAGCCATCAGATAAACCATTTTCTAGTTAACCTGGCATGAAAAACTAGAGCTAAAAATAAAAGTAGGCCTACAACCTCGTGAAATTGTTTGTTAGAAACAAAATACTTTATAACATGATTATGCAATGAACTAGGCCTAAAAGACACAACGAATCAGTTTTTTTTTACTGGTTCATTAAAACAAATCAATTGAAATAATTTAATTGGATAAAAATTTAAATGTCAGGGTGAGTCAACAACAGAGAAGTTCAATCTCATGCCATGGAAATGTATTTTTCCTTGAATTTTGAATGATTGAGGTTTTCAATGCGGTGAGATAAAAAATACTGTGTGCCATCAAATAATGACATTGCATTTATGTATTGAGTAAAACTTGTGGGCAGCACACAAAAACATGTCACAGCGCGACAAGTGTGGTGAGATTCATTACCAAATTATTCATATAAGCCTCATTTGAATCCACACATGCAGCGCAACTACGTGCATGATGCATTCATGAACAAATGGCTCTTTTATACAATCTTCCAAAAAGACACAAACCACGTGTTGAATCAGTCTGGTGAACTTTCCTTCATGAATCAGTCGGATCAGTTGCTGAATTAACATCTGACTCACTTGCTAAAGTGAAACGTATCATTACTTGCAGAGACGCAATAAAATATTTTAAAATATACTTTTTAATCACGATAAATGTATTTAATTTAGTTTTTTGTTTATTGCTAGATAATAAAACCACACAAATCAACATTTAAAACTGTAAACGTCAAGTAATCATATGCACAAACATTTGTACAGTTTCAGACCATGTTTTGTTCCCTATTCGTGGAAAGTATTTGGTGTAAAATGCTCTGTCCTTTTCAGTTACATCATGGCAGTTGCCATATTCAACCTTGTTTGTGCCAGGGCCGTATTTTACTTGTCGAATCAATAAGCTTGACACAGCTGAGAGGCACAAGCAGACGCAAAGTCCTGGACTCCTTCCGGACCAGGGATCAGGGAAGCTTTTTTTTTTTTTGCTGTTAAACCCCTCATCTCTGGGAACAACCCACCTCCAAAAAAAGTCCAATGATGTCATGAAACGACAGGAGGTTTATCTGTTATTTTTAGTGGAGCTAATTATGTCAAAAGGGCCTAGTTGAAATCCAGAGTAAACAGAAGTCTACATCTGTTGTCATCCTCTTTAGTCATTATTAGGCATTAACCAGGGCTACATAAAGCTGCGAGATTGCAGCTGACCTCTGACGCAAGATATGACTGGTTTAGCGATTCATGCGCAATAAATTTTGCCGAACCAGACTATTTTTGGAACATCAAGTTTTGACTGACGTTGGTAGTTCATCATCAAACTGAATCCAGTGACGCAGACTATGTGATGCCAATGCAACCTTCATAGATTCTCAGAGAAAAATAAGTAAAAATAAATAAATATTAAGTAAATAGAATAGCTATAAACTTATTGTTATTTATTATTATGTTTTTTACAGTAGACCTATGGAAATTCCCATCGGGACGAGGACAAGGCCTGCTGAAAATAGCACCTGACATGCCGAAGGATTTCTACTCTGACCTAAATGAAGGACATAGATCCATCAAAGCACCTGCCGCTCTGTCAACACCCTCACAGTCAAGCAGACGCCCGACACTGCGGGACTGTTACCGTATTCATATCCTGCTCACGGATCCAGGGCGGCGCCTCGCCTTTATCAGCAAGTGGGCCGGGGAACGTGATGCGTCTCAGACCCCAGGGACATTTTCGCACCTTGGTCATTAGCATGCAGGCTTTTCATCCAAGAGTTTGGCCAGAATGCAGCACAGGAGGAGCTGCGACCGCTCAAGAGAAGCACTCCCTTACGCTTGTGTACTGTATGGCCTCTTTAATTACAGCTCAGGCTGAGATTAGACACTACTAATGAGAATATGGCAGAAGCTGCGTCTCCATAGTTTCACGTCCACTGGGGATGACAAAAGGAATTTATTGGAAAAACATGCTTTTTCTCCAAACAGAACTTACGCAAAGACAAAACAACAAAGAAAAGAGCTATTCCTGAGAATTTCGCTAGCATTTCAACAGTTGGCGAAGGGCTTGTTTTGTCAGTCCAGTGATTGTTATATACGCAGGCACAAGTCCAAAGCACTGAGTGTCATTTGTTATGTTTCTGGCACCTTTACAAATTCAGAATCACTGTATGTTCTTCAGGTCTCTTTAAAGTATTACATTTTTTAATATCCATTTAGAAAATAAAGGACAAATGAATACACAACATCCATGCAATAATAGAACCTGTGCTTTCGCACAAGACAACGTGAAGTGAACTTTCTGTACTTGTCAGAATGGGTATATAACATGTCACTAAAACATAGACACTGATAAGATTTTCACAACAATTGTAGTTTTACATTTCATATTTTAAATGAGATAAAAGCCTTATTTATCTTATATTATCTTTTTATTTTTTATTCCATGGCAGAAACAGGCTTACATATATATGAAAGTTAATAAATAATGGCATCTTTTTCATTTCTGATTGAACTATCTTCTTTTATACTTTTTTATTTTTAATTATCTATTTAAATAGCTTGAGTAAACATGCTCTTCTTGGATGAACCCACTGAGAACTGACATCATCTCGAATCCTGTCCATGTGGTGACTGCATGTGATACTATATATACCGTATATATATAGAAGTCCCCATGCTCTCACATCTTCTTCCCTTCAGTTTGTCCATATTGTGTATTTGCATGCAAAGGCTTGGCAGAGGCTAGAGGCATGTGGCACACAGGTGGTGAGGTCTCACAGCCACTCACACAGGATACAGGCACGGTTCCCCTCATCCACCCCCCGTGGTCAGTGGGCAAAAAATCTGATCTCGCACCACACAACAACACTTGATGTTTGGGAACTGTGAGACCATTTGTAGGACCCATGGGATGTGTTCCCTTATCTTTTTTTAGTAAACTTATCTCACCCTAATAAGTTCATGATCTGATGTCAAACAGAAGAACTACAAGTTTGGGATGCATGAGCCATGATCAATGCTCATTTTTTATAGTATCTCTTATACTATAAAAATAGTATCTCTTTTTTTATTTTATAAAACATGCATTTTAATTTATTCAATAGGCTGATTTCATCAGGTTATGTTTTTTCATTGTAGAAGATTTTACCAAAGTGAATTATGATTGGATGTATTTAAAATAATCATATTGAGTGCAACAGTGCTCGTTCACTTTTTTTTCGGTGGCTTTGAAATACTTCAAAAGTATTTTTGCCATTCTTTTTCCCATAGGAATGAGGGGGAAAAAATCCCATAAATTACATAATTTAAATGGAAAAATATAAAACTTTCAAGATGTTTATTATATATAGAAACAATATATTTGACTTTTACTGCATACAAATATTTGAGAGTCTACACCAGAAACTGACTACATCATTTGCAGTGCTTTATTCTTAAAAAATATGATGAAATGATGCAGGATGTTAGCTTCAACAAACGCATATATCATTGATTAACAATCTTGTGGCTCTCAATAGGTCTGTTTTTAATGGCTCATAAGTTTTAATTAAAAATCAATTATTCTATGGCAAAAATGAATGAAGCGTTTACTTCTGAAACCCGACTGTTGCTCTCAATTCTTTGAATTTCCTTCTTCAAAAAATATTGTTATTATCTATCAGTATTATGTGTTGACAGTAGTCTGTTGCCTGCTTTTTTTATTGCTTCATCTCATTGACAAAATTGTTTATGAAACCTTCCTCAGTAATTTTGTTGAATCTGACGTTTCCCATGATTTAAAATTGCGCTTCCACTACTTCAATGCACTTCAAAATAGACAAGCGCTCTCAAGGCATCAGATTGCCAATGACAATACAAAAGCTGCCATGGTAATAATAGTGATGGAGACCGTCCCATGATCGAGCCAATCTAGCAGGTGGTCAATACTGAGAGGCAGCATGGCGGCTGGTATGTGAGGACCACTTCAGAGGAGTGCCAGGTGGCAAGTGTCACACTCCACCACCTGCAACACTATGCCAGCCAGATGCTTCCTGCCAAGGGGGGCTCAGGATGACTTTACGATGCAGTGTGTATTCGTTTATGTGTGTGAGCTGAACTACATTCTGTGTGAAATGAACTCCTTGAATGACTCACTGGTGTTAATATTGGCCTTGCCAGCACCAAGGTAAGTGTCTCATTAAATCTCAGTGTCAGTTGAAGGTGTTGAATGACAGTCTCCTTTTCGTTCTATTGAGGTTAGCTGGAGGTGGTCCGTCCCATACCAGGGACAGCCCCGTCTTCTAGATAGATTGCTTACAGCAATATCCTTTTGCATATGGAGAACAGCAGATGCCGTCACACGGGGCCCAACCCACGTCATTCTGGGCCAGGGAGAGGGGATATGGGGTATCTCTGCCGATGTCCCCTAACTGCTTATTCAATTGGAATTGCAAATGATGATCTGGTAGAAATGCACACTGTTAAACTTTGGAAAAAACGCCTTGAGGCGTTCAACGCTGCACAGTGTGTGTCCGGTGTCTGCAACTTCCTGCATTCAGTTTCACAGCCAGCTACAAACGTGCCCTCCTCACTCTCTCAGTCGCACAGAATGTGGCCTTTCTGGTCTTACATACATAACAGCCAAAGAGAAACCAGCAACTTTAGATTTATTCTAAACAACTTTTGCTAGACAGTGTTTATATTGCTTGTAAAAATTTGCTAGACAGACCACATACGTGTTTGGCTGTTTTCTTGTGTGTTACTCGCCACTCTAAAAAACACACCACTTTTAAAATAGAGTGTCCAGAGTGTTCTCTTACGAGAGCTCTCTCGTACTGCGTCTTAGCTAAGACGCTACAGGAAAAGTCTCTTTTCACGAAATACTGAAGCAAAAAATTATCCTTAATTTTGTATTTTTGTAAAGCGCATTTGCAGCAGTACACAGCCATAGGCGAGACGGCTCGTTCGCTCATTGGCTTGTTCTGCGGCAACTGCACAGCCTATCGAGCGCGGGCTGATGCAACATCAGACCAATAAGGGCGCTTCGCGCCCTTCTTGCCAATTCCCGCCGAAACGGGTGTGGCCCAACCTATAAAAGGAGCTCGAAAAGGCTGACTCACCTGATTTTTCATCTCTTCAGCGAAGCTCACGCATCGCTGGATCACGGAGGAAGCAAGCGCCGTCTGAGAAAGCACATCAGCAGGACGAGCCATTCTGAAGCTGCTGGCATCGCCGCCTTCCACTGCCGTTCCTGCTGCGCTATCCGGCGCCTATATCCTTTCAATCCTGTTATATCCAAGCTGTTCTTTATGTGTGTGTGTGTGTTCGCCCTGCGACACACACTCGTAAAAGAGCTTGCGTCTTTTTTAAGATGCCTTCCTGCGGCTCGTCAGAGCCCCACTCAGCGAGGGAGACCGGTACGTCATCTGTGTCTCCTGCCTGGGTGAAGATCATGCAGCGCTCGCTCGCTGACGGCGGATGCCCCCACTGCGAGCTGTTGCCATGGTGACTCTGAGGACTCGCCTGGCCTTTTTCTCTGAGCCTGCATTCTCCGCGGCCCCCCCTGCATCGCTTCCCGGTGGGCAGCGCCCGCTGTTTGCCGCTGAAAACGCTCACTGCCCCGCGTTCTTTCCAAGAACGAAAGCGCGCTGTCACGGAGATGGCCGTGCTGCCCGCTTTATGCGTTCCCTCCCGTCTCCCTCCTTCCGCAGGTGATAGAACGGGTGAGAGAAACGAGATGTTCAATACTGCTTGTAGCACCTCTTTGGAAGAACCAACCATGGTTCCCAGATCTGATGCAGTTAGCAGATGTCGCCCCGTGGCCGGTACCGTTGAGGAGAGACCTCCTCTCGCAGGCCAGAGGCTCGATTTGGCACCCTCAACCGGAGTTGTGGTCCCTCTATGTATGGGCACTCAACGGTTACCCGCTGATCTCGCAGTGGGAGTGCTAAATACCATCACTCAGGCTAGAGCTCCGTCGATACGACGTCTGTATGCCTCGAAGTGGTCGGTGTTCTCCAGCTGGTGCACAGCTCGAGGTTATTCACCCCTTAGTTGTGAGGTGACGGAGGTCCTCTCCTTCCTTCAGGAGCTGTTGGATAAGGGCAGAGCCCCATCCACGCTCAAAGTTTATGTGGCTGCCATCGCGGCGTTTTCTGAATCGGCGTCCGGTCAGTCAATAGGAAGGAATGATTTAGTCATCCGGTTCCTCAGAGGAGCTAGGAGGCTGAATCCTCCCAGACCTCCGTCAGTCCCTATGTGGGACCTCGCGGCGGTTTTGGAGGCCTTGAAGGGTCCCCCTTTCAATCCTATCCAATCGATTAGCCTTCAGCATCTGTCGTTCAAGACAGTATTCTTGTTGGCTCTCGCTTCTGTGAAGCGTGTGGGTGATTTGCACGCGCTCTCTGTGAGCCAGTCGTGCTTGGAGTTTGGGCCCAATGACTCAAGAGTCATACTCAAACCTAGGCACGGTTATGTGCCGAAATCCCTCAACACACCGTTTCGGGCTCAGGTTATTGCCCTGTCTGCCCTGCCGGTGTCAGGGGAGGATGGAGACTCGAGTCTTCTTTGCCCTGTCAGGGTTTTAAGAGCTTATGTGTCTCGCTCTGCTGCCTTTCGGCAGACGGAGCAGCTATTTGTCTCGTTCGGTGGGCGTTCCAAGGGAATGGCTGTTTCGAGACAGACGCTATCCAGATGGATAGTTGACGCCATAGCGTTAGCTTACGCTTCCAGGGGCCTTCAGTGCCCGTTGGGCGTCAGAGCACACTCCACAAGAGGCGTCGCCTCGTCGTAGGCGTGGTCTACTGGGATCTCCTTGCAGGATATATGTATGGTGGCAGGTTGGGCCTCGCCGTCTACATTTATCAGGTTCTATAACCTGAAGGTTCCAGCCTTTCAAGCAAGGCTGCTGGCGGTATAGGCGAATCAGGGCCCTGAGGGGAATTCTGAGTTCACGAGCGCTATGCGCTGCCGACTGTTATATGGGCAGTATTGCGTAAGACCCGCATTGCCACATTGGTCAGGCCTTGCCTCGGCTGTGTGATGTCATTCTGCCGCATCTACGGATGCTGCTAGATATGGGACGGAGGGCTTTTTCCCTTTTCTGTCCTGGACTCTCTGTGAGTCCCTCAGGTGACTGTGCACTGTAAATCCTGGGCGTTGCTTCAGGTTTATTGGTGTGTGATCCCTGCGCGCACGGCGTTTTACATTGGGTTCCCGTAGCGTCTTAGCTAAGACGCAGTACGAGAGAGCTCTCGTGAGATAACGTACTCGGTTACTAAACGTAACCTCGGTTCTCTCTAGAAGAGCGAACGAGTACTGCGTTCTCTGCCGTGCGCACAATTCACTCTGGTTCGCTTCGGCGATGAAATAAATCAGGTGAGTCAGCCTTTTCGAGCTCCTTTTATAGGTTGGGCCACACCCGTTTCGGCGGGAAGTGGCAAGAAGGGCGCGAAGCGCCCTTATTGGTCTGATGTTGCATCAGCCCGCGTTCGACAGGCTGTGCAGTTGCCGCAGAACAAGCCAATGAGCGAACGAGCCATCTCGCCTATGGCTGTGTACTGCTGCAAATGCGCTTTACAAAAATACAAAATTAAGGATAATTTTTTGCTTCAGTATTTAGTGAAAAGAGACTTTTCCTGTAGCGTCTTAGCTAAGACGCAGTACTCGTTCGCTCTTCTAGAGAGAACCGAGGTTACGTTTAGTAACCGAGTACGTTTTAAGTGCAAAAATGCATTCCACGAGAAACTTAAGATAGGTTTTCAAAAGATGTTGGCATGAAATGTTAGTTGTCATCTTTTTTTTTTTTTTACCTGTGTCATATAATTGAGTGAACCAGATTCTCAAAAGTGAAAAAATGTAGATGAGGAATCAGTTCAAGATTGGATTGAATATTTCTGTCATTATTGCTTGCTATTGCCTGCCCTAGTGCTGATAAACATATCATCAGAGAAGAGGTGTTGTAGAGAGGAGGAGTGGAAACTAATGTTTCTGATTTGTTTTTGAAAGATTATGAGAGCGCATAAATTAAAAAAAAAATTGTAATTATGGATAAATCATTTATAATAAAAACTCCAATGTTCCATATACCGATAAGGAAATGTCAGTTTTGATTTTATGGTGCCTTTAAAGAAGATAATGTACCCCTGTTTTAATTTTTATTGATTTTATTTGTATGTATGTATGTATATATATATATCAGTAACCTACTTTAAACTTTTTTTTAATTCAAGCAATCTTCTAGCTTACACTGAGCTGAAGACAGAGATGAAATAGTTGAGAAAATAAGTTTGGTGTGCTTATGTAAAATGCAATTTAGTTCAAGGTTTATTTCACCACAAAATTTAAATTCAATCATCATTTACTCACATCCCGAATGAATTTCTTTCTTCCATGAAACACAAAAGCTTAGATCCTGCTATGAACAATTTGGTTCAGTATTTGGAGAAAAAGACCAACAGTTAAATCCAAATCAAATTTATTTGTATTACACTTTTCACATTTTTACATATTGTTTCAAATCAGCTTCATAGAAAATGTTTGTGTCAGTATTACAATATGTTATCAGCCAGAGAGGAATGTGTCTAAATAATGTCCATATGGCAGTAATATACATCTATAATATAATAATGCATTCAGCAATTACAACTTGTGCTTGTACAACATATAAGGATCATTTTACAACATCAGGATATAATTTGACAGTTTTGTGTGTTGATCCAAAGTTGGCATCATATGGCCTACATCTACTTCAGAGCCCAAACACTCACTTTGGCCCCTACATTGTGTTTCCTGCCCAGAGTCCAGAATCATGGAGCATGCTGTTGACTTGATCTGTACATACTCCCTCTAGGGAGGGGACCCAAGCTTTAGAGGGTAAATGCTGGTCTGTGAACTGGCTCATCGTGATGACATCTCTTACACACATTAACATCTGTTCCTCATGCAGATCAGTTCTAAGCCAGGAAGCAATGTGCTTGACTCTTGATAAGATGCTAGCCTTGTCTTTGTATTAAGCATGCACAAATCTTTTCACTAAAGACTAAAAAGAGAGAGAGCTTAGTTCCACATCACAGTTTCAAGAGACACAACTAGGACAAAAGTCAAGTAAAATACTTTGCATCTAAAACAGACACCCAACACAAATGGTAAGTTTTTTTTTCTTTTGAGGTTTCCTTTCATGTGTTTTTTTTATTTTATTTATTTTTTTATTTTTTTATTTGCACACAATATAATTAAATTATGTGGTTTACAGTTTATAGACCTCATCACTTGGTAACCTTTATTGTTTAAGTAAATTACAGGGCATTACAATTTATGTTTATTAAAGTAAAGCAAAAATACATATGCATCAAAAGCACAGTGCTTAATAGGCACAAGCCTTGCTGTTGAGGTGAAGATTACAGAGAACGGAGCACACTAAGTCTGTGGTAAACCCATGGGAATCAAATCTCATATGTGTTTGACCAGTGCAGGGCATGTTGCTTGAAACAGTCACTTTATTGAACAGAAGGATTAGGGCTCACACGCACGTTCAATGGAAACATAATGTGATACATGGAAAGAAACAAGGATAAAGCACAATCCACAGATTATATATTACATACCACAACAATATTCACAACATAAAAGTGTGTTTGAGGCTCTGTGGCAGCATATGCTGGGGTCCCAGATGAGTTTGTTGAACTGGAATAAACTGAGATCATTAATGCAGAATGTGATATGATGGCAGAAAAGAAGTTTTTCAATAAATACTGGAGGAATATTCAGAACGCTAATACTTACGAGAAAAGAGCAAAAAAATAATTAATGAATAATATTTGCCTTAAATGACACAGAGGTTAAACCAGGTTGAATCAGTGTACACACATTTCATATAATCCCAGCGAATAACAATTTGTTGCACTGAAAAATGCAATATTTACATTGTCGCAATAAAACATACATGAACTAAGAGGATAGAGGTCATTTTCAATTAACTCTTCATCATAGATGAATGTATAATCTACTGTACACTGTGCTGATGTAACCCTTATTTAGAATTCCAACCTTTTAAGTTATTTTATATTTCAGAAATTTTTATGGTGCTAGTATTGAGTTTTTTAGAAATTTAAGAAATTTAGAAGAAGAAAAAAAGTCGGTGTGAAGAATTATTGCATCAGCAGTGTTTTGGATTACTGCTTCTTTCATTTTGTGCCATTTTGTTGCAAGGACTCTTTTAAAGATTTTGTGTCATTTTGTTACAAGCATCAAAGCTGGGGCCAATTCTGAGGCCTTTAGTCAAATCATAATTTGATTAATTTGTCTCAGTGGACCACCAAGTAAATCTAAACAAGAGAAGAGGTCACACTACGCTCTTTCCAGAGCTAAAGTGTCTAATTGCTGCCTAGAGATTAAGGCCTTGGCCGAGTCAAACACTTATGGAGATCTAAATACAAGCGAGACCCATTACGATGAATCACCATTATGCTCCTCCAACTGGAGTAGTACATGAGCCAGGATTCAGTTTACTCGCTTGTGGGAAAAATCAAGAAATCCAACCATTCTGTTCTTCAGTCATATTTTGGCTGTATAGGGTTCTTTAGATATATGATATATGCTTCTTAAGAGATTAAGTTTTTTTTTTTTACCTTACTATAGAATAAAAAGTTATTTGTGAAACCTAAAATTGTTGTTCAGTGTTTTGCAATACAACATTAACACAATAAGTACTTCGCACTTATTTTTTGATGTAAGTACATAGTAGTTAAGGCCACTTAATATAAAGTGTGACCAGGATGCCAACAGGTTAACAGGCCAATTATAGATTAGGCCAATAGAGGCATTGCTTCCTTACATGTGACTTTTCTACATTTGCATTATACAGACAAGAGAACTGCTACCTCACTTTAGTCTTAAACTTTAACCACTGGCATGACTGCTAAAAAGTGCCAGTTTAGAAAACTTGGTGCTTTTAAGAGATTAATATTTGCTTTGTTTTCTTGGACTGTTTTCTAATTACTAGCTCCCCATGCTTATTTGGAGGGAACACTGTGAAACATAAGATATGATCACATTTGGAAAGATGCAGGGGATAATCTTCATAAATCCATCTTTTGTAGAGCCACTCTATTCTTATAGTTTTTACTCAGATACACCTTATCTAACAAAACATCTCAGAAACATTCAGTCTCATTTATCAAAAAAAAAAAGAAAAAAAAATTCTGTCTTTAAGAGCAAGCAGTTTTAGTTTCCGTCAGTCAAGTTGGTGTGTGAAAAAAACCGAGCTGTGCATGACTGTGTGTATATACGTTATTAGAATTAAATCACATCTTGTACTAATTGAAAACAACACAGGTGTGCCCATATTGAAATTTCATAAAAATGTTTTCATATATCTCCAACTATTGGTTAGAATCTCCATAGAAAGTTCACAGGCTTTCTTCAAAATCACACTAGTTTTGGAAGCATAACAAGATTCAAGTGGCAGCTCATTAATGCATTTTCCGTTGGCTATTAATCACTCTCTTGTCATTAACAGTAGCCTTCTTAACCTGTTTGTATACGCTCTCGTTTCTCTCTGGCACTTTGTATCTGCTATTCTCTGCATTCTGTCCGCTTATTCCCAACCGCTATAAAAACACAGCGTGATTTGTGTACCCAATGTTGTCAATATATCCAGGTGGAACAAGGCCTCTTTAAGTTGGATAATATATTGTAAACAAAGTCTTCAGTCGCAGGTTTTTGGGAGAAGCACATTAAAGATTAAATATTGATCCTTCACAGTCCTTTGGTGTGTCATATTTCCCACTGCCTACGTCGGAACGCTTTAACAGCAGGCGGTGTGTGGAAGACAGAGGCGCACATCTGTACTGGGGCTCGACGGCCATCTATCAGTCTTTTTACAATCCCTTTCTCATTCCCCCGGTCTGGCAAAAGGGTCTGCTCAAAAAGTCAGCGGAGGCGTCTGATGACTTGTAAAGATTTCTGCTCCAAAGCCTCAGCTGGGGAGAGAAAACTATAATTGGAATTGACAAGCTGGTAAGATACCACCGGCGCTTTCTGTGAAAGAATAAAATCTCTTTCTAAAAGAGAATATACTTTGAAGTTAGCCATATCACAGATATAACCGACGAAACGCAATACAGATGTGGGTTTATAACTTTTAGAACCAAACACACAAAAACAAGAGAGTATAAGGAAAGCACAATCTCACACAACCTGACAAAATAATGAATAAAATATGGCAAAGTAAAGCCGGCGCATGTGGGATTCAAAGTGAGTGAGATCTCCAAGACATTACTTTAGGCTGGGATTTAGGTTGATATCCCTGACACATTCATTACAAAGTCAAATTTTAAAGTAATTGGCGACCGAGGTATATTTTATCAGACACTTCTGGTAAGGTTGCTCTAGTTAATAAATTCATTAATTTCATGAAGCGCGCAGAGGGGCTTCCTGAATTCGCAAAAGATTTGAGTACCAAAATATTACATATTTAATGTTGTGGCTTTTGTTTTATTAATGAAAGCAACCACAAGTTCCAATTGGAAAATCAATAGAACGAGTTACATAATATAAATCCCCTTGATGAATAAGCATAGACACCAGTGAAGGAAACACAGCGTTTGCATCTTCCTCATACAGCATCTGTTCCTGGATTTCAAAATAATTCTCAAAGTGAAGTGTGAGCATTCATCAGAGAGGTATATTGTAATAGCCTTGTTTCGCTTGCCATAGAGAGGCTTCAGATTTACGCCACCTTTCTACTCTCAGGCCACCACGCTGATGGATGCCACAGAGCTTGTTTTCTTTGCTCCCGCTCTTCCTAAATCACAAACGAACACGGCCCACCAGAAGATCATTCTTGTTGTGTGCCGTACCATCTGTGAAATAGAGGTTCACAGAATGGTAGGGGCAAGGGAATCTGACGAGCCAGGGAGGAACTGTGGAATGATCCCGAGGAACTTTTGTATGGCAACACTTCAAAAGATTTTAATTAAAGGAGGATGAAGAACAACATGTGCACCTGAAACATCACAAGGGGTGAGATTTATGCACATGCATCTGTGAATCCAATAAGATTGCCATATGAAGTGTTTATGAAGCTGAGTCATCATGCTCATAACAGTTGACATTCACAGATGCTTTAAAATGGAAATATGTGGGGTAAACAATTCTTTGTTTGCAGTCTTCTTCCTTAGGACTATGGATTATTGGTCCATCTGTGACGGTAGGTTCTTAGATAATGTTATAGTCTGATCTTTCTCACCATATGGCTGCTATTTAGACCAAGACATTTAGTTTTCTTTTTTTTCAAAGTCAATTGTTTATTTTTGATCAAGACAGAATTAACTGTTTTAATAATAAGAGGAGGATATAAAAATGAAATCAATGCCAGGTGCAATCAGGAGGAAGCAAGTACCAAGGATGACATGAATTTGAGCCGTTGACTTTGGGCATCTGTAGAAGTGTGAAGATGACACATAAACATCTGTCAACACCTTTTTCTCTGCCCCTTCAGAGGTTATGGGATAAGACAGGCCAACAGCTGTTCGTACGGCAGATTAAAAACACCCACTGTTCAGGTGCTAACCAACTCTCACATCAGAGCAAATGTTATTTAGTCCAATCATGGTCAAAACAAGTCAAAATTGTCTTGATCTTTTGTAAAGAGTTCGATATATAGTATGAGAACATACTGTGAATTTCATGACTCATAACTTCCTGTCAAGTTGAAAAAGAGAAATTATGGAAAGTAGCTGCAAAAATTTCAACATGGTTACATCAGATTGCATTAAAACATGCCTTCGTACAGAGTATGCAGGATAGACAATATTACTGCCAAACACCAGAGGAATAAACAATAAGAGTTTTGCATCTTAGTTTGATCTTGACAGTATTTTGGCACATAATAAATGTGCATTCATATACAATATCGTCAGTTACTGTTTATTTTTGCTTGGACAAAACAGTTCCAAACGGAGTTGTTCCTGTAAGAATCCATGTTTTGAGCAATTCAGTTAATGATTCAATGATTCACTCATAAAGACACTCATCGTTTTGAAGAAATTGGTTTAATCAATGCAGCAATGACTCACTCATAAAGTCACATGCTGCCATCTGAGGTAACATCCAGAAAGGAAATACTGACAGCAAACCCACAGCCAATATGTTAGAACAACAAAAAGGGTGCTTTTCATAGAGGTGCAATAGCCAAAAAACAAAACAAAAAAAAGTATCAGCTTCAGATAGAGTATGGAAAATGTTCATGAAAAACTAAAATATGATTGTTACTGGCATAAAAGTGGGGAAACATTTTATATGATAAAAAATGGATGCTACAGAGTACAGTTACTGTAGCTTAACTGGTAGAGCATTGTGTTAACAAGTGGAAGGTTGGGGGTTTGAATCCCGGGGAACACATGATAGTAGAAAATTGTTAGCCTGAATGCAATGTAAGTCACTTTGGATAAAAGCATCTGCTAAATGCATAAATTTAATTTAATTTTAATTTCATTGCAACCTGGTGATGCATCCAGATCCAAGGTATAGAATCAATAGAGACTCACAGAGTGAACTTAACAGTTTGTGTCTGAGTTCAAGAGTCATTAACGCATTAATGGTCAGGAACGAGGAGATGAGAAGAGGAAAAGAGCCGTCTGATCATGCTGTTAGGTTAATCACAGCAATTCTGGGAACTACCTGAGGAGACAGTCTGCATTTGTATGAACAGAATATGAATGAGTCTTCCCCACCTATAAATAAACCAAATACAGAGCACATAGAGAATGCATAATGTAGCACAATTAAGATTTAAACTTAGTTAAACAGGCTGGTTTGTAATGGCCTGTCTCTGCTAAACTTCTTAAAAAATATTAAAATCAAATGGTGAAAATCATAACAATTATCAGAAATGCCTGCAAAAACAAGAATTTAGGTTGTTTTGTAAGCCCAGTGTTGTCAGATCTTGTACTAGTTTCTACTGAAATGGGAACGACCAGGCCTCTAGACACAGCCCTGTTATCATCCTTTTGTCCAAATCCATCACACTGCAATTTGCATAAATATCATTAACCTCTCAAAATAATGGACTTCCCCAGTTCATGTCATACAAATTTGATGGAAATGGTATTTTGAAAATGACTCCTGACTGTGGAATGGATTCCTAGATTACTTTCACAGCAAGCAGCATTTCATTGGCCGTTGTGCACAATTCGAGGCGTGATTTGTTTGAAGGAACTGGTGGTGACGTGGACTGCTTTTATATTATATTGCAGTCCAGACAGTATGGTTTGCGGCAATATAACTCAGAAAACCTCAGTACCAAAAGGGAGGGGTTTGAATGAATGCACTGATAAAGAACAAGTCATGGTTTGTTTTATTAAGCCGGTCAATAGTTATCTGATCAGAATGGTTCAGAAGAGAGGTCAAATCTGTCTGTCAAGCTCCATGATCAGAATGGTGGATGTCAATGTCACATTGTATCAAGTGTTTGAGTGAGCATGCAGAGCATCCCTTGCTACTGCAGATCTTGTTTGTTGAGTGTGTTTTAGTGTGATCTGAAGGCATGAATGAGCAAAATTTAATTCTAATTGACAGCCAGGGAAGCGACGCTACCACCTGCCTGCTCGTCAGCATGTTAAGCTCAATTTGCTATGGCTTATCAAGAAGGGTGTCTTTGTTTTTTCCCATCTCATCTCAGCATAGGGATAAATATGGTAAAATAAACAATGGCAAGATTTTGTTTTTTGGTGCTCAGAAATCTCAAGACACACAGAGTATTGTAGTATTCCAGTGATTAAGGGATGCTTTTGTAAGATGACAGAAATATGGATTTCGAGGCTTCTGCTAAATGTGTGTGGGGTAGAAATGGTATTGTATGATGATGAGAATTCTTTCATGAATGTCAAGTTGACTGCAAAACAGGGTCAAGCTTTGCAGCCTCCTGCCACGAAGAAAACATTAGCTGACAGCTGGGCCATGCTCTCCATCCAAATGGAGATGACCTCCAGAAGCTCTAACCCTCATAATCACTGAACATAAATCTCTCTCTCTCTCTCTCTCTCTCTCTCTCACACACACACACACACACACACACTCACACACACACACTCACACTCACACACACACACACACACACACACGTAACATGTTGTGGTAGCTAATACCTTCAAATGATAAAATAAATTTATATTCCTTAAATTACAACCTATGTTTTATTACTGCCATAGCATAACTATAAGTGCAAAAAACTTGGTATTTAAAGAGTTATGACAGGGTTAGTTGATTCCTGTTGAATAAATTACAACCTAATGCTAAGATATAATGCTCACAATATACGAAAAGTCTGAACCCCGTGATATATATATATAGGTCAAAGGAACTGCCTGAAGAGCTCAGAGATAGAATTGTGGCATGGCACAGATCTGGCCAAGGTTACAAAAACATTTCTGCTGCACTTAAGGTTCCCGAGAGCACAGTGGCGTCCATAATCCTTAAATGGAAGACGTTTGGGACGACCAGAACCCTTCCTAGAGTTGACCCTCCGGCCAAACTGAGCTATCGGGGGAGAACAGCCTTGGTGAGAGAGGTAAAGAAGAACCAAAAGATCACTGTGGCTGAGCTCCAGAGATGCAGTCGGGAGATGGGAGAAAGTTGTAGAAAGTCAACCATCACTGCAGCCCTCCACCAGTCGGGGCTTTATGGCAGAGTGGCCGATGGAAGCCTCTCCTCAGCGCAAGACACATGAAAGCCCACATGGAGTTTGCTACAAAACACCTGAAGGACACTGGTCTGATGAGACCAAGATAGAACATTTTGGCCTTAATTCTAAGCGGTATGTGTAGAGAAAACCAGGCACTGCTCATCACCTGTCCAATACAGTCTCAACAGTGAAGCATTGTGGTGGCAGCATCATGCTGTGGGGGTGTTTTTCAGCTGCAGGGACAGGACGACTGGTTGCAATCGAGGGAGAGATGAATACGGCCATGTACAGGGTTCCCTTTCGAGAGTACTCTCGTACTGCGTAAGCTAGCTTACGCTATGGGAAAAGGTCCCCTTTTCTCGAGAATATGAAGCCAAAAATTATCCTTAATTTTTAAATAATGTAAAACGCAGTGCTGCAGCACAGCAGACCCAAGCGAAGCGGCTCGCGCGCTTATTGGCTGTGCTGCGGCAACTGCAGCAACCTATGGTGAGGCGGCGGAGAGTAACGAACCAATGGGGGCGCTTCGCGCCCATTGGACGTCAGAGCGCGCCAAAATAGGCGTGGCTGGAACTATATAAGCCACCGCTTCACCATAGGGATCAGATTTCATCTCCTTCAGCGATCTCACCTGCACTTCGCTGTCTTCTCCGGAGAAGCCTCTACACGCCGTCGAAAAGCCTCTCAGCGGGATAGCACTGCAACGCAGATCTGAGGACGCCGGCTCGTGCTTCATCTCGACGCCGCCTTCAGCACTCGCTTCCTGCTGCGCCATCCGGCGTGACTATATCCTTTTCAAAGCTAGTGTGTTTGCCACTGCATCACACTTTTTTCCTCCAGAATTCGAGGCGTTGTTTCAATTGCCTCGGGCCTGCGCTTCCTGCCGAGGCCCTCTGCCCAGCGAGGACCGCCACATCATCTGTGTCTCCTGCCTGGGCCGCGAGCATGCTGAGAGCGCACTCTTCAAGGGCGGCTGCCCTGAGTGCGACGACATGGCTATATCGACCCTGCGGGCTCGATTAGCTCAAACCAGCCACGATGCTCCACCCGCTCCGCCTCTTCTCTCTCAAGTGCCGCGTAAGAAACGCCGCGATCAGAGAATGCCTGAGCATACTGCTACATGCGAGCTCACGCCGGAACACTCCCCGCGTGCCTCGCCCGCTCTCTCTCCTTTGCCTGTCCTCTTCGTGGACGAGCAGCGCCAGTCCCTGCTCACCAGCGCCCCCTTCTTCTTCGGAGCGCCTGAGGCGGAAGAGGACAGACACGACAGCCTTTCTCTCGCCGCGTCCAGTAGTGAGGAATGGTCGGGCTCCATTGCGGACCCCCCCCCCTCTACAGCACCCAGCTGCACCGGACAACGCGCCGATATCGACGCGGAGCTTACTCGCGTGCTTACAAGGGCTGTCAGCGACCTTCAGCTCGACTGGTCTCCTCCAGACGAGCCCGCTAAAAGCAGGCTGGATGAATGGTTCCTGCAGGGGCGCCCTTCGGCCCCTCCGCAAAGAAACGCCCCCTTCTTCCCGGAAGTTCACAATGAACTCACGAAGTCGTGGAAAGCCCCATTCTCCGCACGCTTGAAGACTTCTGTCTCGTCAGCGCTCTCCTCTGTCGACGGCGCCCGAGACCACGGTTACGAGAGCCTCCCCCCTCTCGAGGAGGCTATTGCTGCACACCTCTGCCCGCCCTCAGCCGCTGGATGGCGGTCGAAGCCTGTGCATCCATCCAAGCCGTGGCGCACCACCTCAGCTCTCGCTGGCCGAGCTTACACCTCCGCTGGTCAAGCTGCTTCGGCTCTACACACCATGGCTGTGCTGCAGGTTTTTCAGGCCAGACTTCTCCGTAACCTGGACGAGTCTGCCCCAGATACCTATGACTTTAAAGATCTCCGCAGCGCTACTGATCTAGCCCTGCGTGCGACAAAGACCACAGCACAAGCGATCGGCCGAAGCATGGCAAGCCTCGCTGTTTTAGAGCGACACCTCTGGCTCACGCTCACGGAGATGAAAGACGCCGACAAATCCACCTTTCTCGACTCTCCTATCTCGCATTCCGGCCTCTTTGGCCAGTCGGTTAAGGGTTTCGTTGAACGCTTCACTGAGGCTCAGAAAACGTCACAGGCAATGAGACACTTCCTGCCGAAACGCTCTAGCTCTGCTGCGGGACGCCGTAGAAATGCGCCGCCCCCTCAGACCTCGAAGCCATCGCAGCCAGACTTACAGTCTCGCCCAGCGACCAAAACCCAGCACCGCTCTCGCTCTACGAGCCGCAAACCGCCAGAGAGACGGGGACCTCGGCCCAGGATTGTGCTGAACCCCGAGCCTCCGAAGCCCTCCTGACCTTCGGGCTGAAAAGACCGTGGTTAAGTCCCGCTGCGGCCGGACCACCACACAAGAAACCTCACATGCTTCCTCCAATCCCCTCACTAAAGGCGGTTGGAGATGTCTATACTGCAGTAAACGAGCCTGTTACAATGCACGCACGCCTGCACACAAACGCCGTTTTCACGGCGACCTCAATAAAGCACAAAAAGAGCTTTTTCTATGTAGGCAGTGTGCCCACTACACAGTACGCACCCCTACATGTATACACACTCCCCCAAGTGTCACAAAGACTCACTCGGGTCTCCTTTCATGCCCACCTTCCCGCTCGCGCCGGAGGTGCTCTAAATGTAGCGCGCGTGCCCACTTCTCAGTGCGCAACCCTACAAATAAGCGCTGTCACCACAGTGTCACAAGCACAGCATACTCGAGCTACTGGTCCCCTCATAACAGGCGGCCAGTGCCCGAAGCACATTCAACCCATAGCCGCACGAGCCGCTGCATGGCAGGCCATCCCCGGCATATCAAATTGGGTTTTGAATATAATAAAACGAGGTTACTCGCTCCAGTTCGCTCGCAGACCGCCGCGCTTTCGCGCCGTGGTCGAAACGAAAGTGAAAAGCGAAATGACACACGTCCTTCGCGCCGAACTGATAAACCTTCTTGCAAAAGGGGCGATAGAAACTGTCCCCCCTGCGCAGCGCGAGTCAGGCTTTTACAGCCGCTACTTCCTCGTACCAAAAAAGGATGGCGGTCTCAGACCCATCCTAGATCTCAGACGTTTGAACAAAGCGCTTATGACGCGATCGTTCAAAATGTTAACTACCAAACAAATACTCGCGCAAATTCGCCCGAGGGATTGGTTTTTCTCAGTGGATCTGAAAGACGCTTACTTTCACATTCAAATAGCACCCCATCACAGGCCAATCTTGAGATTCGCCTTCGAGGGGCAGACTTATCAGTACATGGTTCTTCCATTCGGCCTCTCCGTAGCGCCCCGTACGTTTACACGGTGCATGGATGCCGCTCTCGCACCCCTGAGAATGCGGGGAGTGCGAGTATTGAACTACCTCGACGACTGGCTAGTTTTAGCCCATTCCGAGGAACTACTGACGACACACAGATCCTGGATCCTCAGCCATTTAGAATGCCTGGGTCTCACGATCAACACTGTCAAGAGCGCTCTGTCTCCCAGCCAGAGGATTTCCTTTTTGGGGATAGACATAGACTCTGTGACATGTACAGCGCGTCTGACGTCACAGCGCGCTCTCACTATTCAGCATTTAGCCGTGTCGTTCAAAGCCGGGTCTCTTTACCCGCTCAAACGATTTCAGGAAATGCTAGGTCTGATGTCATAACCCTTTGCGGTTCTCAAACTGGGCCTGCTGCGCATGCGCCCACTACAGCGCTGGCTGAGAGACCGTGTTCCAGCGCGTGCCTGGATTTCCGGCCGCACGCGCATCAGGGTGACCCACGGCTGCATCACAGCTCTGGCCCCTTGGAAAATAGCCAACTGGTATCAGTTAGGCGTAAGCACGGGCGCTGTCTCGAAATGGAAAGTAGTCTCGACAGATGCATCCAACCTCGGTTGGGGCGCCCTGTACGAGGGCAGGTCTGCCTCCGGCCTCTGGTCGAGCCCGGAGCGACTGTTACACATAAACTGTCTGGAGATGATAGCGGTCGAACTATCCCTGAAAGCTTTCCTCCCATTTTTAAAGGGCCACCACGTTCTGGTCAGATCAGACAGCATGTCAGTGGTGGCCTACATAAATCGCCAGGGTGGTGTCAGGTCAGAAACCTTGCACACCCTGACCGAGCGTCTTCTGACATGGGCACATTACAATCTGCGCTCGCTAAAGGCAGCGCATGTACCTGGCATCCTGAACCGGGGCCCGGACATGCTTTCCAGGGCGAATGTTCCCCCTGGGGAGTGGTCTCTTCACCCACAGACGGTTCAGTTGATGTGGAGCATCTTCGGCAGGGCAGAGGTCGACCTCTTCGCCTCAGAAGACAACCCTCATTGCCCAATATATTTTTCAAAGAGCAGGGACGCGCTGGCCCTCGATTGGCCCAGACGCCCGCTTTATGCCTTCCCACCGGTCGCGATGCTACCGCAGGTCATCGATCGGGTCAGGAAGAGCAGATGTGCTATGCTGCTAGTAGCCCCACTCTGGACGACCCAACCTTGCTTCTCCGAGCTGATGCAGCTGTCCAGTACAGCCCCATGGCCAATACCGCTGCGGAAAGATCTCCTCACGCAGCTGAAGGGCGCGCTCTGGCATCCCCACCCCGAACTTTGGGCCCTTCATGTATGGCCCCTCAACGGGTACCCGGGAACCTCCCTGAGGGAGTGTTAAAGACCATTACGGAAGCCAGAGCGCCCTCAACCAGGCGCCTATACGCGCAGAAATGGTCAGTGTTCTCCACCTGGTGCGGGACACGGAACCTAGACCCTCACTTATGTGATGTGACGGAGATACTCTCCTTCCTACAGGAGCGTTTAGATGCGGGCAGATCCCCGTCTACGCTCAAAGTGTATGTGGCAGCCATTGCAGCTTCTCATGCTCCGGTGGCCGGCCTATCACTGGGAAAAAACGAACTGGTCATTCGTTTCCTTAAGGGAGCTCGTCGGATGAACCCTCCCCGACCCCCTTCAATCCCTTCCTGGGACCTGTCTACGGTCCTAGAGGCCTTAAAGGGCCCCCCTTTTGAACCGCTTCAGTCTGTCGATATGAAGCTTCTTTCGTTCAAAACCGCTTTTCTACTGGCTCTGGCCTCAGTCAAGCGAGTGGGGGATTTACATGCGCTATCTGTAAGCGCTGACTGTCTCGAGTTTGGGCCTAATGACTCCAGAGTCATTCTCAGACCAAGACACGGCTATGTCCCCAAGGTGCTCTCAACACCGTTCAGAGCGCAGGTCATCTCGCTATCAGCCCTTTCCTCGCAAAGCGACGAAAGCAACGCGAGCTTCATCTGCCCCGTCAGGGCTCTTAAAACCTATATTGCGCGCTCCGCCTTATTCAGGAGGTCGGACCAGCTCTTCATATGCTTTGGTGGGTGCACCCGAGGTCTCGCCACCACGAAGCAAAGCCTATCGCGATGGATAGTAGACACTATCTCGCTGGCTTACAAATCTAAGGGCCTTCACTGCCCGTTCGGCATCAGAGCCCATTCCACCCGAGGTATGGCCTCGTCATGGGCGTGGTCCTGCGGGATACCACTGGATGATATCTGTGCGGCGGCAGGCTGGGCCTCTCCGTCCACATTTATTAGATTCTATAATCTGCAAGTCCCTGCCCTGCAGGCCAGGGTACTTTCTATATAGACGTGCTAAGCCTTATCACGTCCCCCTTTTTTCGTTCCCTATATAAAGCTCACTAAGGTTGGCTGTTGGGACTGGGATTTCTCCTGCTATAAAGCCCCGAGCTCTCGCCTCGGGCTGTGACAGGTCGAAGTTCCCGAGCACGCACGGCGTTTTACATTGTGTTCCCATAGCGTAAGCTAGCTTACGCAGTACGAGAGTACTCTCGAAAGGGAACGTACTCGGTTACTAACGTAACCTCGGTTCCCTGAGATGAGGGAACGAGTACTGCGTAACCTGCCGTGCTATGTGCTCGGACCGGGTGATCGCTTCAGTCGATTTAAAACCTGATCCCTATGGTGAAGCGGTGGCTTATATAGTTCCAGCCACGCCTATTTTGGCGCGCTCTGACGTCCAATGGGCGCGAAGCGCCCCCATTGGTTCGTTACTCTCCGCCGCCTCACCATAGGTTGCTGCAGTTGCCGCAGCACAGCCAATAAGCGCGCGAGCCGCTTCGCTTGGGTCTGCTGTGCTGCAGCACTGCGTTTTACATTATTTAAAAATTAAGGATAATTTTTGGCTTCATATTCTCGAGAAAAGGGGACCTTTTCCCATAGCGTAAGCTAGCTTACGCAGTACTCGTTCCCTCATCTCAGGGAACCGAGGTTACGTTAGTAACCGAGTACGTTTTCCTGGATGAAAACCTTCTCCAGAGTGCTCAGGACCTCCGACTGGGCCGAATGTTCACCTTCCAACAAGACAATGACCATAAGCACACAGCTAAAATGACAAAGGAGTGGCTTCACAACAACTCCATGACTGTTCTTAAATGGCCCAGCCAGAGCCCTGACTTAAACCCAATTGAGCATCTCTGGAGAGACCTGAAAATGACTGTTCACCAACGTTTACCATCCAACCTGACAGAACTGGAGAGGATCTGCAAGGAGGAATGGCAGAGGATCCCCAAATCCAGGTGTGAAAAACTTGTTGCATCTTTTCAAAAAAGACTCATGGCTGTATTAGATCAAAAGGGTGCTTCTACTAAATACTCAGCAAATGGTCTGAATACTTAGGACCATGTGATATTTGAGTTTTTCTTTTTTAATGTGCAAAAATGTCAACAGTTCTGTGTTTTTCTGTCAATTTGGGGTGCTGTGTGTACATTGGGGAAAAAAAACTAACTTAAATGATTTTAGCAAATGGCTGCAATATAACAAAGAGTGAAAGATTTAAGGGGGTCTGAATACTTTGCGTACCCACTATATATATATATCTTCATCATCCTTTCCTATTAAAAATCTTGCTACAGATGCGAAAATGCAGAAAATCAATTCAACAAAATGTGTTTTTTTTGTTTGTTTTTTACGGACTAAAATTATGGAGGCAGTGTGTAAACGCGATTGATGCAACATGAGGTCGTATTTATATTTTAACATGTGACAATTTCGTACTCGGTGTGCAAAAACCTTTACTTTTAAAAGTAATGCATTACAATATTACCTTACTCCCACAGTTTGGTTGTCGGAGACAAATTTTGAAATTCCTAAAATATTTATTTAATCCTAGGCTAAAATCTGTAGTCTTTTTTAATTGCTGGTTTGACTTGTTCACCAACAGCCAATTAATGGCTGTTGCGATTCAAATTTCTGGCAGTATCAGAAGATTTGGCACACAGTTTTGCAGTGTGACATCTTTGTTTTTCAAGACAAGCCAAGATCAGAATGCCAATGAATTTCTTCTAACCGCCATAAATTTACAGAATTAATTTGTTGCCCTTGTTATGATAAACAAATAACATATAAACAAACCGATTTGTTTTGGGTGTGTAGTGCTGCTTACATTAATCTTCTTAAATATGCCGGTATTGCTGCCATTCATTTGGTAAGACAACAAGTGTCAGGTCCTACCCATTGTCGAAACCATACTCTAGATTTAATACTGTCACAGGGAATTGATGTTGATGGTGTTGAAATTATGCTGCCAAGTGATTAACTCGTTATCTTTAGGTCACGTCCCAAAACCATTCAAGCTGGCGGTTATTAAGCCTCTTATTAAAAAACCAGAACTAGATCCTAGTGAACTGGCAAATTATAGGCCCATTTCAAATATTCCATTTATGTCTAAAATTTTTGAAAAAGTTGTGTCTGCTTAATTGTGCTCCTTCCTGCAAAAAATTATCTGTATGAAGAATTTCAGTCAGGTTTAGGCCCCACCATAGCACAGAAACTTCACTTATTAAAATGACATGACTTGCTATGTCATGACTTGCTTCTTGCGTCAGATCAAGGCTGCATCTCATTGCTAGTTTTACTTGATCTTAGTGCTGCGATTGACACCACAGATCATGACATAGTACTCATAGATCGATTACAAAACTTTACAGGTATTCAAGGGCAGGCAGGCTCTTAGTTGGTTTAGATCCTACCTGTCTGATCGCTACCACTTTAGTTTATTTAAATGGGGAGTCATCTCATTTATTACCATTAAAATATGGAGTGCCACAAGGATCTGTCCTAGGTCCTCTGCTATTTTCAATATACATGGTGCCCCTTGGTAATATTATTATAAAATTCCACTGTTATTCTGATGTTACTCAACTATGTATCTCAACAATACCAAATGAAACTTCTAAATGATCTAAACTAACAGAGTGTGTAAAAAATGTAAAAGATTATATGACCAATAACTTTCTCCTATTAAATTTGGATAAGAAAAAAGATATTAAATATCTTGTAGATTACAATTTGCAACTAGACTGATGTACTGTTACTTCCTCTACAGTAAAAAATCTGGGTGTTATATTAGACAGCAAACCATATTTCCCATGTTAAAAAAACAGCATTGTTCTTAAAAACATCCTAGAAACATTGCCAAGCTTCAAAACATGTTACCTGTTTCTGATGCAGAAAAGCTAGTTCATGCATTCATGACCTCTAGACTCAACTATTCTAATGCAATTCTAGGTGGTTGTCCTGCATCTTCAATAAACAAGCTACAAGTAGTCCAAAATGCAGCTGAGAGAGACCTTACCAGGTCAAGAAAATATAATCATATTACCCCAATTTTACCTTCTCTGTACTGGCTACCTATTAAGTTCCATATCAGTTGCAAAATATTATTGTGACGAGTGGGGCGGGGCCGAGAGCCATGGGAACGGAGCGAGGCTGGTGGAGTAATTGGAAATGAGCGACACCTGTGCTCGAGTCCAATGGAGGAGCTCCGGAAGGAAAAAAGACAAGTTAAGATTGTGAAGGACGAGAGAGGACCAGGCCTGGATTTTATTTTGTGTTTGGTTTTGCTTGTGCACGGCAGTTCTCCGCGAGGGGCTGTCGCATGTTTGTGTTTTAATCTAGATTAAAAACACATCTCTTTCTCCAAGCATTCAAATAATGCATCTCATAATTTGTGACTGCAGTTGTATCTGATCAAATGCACATTATTATTCTTTAGGTCGGGTTAAACTAATTAATTTTACTTAATTTTACTTGGAATAGCAGCTACGCTAATTATGTCTCTATTTGTTTCAATGTTTTGCCAAAGGATTTCAATCCCATGGTAACTAGGAATTACACAAGCTTCAGTCTGGATCCAGAACACCTGAGAAGAGATGATGCCAACCCCTCAGAGGACCTCAGATGACGCTAACCCTACGGAACTACCAAATATTGCTACAAGTGTGATTGCATCATATAATAATTGCTGTTAATAGTGTTCGTCATCTGATTGACTATGTCTTGTATTCATTTTTCTGAAAGTTTCTGCCATATGCACATAAACTGACATACACCACTGATAAGTGACTACTAAATATTATAGAAACTTGATTTTCTGTAAAGGTGCTTTGCAATGATTTGTATCGTAAAAAGCGCTATACAAATAAATTTGCATTGAATTGAAGTGCAATTGCATGGTTCAAATCATACTTATCTGACCACCATCAATTCGTTGCTGTGAATGAAGAGGTATCATATAGATCACAAATGCAGTATGGAGTACCTCAAGGCTCAGTACTAGAGCCATTACTTTTCATGCTTTAAATGTTACCCATGGGAGATATCAGCAGGAATCACTGTGTTAGCTTTCATTGTAATGCTGATGATACCCAGGTCTATATTTCTTTGCGGCCCAGAGAAACATGCCAATTTGGCATGCATAGATGGAATGCATAGTCAATATAAGAACCTGGATGAGGAGTAATTTCTTGCTGCTAAATTCTGAAAAAACAGAGGTGTTAATTATAGGACCTAAAAACTCTGCATGTAATAACCTAGAACACTGTCTAAGGCTTGATGGCTGCTCTGTCAATTCTTCATCATCAGTTAGGAACCTAGGTGTGCTACATGATAGCAATCTTTCCTTTGAAAGCCACATTTCTAGTATTTGTAAAACTGGATTTTGCCATCTCTAAAATATATCTAAATTATGACCTATGCTCTCAATGTCAAATGCGGAAACATTAATTCATGCGTTCATGACCTCAAGGTTAGATTATTGTTATAATATTTTATTTGGGGGTTGTTCTGCACGCTTAATAAGCAAACTTCAGCTAGTCCAAGATGCAGCAGCTAGAGTTCTTTATAGCACCAGGAAGTATGACCATATTAGCCCGGTTCTGTCAACACTGCACTGGCTCCCTATTAAACATCATATAGATTTTAAAATCTTGCATATTACTTATAAAGCCCTGAATGGTTAAGCACCTCAGTATTTGAACAAGCTCTTATTGCACTATAGTCCTCCACGTCCACTGCATTCTCAAACTCTTGAGCAATTTGATAATACCTAGAATATCAAAATCAACTGCAGGCAGCAGATCATTTTCCTATTTAGCACCCAAAGTCTGGAATAACCTAACTAAAATTGTTCGGGAGACAGACATACTCTGTCAGGTTAAATCTAAATGAAAGACCCATCTTTTTAACCTGGCTTACAAATAATACACCAACACATTTCTAATATTCAAATCCGTTAAAGGATTTTTAGGTTGCATTAATTGGGAAAACCAGAACCGGGAACACTTCCACTAACACACTATGTACTTGCAACATCATCATTAGAAGAATGGCATCTATGCTAATATTAGTCTGTTTCTTTCTTATTCCGGGATCACCATAGCCACCAGATCCAGTCTGTATCCAGATCAGATGGTCACTGCAGTCACTCCAATCCAGATGGTGAATCAGCACCTAGAGAGGACCTCTACAGCCCTGAATGTCAGCGGAGACCAGGACAACTAGATGAGCCCCAGAGACAGATACACAGTCAAGACCTTGTCTCCTAGATGGCCACTGGAACAAGACCACAGGAAAAACGTTTCGTTTGGCCAGAGGAGAACTGGCCCCCCGACAGAGCCTGGTTTCTCCCAAGGTTTCTTCTCCATTCTGTCACGGATGATGAAGAAAAAGATGCAAAACCAACCAAGAGAACCACAGCCTTATGAGGACTGTCAAGCAAAATAGATTCAAGAATTTGAGTGAACTTCACAAGGAATGAACTGAGGCTGGGGTCAAGGCATACAGACGTGTCAAGGAATTTGGCTACAGTTGTTGTATTCCTCTTGTTAAGCCACTCCTGAAACACAGATAACATAAGAGGCGTCTTACCTGGGCTAAGGAGAAGAAGAATGGGACTGTTGCCCAGTGGTCCAAAGTCATCTTTCAGCAAGTTTTGTATTTCATTTGGAAACCAAGGTCCTAGATTCTGGAGGAAGGGTGGAGAAGCTCATAGCCCAAGTTGCTTGAAGTCCAGTGTTATGTTTCCACAGTCTGTGATGATTTGGGGTGCAATGTCATCTGCTGGTGTTGGTCCATTGTGTTTTTGAAAACCAAAGTCACTGCACCCATTTACCAAGAAATTTTGAAGCACTTCATGCTTCCTTCTGCTGACCAGCTTTTTGAAAATGCTGATTTCATTTTCCAGCAGGATTTGGCACCTGCCCACACTGCCAAAAGCACCCAAAGTTTGTTAAATGACCATGGTGTTGGTGTGCTTGACTAGCCAGCAAACTCACCAGACCTGAACCCCATAGAGAATCTATGGGCTATTGTCAAGAGGAAAGTGAGAAACATGAGACCAAAAAATGCAGATGAGCTGAAGGCCACTGTCAAAGAAACCTGGACTTCTATACCACCTCAGTAGTGCCACAAACTGATCACCTCCATGCCACGCCGAATTGAGGCAGTAATTAAAGCATACTTTCCAGAAGGCCCACAATTCACTAGATTTTTTTTAATTGGTCTTAAGAAGAATTCTAATTTGTTGAGTAAATAGGTAAAAATTATAAAAAATATCCCCCCCCCCCCCCAAAAAAAAAGAAAATTGGCATAAATGCATAGTTGAAAAATTCTAAAAAAAAATAAATAAAAATAAAATTATATTTCTTTATGCCATCGCTCTGTAAAAGTTTGGGGTCCATATGAAAGGCGCATGACATGTCTTCTTCTTCTTCTTGCTTTATGGCGGATCGCAGACTTATAAATACATTTCCGCCATCTATCTCTAAAATGGACCATTGACACCTTATCTATAATCTCAATTAGGAGTGTAAATGGTCCACTTGAGTGATATGGCTTACACGTTTTGTGTCTTTACACATCAGTGTATCGCCACCAGCCGCAGGATTTAATTTGGTTTTGTTTGTGTATGTTTTTTTTATTTTTTTTTTATTGTATGTTTTAGCCGTGATTCCCATTCACATCAATTATAAAACTGACAGACTGCAACGGTTTGTGTTAAAAATCTCTGGTTGTGTTCTACTGAAGAAACAAAGTCACCTACATCTTGGATGCCCTGGGGTAAGCAGATAAACATCACATTTTAATTTTTGGGTGAACTATCCCTTAAAAACCGCTATATAAATAAAGATGACTTTATATGAAAGGTGATTTTTCATGATAGCCAACATTTCAGCCATGCCTGTAATGCAGCTCACAGTCACTGACCATGTATGGGCTGATAATGTAAAATTCTGGGCAAGTTTTCTTGTGTGCACCCATTTTTAACACGTCTTGACTGTGGAGAAGTGAGATCCCACAGTGCGACATGATCATCATGTTTGTACAGTCTGACAAGCAACAATCGTAAAGGACTAAAAATGCCCTGGTGTGCGCCTGGTTTTACTTTTTATGAATATGAAATGAGTAATGCGTAATGTTACTTTTGAGTTAATTTTTAAATCAAGGCTGTACGGAACCCCGCACATGACATGCAAGAAAAATAAATATATTGTGTACATGATTTACCAATTAGTTCCCTCAATTTACTAAAACGTGCACACGATTACTATTGCGTTCCCTCGATTTACTATTGCGTTCGAATTAGTAAATCGTGCGCACAATTTATAAATCGAGTGAACGCAATAGTAATCGTGTGCACATTTTAGTCCATTGAGGGAACGAATTAGTAAATCGTGCACACAATTTAGTCTTTTTTTTTCTGCGTGTCATGTGTGGGGCTCCGTACGGCTGGGCTTGCTTGTTTGTTTTTTAATATAAAAAACTTCTTCTTTTACAAATGTAAAAGTCTTTTTCAGAACAAATTAAATCAACACGCCTCAGGCTGAAGGAAATTCATAAAAATAAATTCATGTCTGTACAGTAGAGGGTGCAAGCTCAAAAAAATTGCATGAAGAATATGACGCAGGAGAATAAAGTTCAACACTATTCAGCAATAACAAAAATGAAAAATTTGCCATTTTTGCTCAGTATATGGTTGAATTGCATCATTGAAGGTCAGTACCAAAGACACTGGTTAATAAAATGGGAATAATACATAAATTATATTTGTCTTATTTAACATATTTCAGTGCTTCCCAAACCTGTCGTGGAGGCCCCCCTGTCCTGCACATTTTGTATGTTTCCCTTATCTAACACACCTGATTCCATTCATCAGCTCGTAAGCAGAGACTGCAAGAACTAAACTGGGTGTGTCTGATTAGAGAGACATACAAAATGTGCAGGGGGTCCTCCAGGATAGGTTTTGGAAGCATTGACATATTTAATTATTGCAGGTTTGTATAATATTCTGAGTTTGCATTTGACTGTTTTTATTCATTTGAGGAACAATATTTTTTTCTGCAGGTGAGATGAGTAAATACATGTTAATGTTCAGTCTAGAGGTACAGTAACATCATGTTCACACAGCACACACAACGCCTCAGCACTTACTCCCGATTTCTCTCAACATGGCAACACGAGACCTGTCAGTCAAGACATGGGATACAAAGTAACTGGCGATACTTATTTAAAAATATTTCCTTCTAATAAAATGCAATGCCTTACTTTATTACTTAAAAAGTAATCGCATTACGAAACTCGCGTTACTTGCAATAATAAAAGACATTTAAGGGTTGGCTAACTGTGCTTGAGCCGCAAAAGAACAACTTCATCTGTGCACCAAAAATGACTAATAATACGTCGACTGCAAGTCTCTGTATAATTCGCACACTGACGTTATTGACCCATAATTACTTTAACAAAATAAATTAATGATTCCAGTAGGTGCCAAAAACTGTTTCACATAAGTTAAAATATAGCCTACCAGACAGCAGAGCAAGAATGAAATAAATAATAAGAAAGGGAGACGCGCGCGCATAGAGAGAGAGAGAGAGAGAGAGAGAGTCACAACAGTTGGCAGCGTGAGTGTCTGTCTTAAGATGCCTCAGAGATCTTTCTTACTTGAGGCACGTCACGTCTGTCTCCACGCGAATGGATCCACCTGCGCGCGCCAGATGAGTGACGCTCATTTCATATGTGTGAGGATCGAACCTGTCGCTGTCACTTCGGGCCGGTGAGCAGAGGTGAGGTGAGAACCTCTGCGCTTTCCTCACACCAGTCAAGATTTTTCAGCCCGGTTTGAATGAACTCATTCAAGTGTGCGAGCCACATCTTATAGGACTATGAAGACCACTCGAAAATGCCGTGCTCTGCTTTCTGTGGGGTTAAATCTGCTGGCACTCTTATTCTCAACGACGGCGTTCATCACGACCTACTGGTGCGAGGGGACTCAGAGGGTCCCCAAACCCAACTGTAGTAAGGAAAGACGGCATAATTGTATTGACTATGGGGTGAACGAGACAGACCCGAGTAAAGTTCACTATAGCTGGGAAACTGGTGACGACCGATTTATCTTTAGGCATTTTCATACAGGGATCTGGTACTCGTGTGAGGAGGATATCCATGGAGGAGGTAAGGGTTACATTTCAAGTGTCAAAAAGCTCATCCTAAAGGCATTCATAAGAATCGATGGTTGATATTGTTTGCTTGTCTTTAACATGGTGTTTATTTATCTATTATTATTATTTTATTTTGGGGGGGGGGCTGCTTATGTCTCAAACTTTGATAAAATATATAATAGTCCCATATTTGTCTTCTAGGCGTTAACTTACTTTGAAATGTATCCATAAACTGTGTGAATCAATATCAACGAGTGCTGTTATTAAATGCTACCTCTTTTTAAAATGTACATTTGGAAAACGTATGAAACGTTGGTCACACTTTAGTTTGTGAACTACTATCAACTACTCGACAGAATTGGTCCCTAACCTAAAATGTTACCAAAATGTTTTAATTTATAACATGTACTGTACAGTAGGCTAGTACAAACTTTGGTTCATTGTTTTAGACATGTAGTAGGTGAAAAGCTGCGTAAAAAACCCCCCTGCTATCTGTCAATTTACGTCCATTAGCTTTCATTGACATCATCAAATATCAGATTGTATGCAATAAAATTAGTGTTTTTGTGCTGGGGAAACTTCACCATGTCATGTGTAAAGCAGTGTGAATGTGTTGCGCAATGGATTGGAGGAAATGATTGTGTGCCAGAAGCTTTGGAAACATCTGTCAGGATTTACTTACTCTCAATGAGTTTTGAGGAACTTGGTAAAGGCGCCATTAGATAACCACGTTCCCCGTGGAACACAGTGAAATAAGCAGCTCTTGCATAGCCTCATATTTTTAAAGAATGCCCTCTCTAAAATGATTTTTAATCAGATGGGTTCGTTTTTCATAAATTCTATGTTAGATCATCTGGAGTTATTGGTTAGTAAACGCACATCAAGATTATCCTGCAAAAAAAAAAAGGAATAGAATATGAAAGGAAAAGGCGACTGTGTCTTTTGCTTCTTCACATGTTTAATTAAATCGTTTTTCAGAATACTCTTTCAAATTTATGTCCAGAGAGAAAACCAGTGCTTTAATGTCCAAATAAACTACAGTGGAACAAGAAATTAAGAAATCTTTACTTGCATAATTTCAGGGAAGGATTTATGGAACTGGCGGCCCAAGGCAAATATAGCAATGGGGCCCTATACATTTGCACACATTTACCTAGATCAAGCTTAAGGTTGCTTTTTCGTCGTGATGCTTGCTGCTGCACAATGGTACCACATTATTGTGTCCAATGTTTCTACATATTTTGTGTATAATAGAATTCTTTCATTTACATTTACATTTATTCATTTAGCAGACACTTTTATTATTTCATGTTGTAGACCACAACATAACAATTGATTTACTGTTGATATACAAGTTTTAACAAGAAAAACTAAATCAATTTTAAAATGATAACCTTTAAACCATTTTTTTTAAATAAAAGGGAAGAGTCGGAAGTATCAATTTTTATATTATTTAAAACGGATTTATGTGGGTGAATATTCGCATTGGTCTGAACTAAAACTGCAGACTGGATTATTGAAAATGCACATTCATTCTCTGCCAGTAGGAGGTGCTTTTGGAACGTCAGATATATAGTGGTTTCCCCTGTAATAGCTGTAAACAAAGCAGCTCAGTTAGTAAATTATACTTTATCAGATAAAATTAAAATGCGATCGAAACTTTTCTGAAGACAATCAATTCCCTTAAGAGGTTCATTCATATAAAAACTTGAATTAGTGAAAATGAGAAAAGTTTGAAAAAATATAGCCTATATTGACGAGGAAAGTCCACAGATGAGTTACCAGCGTAAGCCTACATTTAATTTTAGTCATTTTAACTCAGGGCTGTCGATCAATTAACATATATCATTGCGATTTATCTCATGATTGTCATGAGTTAACTGGTGAATAATCACAATTTAATTGCACATTTGTATCGGTTTTAAATGTATCTTAAATTAATACTTTTCCCCATAGTTTCACAGACAAGGCTTAAGCCTGTCCCAGACTAAAACACATGTCTGAGCTGTCTCAACTGAAAATATTTTACTCGTGACATATCTTAAAATATGTCAGTGTCATTGTTCTGTGTCAAGATGGACACCTGTAACATTTTCTTCAAAGGCTTTTTTGTAAAAGTTGCTTAAATATCTTAATTTAACTAAGGCCTAGTCCTGGCTTAAGCTACAGTAAGCAACGTTTGTGAAACCGGGCTTCAAGTTTTTATTCTCATCAAAATGGTCATGGACAAATATGGATGCTTTATGTAATTTATGTTTATTATTAGTGAAACCATAGTTTACAGAGCATGAAGAGTAGACATGTTTCATAGGTCATAGATGTTTTTCAAAGAACTTGTTTATGTCTATTAGTCACATGAAAAAAAAAAAATAACAAACAGAAATATTAGATTCCTATCCTATTACTTCTCTTTCTTTCCACTGAGCAATTTAGATTTTCGCAAGACAGGGCAGCACACTTCTTCTGAACATGCAAAATGTACATTTATTGTACCACATACTGTATTTTGATGCAGCTAAATTCTAAAAACTGTTTTCATTTATATATTTGACTGTTTCTGTTGGCAGACAACGAGATGAATATGAAATAGTGACTGAAACACGACCCATTAAGACTAACCAGTTCTCCTTTCCAAGATGTTAATCTGCACAAAAGTCCTGATTTATTATCATGCCGTTGTCTGATAAAATCAAATAGGCTACACACAAGATAAAGACAATAGCTATGCTGCGATTTCAGCTATACTTGCATGTAAAATTAGAGAAACAACATATCTGTGTCTTAAGTGAAAGCGCAGCTCCTTTCACCCACTCGCTGCACAGAGCAGACGCAGAGAGATAAGTGTCAGATTCAGGTTTGCATAATACTGTATTTTCATTTGCTACAAGCAAGATACACAAGAAGCACGTTCAATTCTGACACGCAGATGGTTGTCTTGGTAATAAACATTGTAACCAGCAACCGTTCGCGTGTCTGCGCTTAATGCGCATCTCGTATATGAAAAACATTTTTGGGGGCCCTTGGCTTTTGGGGGTCCAAGGCAGTCGCCTACCTTTGCCTAATGGGTAAGTCCGCCCCATACAATACATTATGTATTGGTACCATCAATCATGTGAAAAAAAACTCTGTTTTCCAAGAGATGCTAAATAATTTGTTTATCTTAAAATTATTTTATTGCTCACAAATACTTGAAAAGAAAAAAGAAGTCCAAGGTTGATTCTGTAGATCATTTCACTATGACAGAGCACTACAAGGTCACCAGATAAATCCAGGAAACAGTGGTTGCCAGGTTCAAAGTCGTCTGTGATCAGATCACTGTTCTCAGACATACTGACATAATGTCTTTAATACACAGACATAAACAGAAAGTTTATATTGTATTCAATTTAATCCAACAGACTTTGTCTAGGGAGCGAGAGAAGGTCAGCGTGTGTTACGCTGATGAGGATTATGTTAAGGTTTTTTTTTTTTTGTCAGCATTGCTGTTAAAACCCTCTTCTATCTAGTGATCAATGGGATTTATGATTAATCTGCCAACAGTGTTAGACAAGCTTTGTGCTGAAAACTCATCAGATGTCCACACAAGTAGCTCAGCTCAGTCTTTGCATAATGATTTATCGTCATCATTAACATAATATTCCAAACCTATAACATCTTTTAATGCAGTATCATCTTCCAGTCTTACTAGTGCATCAGTAGAAGAAAACATAAAAAAGTAAAACAAAAGCCAAGATAGTTTTGACAACTGGTCGGTTGTCAGTTACTTTTATCTATTCCCTTTACATCTTGGTGATGTTTTGAATCTCTTTCTTGTAAATACAGAAGCAGTTTAACTGCCTAAACTGTTGAGCCATCAATAAAAGATTTATAAAGTGACTAAAACATCCAAGAATTTGACGGATAGTTCCGGAGGTTGAGTGGCAAAGTCAAATTCATAGACACCATGAAAATGTTGAGTGCTAATTAATAAATCATACTTAAAGATCTCTTCTCTTTGCCCATTGCCTGATCATACAGTACCACATAATAATGCTAATGGCCATCAAATCATCCACTCTCATTACCAATGCAATTACCCTCAACCAGCCTCAGATAGCAGATTAAACCCATTAGAGGCCGATCACAAGCCAGGGGGCTTTATTCGTATGGAATATTGGAAGAACAGGAATGGATGGAATGAAGATGATTACAGATTTTAGGTCCATAATGATTGAGTCAGCCCATGTCATTCTGATTCCCACAGGGTAGGCATTGGAAAATGAACGGCATATTCTTCTCATTATGCATGTGATATGATTACATCACGTTGTGCCTAAGATTAAGTATTTAAATGCTTAAAGCATATAGATTTGTGTAAATTGCCCATAGATTTCTTGAGTAAGACATCTCTGTAAACTTTGAAATGACAGATTTTCTTTTAAAGGTTTAAAATAGCTCTATTCAAATCTGTGAGTGACCAGTTTACAGATTAGTCTGTATCAGCAAAAGGGACTAAAATGTATCATTGTAGACATTCCATGTTATTCATATAAATGAAATGATTTCCACAAGTGCCTCACCTAACTGGTGAAATAAAGCTCACTAGAAATTCAATTACTCATGTTCTTGCATCACCAGTCGTTTTTGGAATCGGTTAATGTATTTCTCCCGGTGCAGTGAGATTCCTTATTTAAATTGAGGAGAGGTTACCATGGGCCACTTATCTGCCTGGCAGATGGATTATACTCCCTCCGGGGACCTTATTTACTGAAGAAAAAGCTCAAGGGAGATGTAATGAGAAAAGAAGTGCACTTAGAAGGTCCAGAATATGAAATCCAGAATATGATTCCCTGTCATGTTCAATGGTCATGTTCAACCTAATGTGTCACACTCTAACTATTTTCTGTCTGATTCTTTCTTTACTTCGGCTGTCGCTACAGAGCAGGTCTCTGTAAGGAACCACAAGTGTTCCAATCCTTTGTTTTGATTTCACTGATTGAACCTTTAAAAGTCTCATTCTTCCCGGCTGTTTGGCGGTGCAATTTATCGGCATTCATTTGAACTGCTTTTGAACTTTAGCCAAGTTTTTAAATGCTACTTTAAATCTTGATTTCCTAAGGTAATAAAACATTGAAAGCTTGTGGGATCTGTAATGTAGACGATGCCGTACATAAAGTTTTGTTGAGTCTGACAAGCCTGGAATTATGAGTGTTGTGTCTGCAGACTTATGCAGCTTGCTAATATATTTATTACATTCTTTGAACTGGGCCACACTGCAAGCAAAAATTGAGCCACATATAGACACAAAGGAATGGTTTGAAATGTTTTCTGCGCATGTGTTGCTGTCTTCACATTATCATGCTACTTTGGATAATCTCTCACTTCTATATGACCTCTGTCTTTTAAGCAAAGCTTAGCATCTTTCACCCCTCCACTGGCAAGATTATTATTAAAACTTGCAGTTGCACACTGAAGTTTTATGAAGGAATGGCCTTGAGTCTCAAATTATCCTCACCAGTTTCATTAAAAGTCCAATTTGAGAGAATTCACCAAAAACTCTTTATGTTCTAGCCCAGAGACACATAGGACAATCTTAATTATAACAGTTATTTTGGTCAAACCATAGACAATTGGTTTACATGTTTTATCAAGGCAAGTACAGACCCTACACATTTTTATGATTGCTAGTGATTAGTTACAAGAAAAGCATGTTATCAGTTTAAAAAGCAACAAGTGTGCAAAAAATACATAGAGCTTAACACTAAGAAACACCACAATGTCTTTAGACAAAAACTGAAATGATGGATTGATCCAAGGGGTAGCTGACTGCTAAAGCTGTCTTATCACTGGAAAACAGCACTGTAAAGATGAAGCTGAGCCCTCTGACTCTCGGTACACAGAGCTTGTAGAGCACAGATGTTAACTCTTCGGTTGTCTTGTCTTTCCAGGTGAGAAATGCAGGAGTTTTATTGATCTGGCCCCGGCATCTGAGAGAGGTGAGTAATGGCTGTCATTAGAGTGCCGTTCAGGCTTGTCTGACAGCACACACCTAAACTCACAAATGACGGATCTCTTATGTCCGCCTTTGAGCATCCCTGCTTTATTATTTGATGCATGCTACTGTACATATGTGGTACTTTAACTGATGTACGCATGGTGGAGTGAATGTTGACATTCTCCAAGCCAGGAAAGGACAGGTTATGTGCTATATGGTAAACTGTGATGTAAAAAGTGTATTAGAGTTGTGCCTGTAATAGGACATGTAAACCTGCTTAGAACATTTCCTTATACTGTCCCCGTCTCAATCATTTATTTTCTTCTTTCCACTGTTCTATGAATAAAAAGTGTGTAATGATAATAATGATTACAAAAGACTGCTGCAGTGTCACTCTTTAGTAGAAGGTGAGGGTGTTTCTTCAGCAGACACTTTTATGTGGCAAGGGTTCATTTGTATAATCTAACAGATTTCAACATGAAGTTCACATTTAACCTGGGGAAACTTTTGTCATGCTTTTCAAATACCCTTTATGTATAATTTATACTATTATTCTTGTCCCAGGCCAAGACCTTTAATCTTAAAGTCTGAAAATCCATTATAAATGAGGGTTAAACTTGATCTAAAAGAAAAGTCAAAGGAAATATCACTTGTGAATAAATTATTTTCAGTGCATCATTTCCAATCAGCCTAGTAATAAAAAGTCAGGGTTTTTCCTACATTGAAAATTTTTTGCCGGCCGCCAAAAATATTTTTTGTCCCGCCAAAGCCTTATTTGATCTGTAATTTTTTTTTTTTTGAGTGAAGCAGGCTACTGATGTAGTGACGGAGAGAACGAGCACAGCGTCCCTCCCCCGCGCGGGCGCTCTCCGTTTTCAGTTCTGTTTTTGCTCTCTCCCTCATCAAAATCAGCTGATCCCAGGGTCGTCGCTAGTGGGGTGAAAGTTGGTGACGATTATAGGGGCACACGGCTGAGGGGGTGTCCCTGGCGATCTCAACCGTCTGGCTGAGGCCAGCCTAAAAAGACGCTTAGGACAGTTGACAGGCCACTGTTGCTTGTGGTCACAAAAGCTTGCCATTTTCACTTGTTTTTAAGCCTTGCCACTTGTCGATTTAAACATTAAAAAGAGTTTAAAGCATTCAAACACAAGACGCGGAAAAGCTAAACTGAGAAGCTGTTACTCGCGAGCTGTGTTCGGTGAGCACGCGGAGAGAGAGTCGCGTCTCAGACAGCAACACTGAACCGAGCTCTCCTTTGTGAAGTTCTCCTCGAACTTCCTCCTGCACCTGAACGAACAAATACAAATCGCAGTTTAAACAAACAGAAAAGGATGTTAAAGAGCCCAATTCAGCACCGCACTGTTCTGGTGCTCAGAGCTCATGCAGAGAGAGGCGTCTCAAAACGCCTAAACACTGAATTTGCCTTATTTTGCTCTTGTACCGTCAAATACAAATACCGTCAAATTCATACCATCTTGGAAAGTATGTTCGAAAAAAAACTGTCGGTTATGTCTTAAGTGAAAGTAAAAAGTTTAGAAAAAAAATTTGACGTGTATTATATTGGATGGATTCATTGTCTCTTAAAGTGACCACGCCTAATTTAGCTATATAGCTGCTGTAATGTTAATCCAAGAAAATGAAAGAAGGAAAATCACACACTGTTCTTGACTGAATTACTTTATAGTTTAACAAGAATTAATGCACAGTCAAACCAGCAATTATTCCGACACCAGATATATTTTTTTACTTGTAGGTGCAGGACACTATAATACATTTATGCAGGCGAGTATAGCAAAATATAGTGAACTGCGACATATTATACCCAAACATTCTTCATACAGTGGACCACTAGTGAAATTGATTAAGAATAATAATAATAAGAAGAAGAATATTGATAATGATAATAATAATAAAATTGGGACCAAAAATTATTCAGCACCATATATAAAAAAAAAAAACAGTTATGAGGTGTTTTGTGTGTGTGTGTTGACAAATCTTTCGCAATGTCCTAACAGCTAGGATTCCCACACAACACGTCCGCTAAAGTCTGATTTGTGACCTAATGACTCCTTTGAGCCGATTCATTATAGAGCTGCAACTAACGATTATTTTTTCTGTCAACTAATCTAACGATTATTTTTCGATTAGTCGACTACTCTAACGATTATTTTTATTACAATAAATAATTAATCTAGTGTTCTTTTTTTGATTAGCTAATGAATCCTTTGGATAACTTTACAAAAAAATATAAGTACAACTTCTAATATAATATTTCAACCTTTATTCATTTTCAACCAATGTGGTTGAAGTTTTTACAGTATACAAAAATAAAGAGGCAAAGAAAATTATTTTGCTATGGTAAATATGAGTTTACGATAGCGCTTATAATTAAACCACAGTAGCCACAAATTTACAGTTGTCTGAGACATCATGAAATGTTCTTTAGCATCACAAACCATAAAATATACTCAGGGTTCTGCTATGGTTTAGCATGGTTTCTGGAGCTGATCTGGATCTGGAGCTGATTCGGGGTAGCTCGGTGGTTTGTGACTGTTGTCTCGCGGCACGCTGTCTTTTAAGGGGCCGTTCACATATCGCGCTTTTTGCGCGCTCAAGTTCGTTATTTCCAATGTAGGCGCACGGTATGCACGCTCATAATAGAAGCGACGCGCATGCGAAAACAGGCGTGTCCGCACCGCATCGAGTTAAGAACATCTCAACTTTTCAGAATGTCGCAAGTGCACCACGGGTCATGTGACAAGAACTAACCAATCAGCTTCATCGCTTCCCGTAACAACGTTGAAAGCTCAGCTAAGATGAAGGAACTGCTGATCACAGCTGTATATGGATTGCCATTTTGAAATAAATTTAGTAGCAGAGCTACTGGAAGCGATTTTTAGTGCTGCAAATCCATTTATCCTTTGCTGAAATTTCCGCATCTTCAGGGAGAGAGCACGTCATGGTTGCTTAGCAACGACAGACATCCCAGGGGTGCAACTGCCCTAGCGCTTTGGAAAGAAGGAGAAAGCGGCACGACTAGCGTTTTCCACGTGTTTTAGGTGCGATATGTGAACGGCCCCTAACGCGTGTTTGAAACCCGCGCCAACACAGACTTACTTTATTTTTTATTTTAACACCGTAGAGCGCCAGGATGTTTTCCTCTGAGGTGCTCGTGCATCGCAGTTGTGCTGCCGTGGTACACCATATCGTTTTTTTCAAAGGGAACAAATGGCAATTTTATTTGGCCTCTGTTTGAAGTATTCCTATACTTTTGATAACAGTGGTCTCTGTTTTTGTGATAGAATGCAACTTTCTCCATTCCCAGTATGCCATTACGCGAGATGTAAACAGTGTGACGCGTCGACACATTTCACGCACGTCAACGTATTTTTGTAGTCGACATAATCGATGACGTCGACGATGTCGTTGCAGCACAAATTCATTATAATGAATGGTTAAAGCAATTGGTCTGCCCGTCAGTGTCTGAATCGAATGGATGACCATGTCGGTCAGCCACCACCGAAGACCAATTTTGACCCAGGAAAAACCCTGAAAGTGTGGAAATATTTAGGATGCATAAGGTTATTTTTCCAAAAATTTAAAAAAAAGACACAATACATAGTTTGATACTGTAAAAATGTAACACAAAATGTGAAACTTGTGTGTCTGCTGTTAAAATACAAATTAAACTGTAAACGTGTGAACATTTATTTTCTAAATATCAAAAGGACCTGTATTTGAAGAAACACCCACAAACAAAAGTGTGCTCCAATAATGACTACAAATGTGACTTTTCTTTGAGGTTACGTTTGATAATGTGATGCGTTCTTTTACTAAAAATCATTTTAATGGCATGCTTTATTGTTGATGTTTTCTTTGCGGTGGCAGAGCCTTCACAGGGGAAACATCATTTTGAATATGGATTTTTTTTTTTTCCAGTTCAGGGGATTGCTGCATAATACATCTCGCCTTGAACAAATCTGGAGATAATACTCCGCAATCAAAAAGGAAAATGAATTTTGCTTGCAAATTACATCTGCCACAGTTCCAGGGGAGAATATTTGCAAGGCAAACTACACCATCCTCTGTTCTCTTTAGACTCCGGTTTTTATCTTTTAAGTCATGACTGACTCTCAAGGTCTCCAGTGATAATCACATTTGATACAAAGCTGCTGATATTTGTGGAATCAGCAGAAGAGTAATGGTAGTGCATTTTGATTGAAGTGTTTTCAGATTCACCCCTCTATCTAAGTGTTGTCTTGTACAGAAACTGCAAAATTATAGTGAGAAATTTGATTTATGACTACCAAATATACTCAGTTCAGGCTGACTGAAGATATAGTGCTTCTATCTCCATCCTGTCTCAGTGATGCCATAGTTAAGACAATGTCAAGCCCTTAAATTGTTCTTTTCTCTTGGACAGCCTCAAGGAGCCCCTGAGAAAGTTGACACATTGTTTATAGTTGCCTCTGAAAAATGTAGGGCGTACTTTCAAAGGTGCCCCGTTGTGTTTGAACTCTTGAAGACAAACTCTCCAGACATTAATATTGCATAATGCCATCATATTTCAGGTTAAAATGCTTTAATCACTCACCACCTTGGTTTCTCTCAAAGTCTGTCATCTTTTATTCAACGTGTGTGAGGGAATGCACTGAGAAGCCTCAAATGAAGCCAAATTTCACAGTGGATAATGGGTAGCACAGGTGTAGCAGCAGACTAGACTGTAAGGTGAACTCTGAATGGAGAGAACAAGCAAAATAGTGTTAAAAATAAGCTCTGCTATCTCTTCAGAACTCTCCTCAGAGGAAGCTCTGGGGCGAATGGGATTTCTGCTAATTAGGAGGAGCTGATTGCTGTTATGGAAACACCCTGGAGTCAGTCTGATGAATACAATTATGTTTCCCTAATCTCTTAAAAATACTTTTATAAATAAAATAAAATAAAATAAAATAAAATAAATAGAGATTAAACATTCTTTTAAAACACATGGGCAGCATTGTTTCAAATTGTGGCTAAAGAGAAAGTCAACTTCTAATAAGTACTCAGCAACGTTTATGCATTTCTTTACTCCTATTTGTTGTATTCAACATACAAAATCCAAATGCTTCTATTTTGGATTTCTCTCTCTCTCTCATTATTATAATTATTATTATCATTGTAATATACAACAGTTCAAAAGTTTGGGGTCAGTATGTTTTTGTTTTGTTTGTTTGTTTAAAGACATTCACACTTATTTTCAACAAGGATTTTTTTAATTTAGCGAAAGTTACAGTAGAGACTTTTTTTTTTTTTTTTTTTTTTTACATTTTACAATTTTAATAATGTTGTTGTTTTTTTTATCCTGATAAATAAAGTTTCCGAACTATTAAGCAGCACAACTGTTTCCAACATTTGTAATAATAATAATAATAATAATAGTAATAAAAGATTGCACATCAAATCAACATAATGATTTCTAAAGGTCAGTGAAGGCTGGAGTACTGACTGCTGAAAATTCAGTTATACCATAAATGTAAAAAAATTATAAATTAGAAAACAACTATTTTAAATTGCAATAATAATTTAATATATTACTGTTTTCTAATTGTGTTTTGTCTCAAATAAATGCAACCTTGGTGAGCATAAGAGCCTTCTTTCAAAAACATTTAAAAATCTTACTGAGATTTTTTAATGTTTAAATGGCATTGAACTCAAGCTGCATGACCTCCACAGGTTTCTGTAAAACCTGATGATCACATTCTTCAGCATGATTTGAGCTGATCCAAAGAGCATCTTTCTATTTGTAAAACGAGTCACACAATCAGTTTTACATATTTGCTTAATTATTAGTTGCATAGAAATATTTATGAATTTTAAGTCATATAATTTCATTGTTTAACATTGTTCAAATCTTTAAACTCTGTTTATTTTCAGGTTTAAATTTGTAATTTGTAATATGCTCCTTCATGGAGCGGTTATTAGATATGGCTGCTCATATCTCTTAGTGACCTTATTCTTAAAACACCTTTCTGCTACCTGCTCAGCTGAACTCAACATAAAGAAGAACTATACAAAAAAGTGTCCAAAGCATGTCCATTTAGATGCAGGGGGCAAGTTGTTAAATTCCCGCTCAAATCTGACTGTGTGAATAAAGTGACAGAGAGAATTATGGGGCAACAGCTGAGCGCTTTCCTCACCAGTGTGTGTGTGTGTGTGTTGCAGGTGTCCTTTGGCTGTCAGTTGTGTCTGAGGTGCTATACATCATGCTGCTGGTCGTTGGCTTCAGTCTGATGTGCCTGGAGCTTTTTCACTCCAGTAACGTGATCGATGGACTCAAACTGAATGCCTTCGCCGCAGTCTTCACTGTGCTGTCAGGTAGGCCTTCACCCTTGTCCCCACCTCACACTTAGAGAAACTAATTGTGCATTACTTCTTTACATTTAGCACCCATAAAGACACACAGCCTGTTCGGTCTCACCACTGTCACAAATGATGGTGACAAAAGAAAGTTTTGGGCTTGTATAATTCATAAAGTATTATTTGTAATCTCTGCAGAACCTCAGCACTCATTCAGAATTGGTTATTGATTTGGTAGTCTTGAGAGATCTTTTAAATGTTACCAAAGAAACAAAATACTGTTTCTTAAGACATTTCCTACAATTTTACCTGAGTCGTTTTTAAAATGGCAACACTTCCTGTTATCCAGTACTGTTAAAAAGTTTTGGACAGTAGGAATGGTTTTTGAAAGAAAAATGTCTTAATTATTAAAAAAAATGCTATTCTTTATATTAATATTAGGCAGCAGAACTGCTTTCAGCACTGATAATAATAAGAAATAGCACCATATTAAAATGATTTTCTGAAGGATCATGTGACAATAAAGACTGGAGTAATGGCTAGATATATCTCTATCTATCCATCTATCTGTCCATCCATCCATCCGTCCTGTTCGTCTTATCTATCTATATATTTGTGTGTATGTGTGAATATTTGAATTTTTATAATTCCTGATGGAGGGAACGGAGACGTTATGTCGAACGACATATGGGGTCTCACTTGGGAGGCCAATCATCTCTGAGTTTAAGAGGAAACGGCAATGAAAATTGGCTAGTGGATTTAACATACCTGAGCCACTCCCCGTGCCAACGGGTATAAATAGGGTGACAGGTGCATCCACTCACTAGGTTTTACGCTGAGGAGCCGAGAAAGTGTCCCGGCAACAGCGACTGGTTCAATGTTGTGGCATGGGGACATAACGTCTTTATGTCGAGTAAAGAGTTATGTCGAACGACATATGGGGTCCAATGGAAAACGCCACAACCTGAACACCGTCACAACCCTGTGGCGCTGCAATTATCGGCAAGACGTGGCATGCCACAAAAGCTACGCTTAAGGTCGTAACCTTCCCAAAGCCCCAGCGCAAATTCACTGACCTTGCTACCGAAGGGGCCAGAGGGTGAGTACATCGCTGCTGGGGAATGCCACGCTGCTGTTCCACCCACATAAAGTTAATGGAAGGGATTTCAACCTTCAGTGAAAGATTGCTTCAAATCTTCCCTATTTGTTCTTTCAGCTTGGCAAGACAATGGGGAAGCGAGCCTTAGGAAAAGGTCGCTACGGAGACCACATCCTACTCGTAGGGAGGTGACATGTGGAGATACCGATATGGACTGACCCAGGGGGCAGTACATATGGATGGGGTCTCTGAGGCAGGTCCTACCTTAGAGTAGGGATGGAACGGCTGCCAGAAGAGACTGACAGAACGGGTCTGTCAAGGGAAGACACGGGTTTGCCAAGAGGGAAACCTTACCGTGGAAAAATACACATATGGGATTACCTGTAGGGAATCAAGCCATATGGACACCTAGACCAATAGAGGGGCTGACCGGAGCTCCGGGCATGCTAACACCAGTACTGGGCCTGGCGACAGACTGCTCCGCCAAGTCTGACCGCCGAGGGTGCTGGAGGATGCTCAACCAGGGTGCGCCAACGGGGAACTCTACTTGGAGAAGAAAGGAGCTCGCATTCCTGTGTTAGGGGGAATGGCGCAGCAAGCGTGACACCCAGCCAGCCCTTCCTGCCAATTTACCTGTTACCCAACACACGGGAAGAAACTGGCTCTACACAAAGGTTGTAAAACCTCGCGAAGGTGTTAGGTGTCGCCCAGCCCGCAGCTCGACAGATGTCCGCCAGAGACGCACTGTGCATGAGCGCATAGGAGGAGGCCACACTCCGTGTGGAGTGGGCCCTCACCCCCAGGGGGCACGGCTCACCTTGGGAATGGTACGCCAAGGCGATGGCATCCACTATCCAGTGGGCCAACCTCTGCTTGGAGACAGCCTTCCTCTTCTGCTGACCTCCAAAGCAGACCAGGAGCTGCTCAGAGCTTCTGAAGCTCTGGGTGCGGTCCACGTATATGCGAAGCACTCTTACGGGACACAGCAACACCAAGGCTGGATCTACCTCCTCCAGGGGCAGCGCTTGCAGGTTCACCACCTGGTCTCGGAAGGGAGTGGTGGGAACCTTGGGCACGTATCCCGGCCGGGGTCTCAGGACAACGTGAGAGTAGGCTGGCCCGAACACAAGGCACTCTTCACTTACTGAAAATGCTTGGAGGTCCCCGATCCTCTTGATGGAAGTGAGCGCAATCAGGAGCCCTGTCTTGAGAGACAGGAACTTAAGCTCGACTGAATCCTGCGGCTCAAAGGGACCCCTCTGAAGTCCTGTCAGGACAATAGCGAGGTCCCACGAGGGAATCAGGGGTGTCCTAGGAGGATGTAACCTTCTGGCAACCCTCAGGAACCTAACAATCAGGTCATGTCTCCCGAGGGACCGGCCGTCCACTGCATCGTGATGGGCTAAAATAGCAGCCACATACACTTTCAGGGTGGAGGGTGACAGCCCACGCTCCAGCCTTTCTTGCAGGAAAGAAAGCACGACTCTGACTGGGCATCTCCGGGGTTCTTCTTGGTGCGAAGAACACCAATTTGTGAACAGACTCCACTTCAAAGCATAGGCTTGCCTCATAGAGGGGGCTCTAGCCTGAGTGATAGTGACCACCGCTGGTGGCAGATCACTTAGGTCTGCCGCGTCCCATCCAGAATCCACACGTGGAGGTTCTAAAGATCTGGACGCGGGTGCCAAATGGTGCCAAGATGCGCCAGGGAGGGGCTGTCACGAGGAGCATGAGTTCCGAAAACCAGGTCCGGGTGGGCCAGTAAGTCTCAACCAACAGGACCTGTTCCTCGTCCTCCCTGGCCTTTCACAGCATCTGTGCGAGCAGGCTCACTGCCTCATATGGAGCCTCATATGGAGCAAATGGCCTCATATGGAGCAACCTGAGCGGCGTGACTGTGGCTGCGAATGCCATATGCCCCAGGAGCCTCTGAAAGTGTTTCAGTGGTACCACTGTTCTGCCTCTGAAGGAACTCAGGCAGTTCAGCACTGACTGGGCACGCTCGCTGGTGAGTCGTGCCGTCATACTCACCGAGTCTAACTCCATACCGAGATAAAAGATTCTCTGCGCAGGGGAGAGCTTGTTCTTCTCTCGGTTGACCTGAAGCCACAACTGACCGAGGTGCCGGAGCACCAAGGGAGGATCGAGACATGAAAGTACGCATCTTTCAGGTCGATCGCTGCAAACCAGTCCTGGGGATGAACGCATTTGATAATGCGTTTCTACATCAGCATCTTGAACGGGAGCTTGTGCAGGGCCCGATTCAGGACTCACAGATCCCGGATAGGCCGAAGGCCACCGCTTTTTTTGGGTATGATGAAGTAAGGGCTGTAAAACCCTGTCCTCATCTCGGTTGGAGGGACCGGCTCGATTGCATCCTTCGCCAGCAGGAAAGCAATCTCCTCGCGCAAAACAGAGGCGTCCCGGACTGCCACCGAAGTCTCGAGCACGCCATTGAACTTGGGAGGTCACCGGGCGAACTGAATCGCGTAACCGAGTCGGACCGTCCGAATGAGCCAGCGTGACGGGTTGGGCAGTGCAAGCCATGCTCCCAAACTCTGTACAAGTGGCACCAAAGGGACAGTCGACATCAGAGAGCTGCACGGGTCCGATTTTGTAAATCTGCACCCGCCCGTACCGGCAGTGCTTAAAACCGCATCCGACCCGTTTTCCGACAGCAGCACTAATTAAAATCCGCACCCGACCCGACCCACTTAAAATAGAACCGACACCCGACCCGCACCCGAAATCAAATCAGTTAAGCCAATCACATTAGACACACTTTTTTCAAAGTAACGCAATTTCGTCTAGCCTACATCAGACAATTTTGGGTGTAGGCCTATAGTAGGCTGTGTTATGCATCCTGATTGACTTCATGATTAGTTAAATCTGTTTTGCACATGCTTCGCCACAGAGTTAGCAATTTCAGACAGTACAGGACAGCATCTGTCTGATTCACTTCACGTCTGTGGGCATTAAGCACAGCTCAGTGTGGCCCAGGCATGGCGCCAGGATTCCAGTTTTGGATGGGCCAGACCAATTGTAGGTGGGCCTTAAATTAAAAACGTAAAAAAAAAAAAAAAAAAAAACGATTATCCAATCACTGCTTAACCTAATAAAAATATTGACTAATATAGCCTATTGTTATATTATCTGTGCGTAAACATAATATAGATTTTAATAGCTTGATGCTCTTTAAATATTTTGTTGCATTGTTAAAAATTTCGGTGCATAGGACAGACCTAGCCGCAATCGCTATCCATGGTTCTGACCAAAGAAGAGCGCTTTGGAATCTCCGTTACGCATGAAACGCAACATACCTGGGTTGCGTTTCCCGATAACGTTTCTCTTAACGCGATACGAAGAGACAATTAAGGTATAACTTAACTAAAGGTATACTACCACTAAAGGTATATCATTGCTAGGCATCTTCAGGGCTATCATCCACTCGCGAGGCGCTGGCGCCCTTCCTAGCAACGGCAGTGTTTTTGGTAAAACATGATTTCATTAAGTTTTTTTTTATGGAAAACTCTTTTTAAAAGATATTCGTTTTTTATAAATTTTATCTTAATTTTGATCAATGTTTTATCAATCAATTGCCCGTATTTAATAAATAAGAAGCAAAAATATAGCAGACAATGTAATAACCCTAAAAAATATTTTGCTACCTAAAAGTTAAAGATTTTTTGTGTCACGCATGCATGCATGTCTATTTCCCTCATATTAAATATAAAACGCATGTGGACTGATATTTTTCCAATGTCCGGGCTCCTTTATTAATGGAGTATATAAACAGACGTTTCAATATATTGGTATTAAATGCATTTTCTGAGAATTTATATTTCACGTTTTTACTGCAAATGTCGAAATACGTGCTCTTTGGTCCGTCAGTGCTTGAGTCACTGATCACATTAGAATAAAATATCTCATAATAAAATACAAAATTGACTGATTTATGAATGTATATGCATAGTTCTCATCAGTCGGAAATACAGAATAATGCTTTCATTTGTTGTATTTTTGTTTCTGAAAGAAAACAGAACAACAATAGAGTGAATCATACCACCGTCTGAGGTTGTGCTTCAAGTCGAACGCTCCCATTTTTAAATAGTTCACAGCTGAGCATCGCGAGAGGCGGATCTGCGCCAGAGCGCGCAGGTGAATGAGCTGCACAAAGTCATTTTCAGATGCAATTAAAAAAAAAAACCCTGGTTAGCCTAGATTAGGCCCATATTCACAAATGTGTTAGCTATGGAATGAAATATCTGATATTCTGATTGTCAAATATATGCAAGTGGAAGTGTATTGTTGTTTAAACACCTTTATAACGATCGCATTAGTGGAGCTTATGCGCGATATAATTTTATGACACAAATTTTGAAATGTAGGCTTAAATCAAACACATTTTAATTCAGATTCTGTATATATATATATATATATATATATATAAACGGAAAACAACGAAAAAAAAAACAGCTGGCTGATCTTTTACGTCTGTTAACTAATGACTCATGCAGCCGTTCGCGCGGTTGTGATTTTTTAAAAGTGGAACGTAGGCCTATTTTTACGTTTGCACGTGACTGTTTTGAACCCGTGTTTAGACCCGTGTTTCCCCTGTGTCCGACCCGACCCGCACCCGTACCTGACACAGTTGGTACCAGAACCCGTGCAGGACTCTAGTCAACATACCCGCAGTGGTGCAGCGATGGGGAGCTGTGTCGGATGGCCCAGAAGGCATCGCGTTCCGAGTCATCACAGCCACACTCCCACGTTCCCAGAGGAACTGGCCAGAGATGCGTGGAGAGGCGTTGCATCTCCGAACCACGACCTCTTGACCGCTGGCGAAAGGGGTGTCCTGGGTGAGAATGAGGAGGCAGTGCGTCGCTCATCGTCAACCCGCGAGCCTTGCAACTCGGATGAAAGGGAAATTGCTCTTCTATGAAAAAGTGGGTGCCGCCGGCCATTGGACCAGCGGCGGAACAGAAAGAAACAAAAACTGAGGATTCTCCACCCGGCCCTCCTCTGGGGGAAGGAGTGGCTCTGTCTCCGCCAGCTCCTGAAGAGCAGTCTCCCACATCTCCGAGTTGCCCGTGTCAGGGCCGCTTAGTCGTCTTCCTAGAGGACTTTGAAGCCAGAAGTGACACGGGGGGCGCCGCTCTCCTGCGCAGTCTGGAGGACGCTGAGGCTGAGGCACTGCCCGCGACTGAATGGTGGCAACCGGAGGATCACGTCGTGGCGAGATGTGCTGTATGGCCTCAGTCTGCTGTTATTCTCTCAGGAACTGCTGAGCACAGCCCCTGACAGTGTCGCCACGCAGGACAGCCTTGGGGTTAGGAGCATCGAGAAAGTGCACTTTGTCAATGTCTCTCATACAGACCAGACTGAACCAGAAACAGCACTACTGGACCACCAGAGTGGACATCGCCTTCACGAGGGACTGCCGGAAGGGTTAGGTCAGTCGCCGTGCGTAGCTCCTGCATCAACCTCGGGTTGGTTCTGCCCTCGTGCATTTGTTAAAGCCTTGGCTTGGTGAGTTTGCAGGATAGCCATGGCATGCAGAGCAGATGCAGCTTGGCCCGCAGCACTGTAAGCCTTGGCAGTGAGAGCGGCCGACAGTTTACAGGCCTTGGGTGAGAGGCGCGGACTATTCCTCCCAGTGGCGGTGTTTTGCGGACACAAGTGCACCGCAATCGCACTCTCCTGCTGGGGAATGTCGACGCACCCCTAGCTGCCCCGCCATCGAGGGTAGTGAGGACGGAGGAACGAAATGAGTTGCTTCCGGCCATAAAAGGGGGCCATCCATGACTACATCACTTCCCCATGCACATCCGGGAAGATAGGAACCAGAGTAAAACGCTGTTGTGAGCCGCGCTCTACACTGAGAACCAATCGAACAGCCATGAGCACTCAGGGCTGGGCGGTGCATTCACCTCCATCCTGATGCTCACAGCTGCCCTGGCAAGCACGGCTGTCAACTCTGGGTTCAATTCGGCAGTGGCGACAACACCCGAGGGGGGCAGCCCCGCCGAATCTTCATCCACAGAGGTCAACAGCCCATCCCCGATGATGAAATCGACATCTGATCCCCGGCGGCAAACTGAATGACCCGTTGGGACTGCCATAGGACACAGCAGATGAATGGCTTTTTTGGAGTATAACAGCTTTCATACAACCACTCGGCTCCGAATCTAATGAGTGGATGCACCTGTCGCCCTATTTATACCCGTTGGCACGGGGAGTGGCTCAGGTTTGTTAAATCCACTAGCCAATTTTCATTATCGTTTTCTCTTAAACTCAGAGATGATTGGCCTCCCAAGTGAGACCCCATATGTCGTTCGACATAACTCGTAGTGACCGACAGATAGGGAACCTTGATTTTCAAATGTTAATTTTTGTTGTTAATGTTTTATTAAGATTCTGTGAAATCTGTTAACTAGGTAATTTCACACTCGAGACACACTGATTTGAGAATGAGATGATGTGGAGAAAACAGAGATCTCCCTGGACTACATCTCTCTCCATCTACAGTCTAGTGCATCATGGGTAAACCTCAGCAGTTACAAAACCAGAACAGCTTCTGCTTTTTGAATTTCTGATTATTTGATTTGCTGAATACCCAACAGTCTTGTTCATTTGGGGCCTTAATGCTTTTTAATTCCAAGTGCAGCCGAGAGAGAGAGAGAGAGAGAGAGAGAGAGAGTGAAATCACCCATGCAGAGATGAGCCTTCGTGTGGTTAGCTGACAGCGGTTAAACACAAGTTAAGATAAACGAAATGGGCTTTAAACTTTAAAAAAAAAAAAAACCACCATGAAAAAACACATGTAAGCTACTAGAAGTATAACTGATGTAAGAACTAAAAAGCAACAAATGACATTAATAAATGTCAATTGATTTGAAAAGCATTTTTGTTGTGGTCAACTGATAATATGATGTAAAATCTGGGTTATTATCAGGCAAAAGAAAAAAAAAACTTGGAAAAATTTGAGGAAATTGTGTTAGAATAAAAAATGTATATATAGCAGAGTGATATATTTGTCAGTAGAGTAACAAATTGTATTTAAAGTAACATAGGGTAAAAAAGCTAATGTTATGCAAGTGAGGATTTACAGTTACATGTTTCATAACAACTGCACCTTATTTATCCCTGAACAGTGGTGTTATTAAGCCCGGCTTGACACTAGATACACCCGACACACTGAGCCTGCTGTATGTGATTGGGAACAGGTTCTACCTGCACATAATGCAGGGATTTTGTCCTGTAATCCAAAAGATCAAAGGTTAATAACAGTGTTTGTCATAGAGAAAATCTGTATTGCAAGTGTGCTTATATCATCTCCATGACGTAAATTGTGTACACAGTTCCAGAAATATACAAACACATCCATAAACTGGTCCTAATTTACTGACCCTCATTTCAAATCTGTGCCGATTTTCTGTGGAACACACATGGGGATTTTTAAAAAAATGTTAAAAAAGTTCGTTTCCATGCTGGATCATTGAGTCAAAGAAAGTGGAAGAGATTCATGACTCAATTATTCAGTTTTAGAAGTTCAGAAGATAACATCTGTACTGTGTTACAGTACAAAAACAGTACAAAAAGTCATAGAGGTTTGGAGTAAATAATGACAAAACCATTTCTATCCAGTGAGAAACAACGGTGAAGTTACCCATTGTATGTGTGGATTCTTCAACAGGTCTTCTGGGAATGGTGGCTCACATGATGTACACACAAGTTTTCCAGATCACAGTCAGTTTGGGACCAGAGGACTGGAGACCTCACACATGGGACTATGGCTGGTCTTTCTGGTAAGCTTTCTCTGATATTTCCAATCGAAATATGCATCATCAGCCTAAATTTGATGAATATGCAGTGAAAGAAAGAAAAAACGAATGCTTAAATTCAGGAAGGACATTATAAGTAATCCACGACTGCTGTATTTTGAGTCATTCGAAGTCATATGATAGCTTTGCGTGTGGCTGTTGAAAATTCACTTTACATTCGCTCTTGCTCAGGTAGTGAGAAGTAGTATCATCTAATTTGTGGTTAAACACTATATATTTTCAAACTCAGAATATTTTCACCCTTAGTAGTTCCTGATCAATAATTCAACGGGATTTCTCTAGAGCAGTAGCTTAAGGTGCTTTTACTGTACATCCATCCTGTGTTATATAATTCACCAAGGCAAAGAGGCGAGGCGTTCTCAGAAGTCACAGATGTGCGGTTGTCTGGTCCTCATTCTGCCACAAATTAATCTGGCTCTTGCTTACTATCAAAATATAGTAAAAACTGTAATAATATGATATATTATTGCAATTATACCTGTTTTATATTTAAATAGATTTTAAATTAGAATTGATTCCTGTGATGGCAAAGCTAAATTTTAAGCAGTCAGGAGTTTTATTATGTGATATCGAAATAATTTATCTCTAATTTCCAAAATGCTTATATTTTCTGAAATGCTGCCATATTTATATAATTAGGAAAGATGTTGTAGGTCAAATACTTGGATTGCAGAATTGGATACTAAACATTTAGTGCTATCAGTAGACTGCGACCAATAGTGTCTTTTTGGTGAAAATCCAGTTTCTTGTCAATATAAAGTTTGAAGTGCTTTTACTCTCTTTATATCAGTGTTAAAAGTCTTAACTAAACTTTTCCATTGGTGTTTTATGTTGCATGTTAGCTCTACAGTGAATTTTTGGAGGGAGTCTCTGTCATTTAAATTTTTGGGACCATGCCTGTCTGTTAGTGCAGAGAGTGAATGGCTGTACTGGATCTCCCAGCAAATGATTTGTGTTATTTTGGCACTTTGATATAAGAGACATGCACTGGGGTTCTGACATGAAAGTGGTATTTACATTGGCTGAATTACCACAGATGCTTGCCTGGCATCCATTAGTCTAGGCAAAAATTGCTTCATTTGTCCTCTGCCATCTGGCCAATTTCTCGTTTTTTCCCTCTATTTCTGTACTACCTTTACTACCTTACTGAATGGTAAGAACCTGAAAATGAAAGAGTAATTGAAGTTTTAGCTTCAAGGTTTATGTTCCCCAGCTCACAAGTACAAATACTGAACTCTCATGGTTTTTGATTGGAAATAGAAGGTAATTTACAGTCTATAAATCCCAGACACTTCTTGGTGAATGCAACTTTAATATTCCTGATAAATAAAAATAAAGAAAAAAATTAAAGAAAGAAATTAACTGTTTCAGATCATAGATAAAGAATTGAACTGGCAAAAAAGAACACAGCAAAAAAAGCAGTCATTTTAGAAATTCTGTATAGTGAAATTGTTGTTTTTTTTACATTTTACTAAGAGAATGAATAGTTTTAATTTTTCTTTCTGATGTGCTTGACTGGGTTTCTGCATTAAACAAAGCTTTTGAGTGATTTGTGATTGAGCACATCATTGGTAGGACCTTACAAATTAATCTACAGATTTCTCTATTATAAATTAGGCATATCAACACACAAAAAAGTGTAATAGTTTAACTAATGTAATATTAAGTATGTAACAAAGTTAATAATTTAAAAAAAAGTTTGAATATTTTCATAGCAAATATAAGCCGTTCCTCTAAAAAAACGCATTTTCCCCTACAATTGTTCTGCTTGACCTGCATAGACTTTAACACTGGTGACAATAAGCACACATTAGAGATGAGCTCTTAACATCAACACACAACAAATAACTAACAGTGACAAAAACAAAACAAACAAAAAACAGAACTGAAATAAATGCAGCAAACAGCAAAAAGGTTGCACCTTTTTTTCATGTTGCAAAGCATTCTGGGAGCTCATAAATTGTTCAGAATGAAATAGTTTGTTCAAACAAATCCTTTAGTCTAGTTGTGACAACATTCACATTCAGATTCGCATTTTAGTAACTGTGCCTCAAAAAAAAAAAAAAAAATTATCGAGCTTCAATAATTTTTTTTATTTATTTAAAAAATAGTTTTTTTTTTTTTACATTGTTTGACAATGTGCTATCATATGAAAAAAAAAATAAAGATGCAAATCAATAGCATGTAAAGTCACCTATATTTTTCATGTGTGTGTGTGTGTTTTACAGTATGGCCTGGGGCTCATTTACGTGTTGCATGGCTGCCTCCGTCACCACCCTCAACTCCTACACAAAAACGGTCATTGAGTTCCGGCACAAACGGAAGCTCTTTGAGCAAGGCCTGCGTGAAGAGCAAACCTTCCTGGATCCAGAGGCCTTCCATTACTTCCGTGACAGGTCCGTCCAGTCCATCTCCAGCTCTATAGATGTTTACCCGAGCCACGGAAGCAGCCATGGGAGCAGTCGCGGGAAAATGCGCTCCCCTCCGGCTCCAGTGGACCAGAGCGACAACACAGAGTCTCTGGGAGAAGAGCAGTGCTGAGAGGACCTGAACTCAGTACTGCACAGGTGGCCTTGCTCGGACTGGATAAATTGGAATACTGATGAACTGGGATGCGAGGGGTTGGAATGTTGAATTTCCTTTTTTGATACGCATTATGAGGGTAAAAAATGGACATGCGTAACAGTATTGATCGAGGCGTGCAGGTAACAAGCTGAGCCTTAGCGTAGAGATATCAGTGATTGTAAATAAAATCATGAGGAAAGGGAGCATTTTTTCCCCCATCGGTAGATAGCTGAGGTGGGAAAACCATACGACTTACACTGTCGTGAAGACTGAGCAGTGCGTGCATCAAAGCATCTGTCGGTCCCTCGCCCTGACAGCAAGACATGCTCCTGAGTATTTATCGATCTTACACAGTATGTGAGATGCCCTCCTCCCTTGGTGAGATCTGCTTTAATATGCCTTCATGTTACAAACAGCAGAGTAGAGTACCGTTTAAATCCTGCCTTCAATACTGCTGCAGCTGAACACAGGAGAAGCACAGCCCATTTCAGTTGCATCATCCACTAGTAGGTATACAAGGTTACTGCCACTTGGATTTTGCCTGTTTCTGTCCATTGTCATGCATTACTGGCTTGATTAGCAGCAGTCAGTGATTGTAAACCCTGACCCCAAATCATTTTTTCTTTTGTAATATTTTGAACATCTTATTAATGTACATACGATGAATGGAATTCTATCTATTACTGAATGTACTAAATTGTATATTTATCTATGTATGCACTATAATCCTGTCTTTTTCATTTGATAAAAGAGGACCAGAATTGTCATCTTGAATTTTTTTTCAAGTTTATTTTTAGACTAGAAGATATAGGAAAATAAGCACGACAGTTCTTATATACATGTATATATTCCACCTTGTATTCCACCTCGGCCATATAATTTAATTTTTATGAATCATTCGTTTTTTTTAGTGTAGAAGTGTGCCGAATTGAACCAGTTTATACTGTCAAACTAAATAAAATGTTACGTTTTGTAAAAAAAAAAAAAAAAGGACATGAACAATGTTTCATTCAATATAAATACGGAAAGCCTTTTACATTTTCAACCCTAAAGGAAATCACAACTTTGTATATCTCACAAGTGCCACTGACAGACAGAAAGATAGAGAGAGAGAGAGAGAGAGAGAGAGAGAGAGAGTGAAAGAGAGAGAAATCTGAGACAGAGACAGGCTCACACACATTCAGGGGTTATTTAAAGACCTTAAAAAGTTATTGTAAAGTGTAATGAGGAAGAACACACCTCCCTGACTAATATAAGACATACTGCATATGTTATTACAGGGAATGTTGTTTTTCTTCACATCTGGAGCTCAACAGCATGTCTGTGAGCACAGCCCTTCTCAGTAAATCATTTTCGGTGAGATCAGGATTTATACGATTCAAGCTACTGAATTACACAGTATTTCCTAGAAGCCATAAAACTGCTTGCTGTAGCAAGTGCTTGCATGGTGTAGAACATGCCTTCAGCAGAAGCCCAGATCAAACGAAAGGGGATTGAATTTGTAGTGCGAAAGCTAGCGGATAAAGCTTATGCTAATGTAACATTCTTTAACACTCATGTAATTGTGTCAGATTGTACAGACAGTGAGCACACTTCCATTCATTTGTATTATTAAGGAGTGGATGTCCATTTTCACAACTCCATACATTATCAAAACATCTGCAAGCCTATTTTTTATATATAAACCTTTACCTGCATCCAGTCATAAATATACATTACCATACATCCCTGCTACACATGCAAAAAGCAGTATGCCAGATAGGTGGGATATGTAAATAATCAGCACTGATACAATCACAAAACAGCATCTGAGTGACTCGCTTTAAAACGTTGAAGGAATTAATGTTTGGAAAAATACAAAACTGAAATTGCCAATTGATCAAAATAATATTTGTAATGACGTTTGCATCATTCGATACTTAACCTGTACTATTTATAAAAAAAAAAAATAATACTAAAAACATTAAATTCATCAAAAACTGACAAACCAAGAGCCATTCATTCAGAAAATGGACTACACTGGTTGTGCTGTATGTTTATGATTTCATTAAGAAGAACCGGCTCATTCCAGCCTTTTGTTCTGGAGTGTATATTCAGTAGCGGTGCATTAAGTATTTCAGGAAGCTCCATGTTGAGCATTTAATTAAGGTAGTCTGTTCGCATTGACAGAAGAATGCACGTACAAAAGCCATTAACAGAACTAAACCGGAAAAATGTTTCAAAAATGATCATTATTTTTGCAGTTCTGTTTGGTAGTGGAAATTACACACGTACACCTACAGAAGGTGCTTCCCTAACATTCGACTCAAGTTCTTCATGAAATTTCCAAAGACTTTACAGATGGCACAACATATTGTGCCATTGTGTAGTCAAACTGTGAGTCTAAATTAGTAAGAGTCTCTTCTAGAATTCCCTACAAAAAAAAAGCCCTGTATGTTTACGGAGAACACTTAATGAATGCTTTCTATAATCAATGCATATTCAAGTCACAAATAACATCTTGCTGGTCCATAGTGCCTTTATAAACACATACATTAGTGAAGTGCTTCCTCTAGTGGGTGAAATCTACAGGGAAGAATCTATAGCGTGCTTTTCAATGCTGGGCTATTGAAGACGTGCCGCACATCTGGAAAAATCAGCTGACATCCATCCTCTAATGCATCCCTAATCCATCATTTTTTGTTTTGGCGGGGGTTTTCTTGCCATCTGCCCCAAGTACAGTGTGATGCATCAGATCCGCCTTCTCTGACTATTTGACATAATATTGCTCTTTAACTAGACCGCTGACCTGTGGGTGACCCTCGTACTATTGGACATAGATTATCAGCACCTTAAGTGAAAAGCAATTACATCTATCACCATATGGCACAAGGGATTCACAGCAGACCACAGAGAGATCTGAATTAACACTACACTGCTCTGCCACTGACAGGGGATGGTTCAGTGATGGAAAAGAGCCTCCGTTCACATTCGGTTTTTACAAAGCAAACAATACAAAGCTGCTTTCATTATGTTTTACAGGAAGGGTCATGCGGCACAGGCTCAATTTCAGCCCTGGAGATGAAACACAATGAGCTGGCATTTGGGGTAAGAGATAGCGCAGAGGGAGAGGAGAAATTCATCATGGTTTGGTGATAAATCAAGGAGAAGCCATCACTAATTAAAGTGCATCAGCAGTGTGTCTCTCTCCTCTCAGCATCGCTTACAGTATTATAACTTTCAGCTCTGCAAATTATGCGCAAAACAAAGAAACTCATTTGCACAGCGAGGATGCAATCGAAACGGCCTAAAATTGGCTCCCTTTTACCCACATACAAAACAACAGAGCGCAATTGTTTTCAGAGCATATATTCGCCATTTACATAATGTTTAGTCATGGTAGGAAATGAAATGCAGCTGAAGGAGTTTATGAGGTGCACCTGCTGGGCCGTTTCGAGATGGCCACTGGATGGGTCATTTGTGTAATTTTCATTAGGCAGACAGAAGCGATTGGCATCTCTGTCGCCATGATACGACTACGTCTGAAGGTATGACTGGCCTGAGATCCAGCTTTATTCTCCTTTGCAGATGAGAGGAATCTCTCGCGCTTCCTGCCCCCGATGTTGCTCAAATAACAGTAATTAAGACATGCAAATTATAATAAATTATGTTCCTTGCCATGGGTGAAATAAGCAGCATGCTGCACATGAAACCAGAGATACTGGCTGTGGTGTAACGACAATCATTTCCAATGACACGGCATAAATCATTACAAGACTGAATAAATCAAACCATTTCTAATTGCAGGATGGTAATGCAACCACAAGTGAGAGCTCCTTTGGAAAAAAATATACCTTAAAATATACTGTTTACCTTGTTGTTGATCCTTTAGGAAAACAAAAAGAGACACATTTAAGAAATGTTGTGATTTCTTTCATATGAAGGTTCATAATGACAAGTGTTCTAAAGTCTAAACAAGCAACGAGTTGTCCATAAAACTCATGTGCTATATTCTTAAATGACTATTATTATTAAGTCTTTAATATCATGTGAAATCTATTCCTTTAAGCAGGATGTGCTGTTTTAAGATGAACACTAATTCTTAAGACTCAAGAATGAAGGTGTTTCTTTGGGTAAGGTAGGCCTATGTGGTTTTCAACACTTTTGCTGTTTTTCAAAAATAACGGCAAGACATTTTTACAATAATAATGATAATAGTAAAGCTACCCTAGTGAAATAAATATACTAAAATGTATCTGAAATACATTTATTCCATGCTAAGCATACTACAAATACATTTACATATTTATATGCCTGATAAAAAAATACCCTGCAATTGTACTTTGCAATTATACTAAACTGGAATACTTAAAAGTGTACTAAATTGGAACAACAAATTTTGTGCTTAATGCACTTTAATTTTGTGGAAGTAGTGCTGAAGTCCGAAGAAGTATATTTGATTGTGCTAAAGTGGAACTATTGCAAGTATACTTCAGGTACACTTTAAATATCTAGCATTTAAAGACTGATGTTATTCAAACTTCATATAATCCTCATCAATATTGACATTAAAACACATTTTAGGCATAATATGCATTGTTAAAAACGTAATACTTCTATGTACTAATATACTAAAATACTAATATGCTAATGGATTTTAATTATACTTAGTATGAAAAAAAATGTATTCATTATTTAAATAAATTATGGTATCTTTTTAAATTAGGGTAATAATAAAATGTTATAAATATAATATACAGTAAATTAGTTTGATCAAGTCTTTTTTTTTAATTAGTGTACTTGTTTGCCAAGGAGACAACAGTTCCAGTGAAAAATATGAAATGTTGGATGCTGTAAGCAGAAAAATTAAATATACTTTTAAAAATGTCCACAGGGCTAAAAGCACTCACCCATGTACGTTTTATCTACACGAGATGCTCTGTAATTTGATGTCAGATAGACTGTCCTCTCCATCATCATGGGATTTCAGATGGTCTCTCAGATCCTGACATATGCTCCAGACAGAGAATAATCAAAGGTCTTATCAGAGCTTGATGGATGGTCAAATCAGACATAGGCCCCTGGAATGGAAACTTTCTCACTCTCTCTCTCTCTCTCTCTCTCTCTCTCTCTCTCTCACTATATTTTCTTTTTGCAACAATAATTGACAGCTGAAAATTTAACTGCTACAGAATTACAACAAGGCCACCACCCTTCTGTGTCTATATTCATTTAAATGATTGACTTAGAGGGAAACAACTATAACAAATATGCAGCTGCAGTTCACCTTGCATTGACCCAGCTGAGTTAATGTGCTTTAAGTGGGTGGGATTGGTTCCGAAGTGTCACTTACACATGTGATGTATTTTGTTGAATGGGGTGACGGCTGGTAAGGTACAGTATGGGCGAACATGGAGGGGGGGGGGGGCAAGTGTTTTGCACTGCATCACTGACCACTTCTTAATGGGTACAGGAGATTTATGCAAGCAGCCACAGAGAATGGGGCTGTATCCCTCTCACATAGCTCAGCTTCAGAGTGGCCCGTCTGAAACCCTGCATATATTTTATCTGTGCAGAGTTTTATAGTTGTGCAAGTCTGGAGCATATTAACTGAACTGCAAATGCTTTCTGAAACACAATAGAGCCGCCTCTGAATCTTGTGCGATTTTCTGAAACATTCTTTCGTTTATTATACTCATCTACAATGCTGAATCATTTATGAGGGCATTATGACATCATCTACCACTCTTCACATTTAATTAGTTTTGTTGAGTGGGAATATGCCAATTCTAAGGATTGTTCATTCATGCATACCCTATTAGGCATAGTTATTAAACTGTGTGGTTTGGTGTAGAGGGGCTGCATACATACAAAACATTTTATATTAAAAAAATAATAATAATCAAGCTTTCAGAGTTCTGAACACCGACTTATAAATCACTAGTCGGTCAATATGCCATTTCATTCAACCCAAACTTACAGGAAAACAGTGGGCAGATTTTGTATGAAACTGTATGATGTGAATCACAGAAAAACACTAAGCATGAAGGTCCAGCCCTATCTCCATCACTAAACATAATAGTCATTGGGGTGTAAGCAGAATGTATGAAAATGTGCAAATGATATCATACACATTCATACAAATTATCCAGTAATTCTCTAAAATGTAAAATACAAATTCCTGTTTAATTGTGTTGGTTTCCTCAGATATCATCAGCAGCTAAGTCTTCAACATCTGATTCACCATCAAACATAATGAAAGCAGTCTTTTTTCTTTTTAAATACATCTGCCAAAAAAGTCAGAAGGTACAATCAGTTTATCAGATTCTCTCAGTCAATGAATGGTTCAGAGCCATTCATGAGATCACCATTGACTTCCACTTTAAATTTGAATTCATTATTTTAATATATGTAAGCTACTTTAGTTCTGTGAAATAAGGTTAAATGATTCTACTTAATATGAGAGCATGAGATTTAGGATACACATCCACCACATAGCTAGCCTATATCAATTATGCAATTCATAAAACAAAATTTTTATAATGGTTTCTACAACCCGAATTCCGGAAAAGTTGGGACGTTTTTTAAATTTTAATAAAATGAAAACTAAAAGACTTTCAAATCACATGAGCCAATATTTTATTCACAATAGAACATAGATAACATAGCAAATGTTTAAACTGAGAAAGTTTACAATTTTATGCACAAAATGAGCTCATTTCAATTTTGATTTCTGCTACAGGTCTCAAAATAGTTGGGACGGGGCATGTTTACCATGGTGTAGCATCTCCTTTTCTTTTCAAAACAGTTTGAAGACGTCTGGGCATTGAGGCTATGAGTTGCTGGAGTTTTGCTGTTGGAATTTGGTCCCATTCTTGCCTTATATAGATTTCCAGCTGCTGAAGAGTTCGTGGTCGTCTTTGACGTATTTTTCGTTTAATGATGCGCCAAATGTTCTCTATAGGTGAAAGATCTGGACTGCAGGCAGGCCAGGTTAGCACCCGGACTCTTCTACGACGAAGCCATGCTGTTGTTATAGCTGCAGTATGTGGTTTTGCATTGTCCTGCTGAAATAAACAAGGCCTTCCCTGAAATAGACGTTGTTTGGAGGGAAGCATATGTTGCTCTAAAACCTTTATATACCTTTCAGCATTCACAGAGCCTTCCAAAACATGCAAGCTGCCCATACCGTATGCACTTATGCACCCCCATACCATCAGAGATGCTGGCTTTTGAACTGAACGCTGATAACATGCTGGAAGGTCTCCCTCCTCTTTAGCCCGGAGGACACGGCGTCTGTGATTTCCAAACAAGAATGTCAAATTTGGACTCGTCTGACCATAAAACACTATTCCACTTTGAAATAGTCCATTTTAAATGAGCCTTGGCCCACAGGACACGATGGCGCTTCTGGACCATGTTCACATATGGCTTCCTTTTTGCATGATAGAGCTTTAGTTGGCACCTGCTGATGGCACGGCGGATTGTGTTTACCGACAGTGGTTTCTGAAAGTATTCCTGGGCCCATTTAGTAATGTCATTGACGCAATCATGCCGATGAGTGATGCAGTGTCGTCTGAGAGCCCGAAGACCACGGGCATCCAATAAAGGTCTCCGGCCTTGTCCCTTACGCACAGAGATTTCTCCAGTTTCTCTGAATCTTTTGATGATGTTATGCACTGTAGATGATGAGATTTGCAAAGCCTTTGCAATTTGACGTTGAGGAACATTGTTTTTAAAGTTTTCCACAATTATTTTACGCAGTCTTTCACAGATTGGAGAGCCTCTGCCCATCTTTACTTCTGAGAGACTCTGCTTCTCTAAGACAAAGCTTTTATAGCTAATCATGTTACAGACCTTTTTTAGCCATTTGTTGCCCCCGTGCCAACTTTTTTTGAGACCTGTAGCAGGCATTAAATTTTAAATGAGCTAATTAAGTGGATAAAAGTGTAAAATTTCTCAGTTTAAACATTTGCTACGTTATCTATGTTCTATTGTGAATAAAATATTGGCTCATGTGATTTGAAATGCCTTTAGTTTTCATTTTATTAAAATTTAAAAAACGTCCCAACTTTTCCGGAATTCGGGTTGTAAAACAACATTACAAAATGATTCTTGTATAACAAAATCTTTGATTCTAAAACATTAATTAGTTTTCTTATTTGCTGAAAGCAGAAAAAAAGGTACTAGCTTTAGTGTGGCTGATTTATAAAGAAAGAAAGAAAGAAAGAAAGAAAAAGAAACCTTGTAAAGATCTTTCTTTATTCAAGTGAAATGCTTGCCTGATCTGAGGAAAATGCCAAAAGCAATTGGGCTACATATTCTCCTTCAGACAAATACTGCAAGATTGATTTACATCCAGGAGCTTGTTCAAGGGCACAGCAAATGTAAAGAAATCTAATTAGTCTTCAATATATGGCAGAGAAGTCATCTTGTACCAAAAGCTTTTGTACTTTGAAATGCTATGTAAATTCATGTCATGGGTAACGTTAATAAAGTTAATGCTATTAAAAAAACTCCATTTGGGGAAGAAAATTGGCGCTTTGTAAAACTGAGAGTGCAAGAACATTTGTATTGATACACACTAATTTCTATTTTTAACCTGCAATCGATAGCTTTATTCACATGAATTAAACCCCCTCATAAGCAATGGGTGGTGGAGTCACATTGTGAGATTCACTGTGACTCTGTCTTCTAAATTGGAGCTGATGGCACCCCAGTTCATTTGTCATTTGATAACGGCGGTCTCAGTGACACGCTCGCTGGAATTCTCCATCAATTAGATCAATGGATTGATTGATCCTGAAGAGCTACAGATGGTTCAGGTGCTTGTGTCCTAAATCTGCCTAACCAGACTGGACAAGTCCTGATGGTGTTTCTTGCCATTCCTTAGTTGCAGAGGTGGGTAGAGTACCCAAAAACTGTACTCAAGTAAAAGTTAAATTAATTATAGAAATATTTACTCAAGTAAAAGTAAAAGTACTAGTCTGAATAATTAAAAAATGTATCGTATAAAAAATCTACTCAAGTAGTTAGTTACTAGTTACTTTGGGTCATATATAATGAGTCTATTTTTATTTAGATATATAGATAAAATGTATGTAATGTATGTGTGTGTGTGTGTATATATATATATATATATATATATATATATATATTTCATCAGCCTTTACTCCAGTCTTCAATGTCACATAATCCTTCAGAAATCATTCCAATATGTTGATTTACTACACTGTAAAAAATGATCTGATCAAAAAGTTATGATAACTTATATATGTCATTAAATCAGACATAAAAAAATGTGTTTTGAAATTTCAACTCAATTGTTTGAGTTTTCAATCTTCCAATTTAGGTTCATAAGTTACTTCAATGAATCACAAATTCCAGGTGCTTGAATGAACTTGCCATTTTAAATTGAGTGGAAGACAGCTCTTTGCGCATCTCGAGACGAACAACACTGTTGAGTGTTAATAGTCACATCCGGGACATTTGCTCGTGCCAGTGTCAAGTACCCATAGTCAGTGATGGTCTGGGGTGCCATGTGAAGTGAAGTGAAGTGACATTCAGCCAAGTATGGTGACCCATACTCAGAATTTGTGCTCTGCATTTAACCCATCCGAAGTGCACACACACACACACTGTGAGCACACACCCGGAGCAGTGGGCAGCCATTTATGCTGCGGCGCCCGGGGAGCAGTTGGGGGTTCAATGCCTTGCTCAAGGGCACCTAAGTCGTGGTATTGAGGGTGGAGAGAGAACTGTACATGCACTCCCCCCACCCACAATTCCTGCCGACCCGAGACTCGAACTCACAACCTTTCGATTGGGAGTCCAACTCTCTAACCATTAGGCAGCGACTTCCCTAATGTCAGCTGCTGGTGTTGGTCCACTGTGTTTTATCAAGGGCAGGGTCAATGCAGCTAGTTATCAGGAGATTTGTGGTTTAAGCATGCTGTGGTTTAAGCAGCTAAATGTAAGCACTATAAACCTAATAAAATTCAAAATACATATTGACAAAATAAGAATTTGCACTGATTTGCTTTGACTTGCTTTTATACTGATTTGCTTTGACTATATGTTAAAAAAATTTAAGAATATGTTTAAATGTATTGAAAACACTGTAATTGTAATTTTATAATTTTAAATGCATTGATTTGTGGATTATTTTATATATATATATGTATGTATGTTTTTTTTTTGCTTATTTTTACTTGAACATTGAACACCTGAACACATTTTGACACATTCTGAGTACATTTTAACACCATGCTGGATTTACAAATAAACTCTTTCAGTGTTTTAATGTACTCTGTAAGTAATGTACATATTTCACACTTTTGACAGTGGTATTTTAACTCTAAAACGGAGGGAGTCATATATACATTTCAAGAGTGTTAAATTTGACTAAAATTGAGTTCAATGTACACTGGCGTTTTTGCTGTGCTGGGTGCCTCATTTTTCCATCAGACAAGATGAGTCGGCTTGGCGTGAACAAGTTTCTTTGGCAATGAATGTTTGGGGCTTACCCTCCTTGTGAAGGGTGTCAATGATTGTCTTCTGGACAACTGTCAGATCAGCAGTCAACCCCATGATTGTGCACAACCCTTCTTTTTATCTTAGCCTCATTATGTGACCTGCACCCAACTGAAGTTTGGTACCAAAAAAGTATTGATTGCAAGTTTGAGATGATTGAAGTGTTTATGTATAGCTTGTATTGGGTTAACATTGGTTTTAATAATAAAAAAAAGTTTTGTACTCAAATTTGTCTGTTTTTATAATTAAGTTAAAACAAGACATTCTTTTAGATCATCTTAACTCGATACCCTAATTCAAAGACATTACTTAATTGAAATTACTAAGTTGAACCCACTAATGGGGATAAGTTAACAGAATGCTCTTTACTGAGTTCACTTTATTTTGAACTTGCATAGCTAAGTTGAAACAACAATAATTGTATAGTCATGTTGACTCACAGAAGGCAATTCACAGCTTAACAAGACTCAAAATAATGAGTTAAAACAATTCATTAATCCATTTTGTTTTTAATTGAAATTTTGAGGCAGCTGCTTAACTTATGATTTTAAGTAGAACCAGGTAGATCTTTTTTACAGTGTATCAATGATGTTCTTTTTATCTTTCTATTCATCAAATAATCCTAAACAAAATATCACAGGTTCCAAAAAAATATTAAGCAGCAAAACGGTTTCCAGCACTGGTAATAAATCAATATAATAGAATTATATTTTGAAGGATCATAACTCTGAAAACTGGAGTAACAGCTGATGAAAATTTGGATTTGCATCACAAAATAAATTATATAAGTATGTATTATATATGTATAAATAACCTCTGAACCTATAAATAACCTCTTAAACGTTACAACTCTGAGTGAACCGTTTCAAACGCTCAGCGCGCGCGGCAGAATACTGAACGAATCATTCAAACTGATTCACGAACCAATTCAATGGTTAGCCAACTGGTTTGAACAATCCTTTGAACAGAATTGACTCAAAAGAATGAATCATTCGCGAATGGGCATCGCTCAATGCCCAGAGAAAAGTAGCTAAACAGTAACGAAATAAAAGTACAGATTTTTCCCAAAAAAATTACTCAAGTACGAGTAAAAGTACCCATCTTTAAATATACTCCAAAAAGTATTAGTTACCCAAAAGATTTACTCAAGTAAATGTAACGAAGTAAATGTAACTCGTTACTACCCACCTCTGCTTAGTTGCCACTGATTTTCCATCTTACACCGGGTGGGATATTTCTTGTAGAATACATTTCCATAAATAATGTTCAAGTTTATATTGAGTTTCTTGCATTTTGGATACTCTACTGACAATTAATTTGTGTATTTTTACTCTGTCATCGAAAATAACTCCAAACGAAGCTACAGCAGAATAAAACTATATGCATCTCCAATCAAACAGAGTCTAATATTCTGTAAACGCCACCTACTGTCAAAGAGTGTATCTGCATTTTATTTAAAAAAAAATTCTCATTTCATTTTATTATTTTATATTTTAAAGTTTAAACATTTAACTTCAGTGTCACGTTTTTAGAACGTTAACTGTCTCTCGTACGAGATGCTGAGAACGATCAAGATCATCCATCTAGCGTGCATGTTTACGAAGAAAAACCATTTCACACCATTTACTAAACTGATTTGTGCTCCTTTGGCTGCTATTGCAATTGTACATCAGATTGCAGCTCATATCACATGGTGTTTACATTCTCTGGGCATCTGACATATTCTCATTTATATAATTGATACACAGAACGTACCCTGCCATATAACTATGGCTTTCATGGCACCAGCTATAATGTACTAATGTATGCATCTAATGTAATGCACTCAATAGAAAGCACTTTTACACAGTTCATTTGCACAGCTTCCCTGCAATGTGTTGTACCAATGCAAATAGCAGTCATTTGTCAGGACTGAATATTTCCAGAACATTTTAATCATTTGTGCGAACATTTTGTTGCCATGCTACCAGTGCAAATAAATGTATGTGATTCTACATACACGCATAACATGTGTTTACGCTTTATGACCTCTATGAACAACACTTTTAATGATTCTTGAATGATTCTTGACTATCTATATTCATTTCTGTTATTCTCTCCTATTCTTAATAGTCTTTTCATAAGGCATTATGTAAAACAATTTTTGCAAGCAAGCTGCCTATTAAAGATATATATATATATATATATATATATATATATATATATATATATATATATATATATATATATATATATATATATATATATATATATATAATATATATATTTTTTTTTTAAACAGTCCTTTCACAAAGTACTGTAGTGATTTTTTAAGTAACTGATAAATGCAGTCCACTGGTCTCCATATAAAAAAAAGACACACTCACTTATGTGATTAGCGATAATCAAATTGCACATATGGGGAGGTTTATTACATCTTAATAAATAATGTTGGGTTTCCACAACGAAATCAATCAATTCACATTGGTCAATTCTCATTAGGCTTTGCTGCTCTGAGCTATGGAGGGCAGACAAACATAATAGATTTTACTCACTGGCCGCCTGAGATATTTCTCTAACATTTTACAGGGCTGTTTGGGAGTCTGGCATAGACTGAACCCCTGTGACAGGTGAAACACCTGCCGTGCCATATTGTCCTCTCTAATGACCTAGTTTGCCAGGTGGGGCCAGGCCCACCGCAAATCACGTCCACCTTAATTACCGTTCAGTTACCTTGGCTGGGACATCAGATCCATCAGAGGAGCTTTTAACTAAACCACTGGCCTGATCTAGAAACTAAGCACACTTAAAGTGATAGCCAATATGAGGTGATATTTGAATGTGTAATGAACAGTGCAGATCTTAATATTCACATTACAATCACATGGTGAATGAGATGTGGGTTTTGAAAGTGCATATCACAGTATTAATATAAAACACCAATCAAAGTTCCTGTTTACCAATCAAAAGTTGTTCACTATTGATTATAATAAGACATATGTCATAACCATCAAATCAGCATTTTGGAATGATTTCTGAAGGATTGTGCGACACTGAGTAATGATCAGACACTGAGACTGGAGTAATGGTGCTGAAAATTTAGCTTTGGCATCACAGGAATAAATGACATAAAATATATCAAAAATCACTTATTTTCAAATTGTAATGATATCTCACATTTTAATCAAATAAATGGAGTCTCGTTGAACATAGGATATGTATTTACGGGGGCTTAACAGCAGTGTATTTATGCTCATTCAACATCATTTAGTTGAAATCCGTATAATGAATACAACCACTGGTGAGGAAACTTACACAGTCATAACATTATTACTGGTTTTGCCAACTTATGTAAATATACAACAGCATCCAATGGTCATCAGTTGAAAATTATACAGTCAAATGCAATCAACCTAACCTTTAGTTCCCTTTCAAGGGAACTTCGAACTGCGTCCTCTGAGGGGACACTATGGGGAACACCTCGTCGTGACCCGTGTCTGAAGCATACTTTGAAAAACGCCAACGTGTTGGCCGGTGACAGCCTCTGACGTCGCTACCGGCGCGACTATAAATACGCACCTGTAGGACCCGTCACTTATCTTCTTCGTCTTCATTGACTGTTTTGTTTGAAGCGTGCATCTGAGAAACGACCAAAACGGTAAGAGCGATCTATTACTGTTATCATCATGGCTTCCACTAGCAAGGCGTTTAGACAGTGTGTGCATCCGTGTCAGCGTTATCTGACACCCGATGACACACACACACTCTTTGCGTCTCTTGTTTGGGCGAAGAGCACGCGCGCGATGTCCTTGAGGGGGCGATCTGCGTGCACTGCGAGCGTTTTTCTGTGAGAAAGCTCCGCTCTCGTTTGTCTCTCTTTTCGAGGAAAGAGGGACAGCCATCTGGATCTCCCGGCTCAGGACCCGCCGTTGCCGAGGCACGGAGGAGAATGAGCTCGTGGGGATCACAGGTGGATCTCGCTGAGGAGTGTAGAGAGGGACTTTTTTCCTTTCACACTCTCCGGCGGCAAACGAGAGTGAACTGCGGGAGGAAGATGCGTTGTCATTAACCCTTTCTTGCACTGAAGTTAGTGCTCTGCTGGGTTTTACCCAGGAAGAGCAGGAGATGTCTGAGAGTGGCGAAGAAGCTGAGGCTGAGCCTTCTCAATCCTCCTGCCCTGCGTATGGGGAGCTGTTAGCTGCAAAATTAGTTTTGCCATGGAAGCGTGCCAGAAAAGTAACGTCGCGAGGTCCCCTCGATGAGCGTTATTTGTCTGACCGTAGCCCTCCAGCCCAGGTGAGCCTTCCATTCTTGCCTGACTTACATGCAGAAGTCGAAAAGGAATGGAAGAGGCCGTTTTCCTCTCACATCCATCGGTTTCAGCATACGAGTTATGCTGATATCGAAGGCATGCACGAAAACGGCTATGAGAGGATGCCCCCTGTAGAGAGAAGCTGGCTAGCTATCTCTCTGTGGGGGAAACGTCCTCTCTTAAATCTCCCTTTTAAATCTCCCTCTTTGCCATCTAAGCCCCTCCAGGATGCATCCCGCTTAAATGGCAAATCATACACGGCAGCAGGTCAGGCGGTGGCTTCGTTGCACACGATGCAGTGTTTCAGGCTTACCAGGCTGGCCTGCTGAAGGACCTGGATACAGGCGAGGGCCTTTCACCTTCGGAGTGAGACCCGCGCATGGGAGGCAAGCGCTCTGCGGTTGTCCATCCCACACCCCCTCCCGAGAAGCCTGGCTGATCATCAGAATTGGCACAGCACTGCAGGGAATTCCATAGATGTCCGGCCAGGTCACCCTGATGGGCCGCCTGGCCGCTTGGCGCATCCGGGGAGGTGGTGGTTACGGAGTCCTCTGTATGTACTGCCTCAGGTGATGCTCCCCTCGCTTGAGGGTTGGAGCTCACCTCTCCCGTGCGATCCAGCGCCTCTGCGATGATTGGTTTCTGTACACACGCTAAGCCTGTGTACTTTCTCAAAACCACATGGTGGTCAGTGTGCACGTCAACACTTTGCACACTGTCTGAAATCCACGTAAGTGGTAAGTGTGCACGCATGACTTTGCGCACTTTCTAAAATCCTTTACGGTAGGGGTTACGCGCTCCGCTTCGTTCCCTTTCTTAAGATGATTAGCCCTGGGTTCCATGGGCCTCATTCAGCTGGTGTGTATTTGCTATACACCTCAAGCATCGCTTCCCTCAACATGAGGGGCTGGGTGGACTCCCACATATTGTGGTTATCAGGTAGTAGGCTTCATCAGGCCTCTCTGATGGTGAGCTCCCACATACTGTGGTTGCCAGGTAGTAGGCCTCACCAGGCCTCCCTGGAGATTTAGCTCCCACATACTGTGCATCTCCACTAAATAGCATATTGTGGTTTTCAGATAGTAGGCTTCACCAGGTCTCTCTGAAGGCGAGCTCCCACGTTCTGTGGTTGCCAGGTAGTAGGCCTCACCAGGCCTCCCTGGAGATTTAGCTCCCACATACTGTGCGTTTCCACTAAATAGCATATTGTGGTTTTCAGATAGTAGGCTTCACCAGGTCTCTCTGAAGGCGAGCTCCCACATACTGTGGTTGCCAGGTAGTAGGCCTCACCAGGCCTCCCTGGAGATTTAGCTCCCACATACTGTGCGTTTCCACTAAATAGCATATTGTGGTTTTCAGATAGTAGGCTTCACCAGGTCTCTCTGAAGGCGAGCTCCCACATACTGTGGTTGCCAGGTAGTAGGCCTCACCAGGCCTCCCTGGAGATTTAGCTCCCACATACTGTGCGTTTCCACTAAATAGCATATTGTGGTTTTCAGATAGTAGGCTTCACCAGGTCTCTCTGAAGGCGAGCTCCCACATACTGTGGTTGCCAGGTAGTAGGCCTCACCAGGCCTCCCTGGAGATTTAGCTCCCACATACTGTGCGTTTCCACTAAATAGCATATTGTGGTTTTCAGATAGTAGGCTTCACCAGGTCTCTCTGAAGGCGAGCTCCCACATACTGTGGTTGCCAGGTAGTAGGCCTCACCAGGCCTCCCTGGAGATTTAGCTCCCACATACTGTGCGTTTCCACTAAAAAGCGAGCTCCCACGGTTTGTGGTTGTCAGGTAGTAAGCCTCACCAGGCCTCCCTGGAGTCGAGTTCCATATTACTTTCAGTTTCCACTTGAGGTGGTTATCTGGTAACAGGTAGTAGGCCTCTCGGTAGGTGAACTCCCACATATTGTGGTTATCAGGTAGCAGGCTTCACAGGCCTCTCTGAATGTGAGCTCCCACATACTCTGGTTGTCAGGTAACCTTTCAGTACACACGCTAAGCCTGTGTACTTTCTCAAAACCACATGGTGGTCAGTGTGCACGTTAACGCTTTGCGCACTGTCTGAAATCCACGTAAAGTGGTAAGTGTGCACGCAAGACTCTGCGCACTTTCTGAAATCCACGTGAAGTGGTAAGTGTGCATGCAAGATTCTGCGCACTTTCTAAAATCCTGTATAGTAAGGGTTACGCGCTCCGCTTCGTTCCCTTTCTTGAGATGATTAGCCCCGGTGTTCCTTGGGCTTCATCCAACCGGTGTGTACTTAGTGTACACCCCAAGCCCCCTCAACATAGGGGGGCTGTGTGGGCAATTCTCGGGTAGTTCAGCAGCGCTCCCCTTTTCTGAAAGGGTCACCTATGAGCATGCTGCTCGGAGCTCGGAGTCTTCCTCTCTTGGGAGACTGATTCTCGGTTCTTTCAGAGCGCTCCAGTACCACATACTGTTTTGAGACGCTCTGTGAGAGCAGGCATCCTGCTGAGGCAGGGGCTGAGGCTCGGGGAATGGCGCCGTTTACACCAAGGTGTTGAGGCAGAGTTAGAGAGGTTGGCCAGACTTGGGTGGATCGGTTTTGCGGCTCGAGAGAGCGTCGCACTATCCCCTCTGGCTTCCTCTGACTCATCCAGCTCCATGTGGGGCTGGACGCCATGGTACAGGCGTGGCCGAGGCTTCATCTGTACGTTCCGTCCTCCAATTGCTCTGCTCCTGGGCCATTCTATCTACGAGCTGCTCTATCAGAGTTCCACGAGAGCCCCTCCTTAGAACAGTATTTGTAAATCCATGTTATGGTAAGTGTGCACGTGAAGTCTTTGCACACTTTCTGAAATCCACACTGTGGTAAGTTCGCACGCTATTACTCTGCGTTCTTTCTAAAATCCTATATGGTAAGGGCTTCGCGCGGCTGCTTCGTGCCCTTTCTTGAGTCGGTTAAGCCCCGTTCATCTTGGGCACCACTCCACCCAGGTATCCGTTGATACCTATCTAGAACAGGGCACCGCTACTAGAGTACTGTTGGGACAGCTCTTTCGGCAAGTTTTTGCGAAAGCTAGCAGTAGCCCCTGTGTGACAGGCAAAGACTTGGTAGAGGAAAGTGCCAGGCTCTTAGCCGTATCCCTTTAAAGGAATCTTTTGTGATTCCAAGCCTTCAGCTCTACCCCGGGCCAGGGCCCTACAGGTAAGTTGGGTATGTAGCTTAGGCCTTTGGCCGTAAGGGATAATGTCATAAGACAGCCGTCAAACCGTCTCAGGGGCGACTCCCAGTGAAGCGGTAGAGTTGGTACTTAGTGTTTGCCATGATTCTGGTCTGCACTCCCCTCAGCATGGCGGCGTGGGTATACTGTTCCCCATAGTGTCCCCTCAGAGGACGCAGTTCGAAGTTCCCTTGAAAGGGAACGTCTCAGGTTACGAATGTAACCATGGTTCCCTGAGAGGGAACGAGACACTGCGTCCTCTAGCTCCCTGCCATGCTTCGGACGCAAGCTTCACGAAGAAGATAAAGTGACGGGTCCTACAGGCGCGTATTTATAGTCGCGCCGGTAGCGACGTCAGAGGCTGTCGCCGGCCAACACGTTGGCGTTTTTCAAAGTATTCTTCAGACACGGGTCACGACGAGGTGTTCCCCATAGTGTCCCCTCAGAGGAAGCAGTGTCTCGTTCCCTCTCAGGGAACCATGGTTACATTCGTAACCTGAGACGTTTTTACTTTAGTTTAAAATCATGTAAACTGGACCCCTAACGAAAAATAACCATGCTTTTATTCTAGTAAAACTGTAGTAACCCATGGTTTTGGGGCGTGTTGACTACCATTTGTATAACCACAGATTTACTACAAATACTATGGTTAATATAGCAAAACCATGGTTAATTTGTGGTTACAATGGTTTAACTATAGTACCCATGGTTTTTTGGTTTTATTTGTAGTAAAACCATGGTTAATTTTCATAAGGGATAGGTTGGTAGGTCAACCCATGGGGATGCCATCTTAAGATCACATGACTAGTCAATGTTGTCTGATGCTGCACTTAGCTGCTAGGTGTCAGTGTAAGTATGCAAAACATTAACAAATAATTAGTTCAGTAATGATGATGTCAGTTAGTAACCGGAAGATTATATTCACAATGGAAACTTCCTGTGGAATTTTCTATGGATTTTTAGATTTATGAGTACAGAGTAAAGAGACTTTAACATTTTGTTCTACAACAAAATTAAATGCAATCTTCAAATTTGGAGAAATGTGGAAGTACTTTTAAACCATAAGTTGCTAACAAGTTGCTATAATGGTTGTCTTGGACATCAAACATGTTAAATCAAGCTAATCTGATATACCATTCAATTTAATTTACAAAGAAACCTCTCTTCAAAGAGCATTAGCAATAATTTCATAAATTGAAAACTGCAATCATAAAAAGCAGTAAATCAAGAGAGGAAACCTATACAAAAAACACCAAGTCTCTAGAAACAGTAGGCTAACTTAAAAACTAAAGAGCAAATATCATTTGTTTATGATGGATAAGAACTGTAACAATTAATCTCAGATTTCCATATTCCCTCAGAGGCAGCTAATGTCATGATGATGATGATGATGATGATATAGACGCTTCAGCAACAGCTGGGCAGTGTAATGAATGTCCTCAATATCCAGCAGGAAGAGCACTCCTGTGGGTTCATCTTTTTCCTTTTACTGTCATTAACCATTTCCCTTTGTGGTGTATTCTTTTTCCTTTCATGAGATATATATGCATTCACAAAGATATATTAGTGTGGACCCTTGTGTTTAGACCGCAGTAAGATAAATGTTTAAACCCATGAATGTCAATTTCACCAGCTACTTTTGTTGTAAACCACATACCATTTCCTGTCACCTTAATTCCTCTGTTTGCTTCACGAGATGGGTCTTGGTTTACTGATCAGAGAAGGCTATCGGGAGATGACAGAACAAACATCTCTTTGAAGAGCCTTCTGTTTGATGCTCAACTCTCACAAGGGATTCTGTCACAAGCTGACACCAAAACATCCATTGATCCATATTCCACACAAGCCATCACATTCCCAAGCCGTCTCTCAAAAGGCTTCCAGGCTCAGAGCTGTATATTCTTTAAGGCAGTTTATATAAACAATGAATCCCAGTTTTCTTCATCTGCACTATTCTTCCCTCTGGAGGAACTATGGCATCCTGCTGGGAGTAGTACTGACAGCAATGGATCCGTTACTCCTTTGCATTTGGGAAAAGAGTTGCTGGAGTGGTAATGATCCTCACCCAGCTTTCATCATTAGGCAAAAACACTGGCAATGTTACAGAAGTTCTCAACAGGTGAGCCACAACTCCAGCAAAAGATCACAGACTTGCTCTGGTTGAGACAGCAAGGCAAAACAATGGTAAATAGTGTATATAAATCTAAAATATAATAGAATATTGTATAAGTGCAAACTGAAATTATAAATAAATAAAACACATTTAAATAAAATGTATTACAATTAAGAACCCGATGTAACAATTGTAAATAGACATGTTCATCATATATTCAAAGAAAAAGCTTTACCTCTGCTGCCATCTACTGTTCAGAGTAATAAAAGAAACAGTCCATATAAATCCATTATGTCGCTTTTTGTAAGGGAGAGCAATTTTGCTAGGACATCTAAAACATTTACATTTTAGTAGCATGCAAATTCAATTTAATTTTATTAAACCACAGAGTGAGTTTGACTGAGTAGCAAATAAATAAATAAATCAATACCATGTAAATAAAATAAAAAAATAATAATATGGAACTATAACAATCTGTATTATGCTATTTCCTTAAAGTGGGCCACTGAGTAATGAATAAGTAGCATGTAAATAAAATGGTACATGAATATGGTACTATGATATATGTAATCAAAAATTATAAGGCATTACTATTTCATGCACATATATACTGCCATAGTATTTTTGGAGGGGGATCAGTAGTAAAATAAAATCAGTAGTAAAATAAAACACTCTCCAGTGTAAACAGTGCTTTTAAATAACATATTTATATCCATTTTACATCCATGAAATAAAAATTGATTAGATCAATGTTATAGATAAAACACGAGAGTAATCTATTCTAGAAGGCATGGATGTAGTACCACTATAACAACCACAAGGAGGACTCAGATAGCCATAAACGTTTGTCTGTTTTTCCTCCACATGAGTGGGTTGTAAAATATAAATCTAGAGTCTGGAGGTGTGAGGGCAATGATTAATGTAGTTTCTCCAACTCCAGTAATACACATTCAGCCATCAGCCATCTCAGCAGTTCATAAAGTGTTTCTTTCTTTGTCAAACAATTATTTGTCACCGACAGTTTTTTTCTTTTCAGGATGCTTTTAAAATAATTATAAATTCAATCATGTCAAGCTTGATGGGATTCTGTTTGTATTGTGAATTGCTTTATGTTACAAATTAAGAGAGCAATCGTGAGTTAATGATCAAATTCACTAACGAATGGCTCTTATGAGCCTGTTCTTTTTAGTGAATCAAAGGCATGGAACTCAACCAGTGTTGTCCCATTACAGAACGAGTGATTCTTTTGGCTCTTTTTAGATAATCAATAACATACTGCACTATCAGTGTAGTTGGACACCTAAATGTATAATTCTTATGAACTGATTCATTTTAATGAATCAAACACATAACGGGCAACCAGTGAGGTCTGACACCCGAATGAATGGCACTTTTGTGCACACACTTTTTAGTGAATTAAAAGCATACAGCTACCAGTGTAGTCCGTTTCCACTAATTTCCACTAATCCCACAAATTATTCTTATGATCCAGTTCTTTTTAGCAAGTCAGCAAAATATAGTGCAAAGGCCTAGTGCCACTGCTGAATGAAAGACTCACTAATGAGTCTCTAATGAGTTATTTTCTATTCTTTAGTGAAACTAATACTCCTACACCTTTCAGTAAGCTGTAAGACAAATTATAGTTCAGCAGCTGTTGACCTTTGTTGTTCTTATGTGACCCTGGACCACAAAACCAGTCTTCATTATTAATTTTTCAAAATTGAGATTTATTCATCATTAATAAATAAGCTTTCCATTGATGTATGGTTTGTTAGGATCTAACAATATTTGGCCGACATACAACTATTTGAAAATCTGGAATCAGGGTGCCAAAAAAATGAAAATACTGAGAAAATCACCTTTAAAGTTATCCAAATGAATTCTTAACAATGCATATTACTAATCAGAAATTAAGTTTTGATATATTTACAGTATGAAATTTGCTAAATATATTCATGGAACATGATCCTTACTTAACATCCTAAAGATTTTTGTTCAAAATAGAAAAATCCATAATTTTGACCCATACAATGTTTTTTGGCTAATGCTAAAAATATACCCCAGCGATTTAAGACTGGTTTTGTGCTCCAGGGTCACATATGACATTGTGTAGTTAAAGATCCATATTATGTCACAAGTATTTCATAAATTAATAAACACAATTTTTATTTGTTCAGTAAACAAGGTGCAGTGCATCCGGCTCCTGCATCAGCAGGATCACACGCATGTGTCGTGGTACCCTCGTGACCGCATGCCTAAGACTGACACAGAAGAGCAGAAAACGTTGAATAAAGTTATTTATGTTTTCTTTGCGCACAAATGTATTCTCATAGATTGATAACATTACAGTTGAACTACTGATGTCACATGGACTATTTTACAGATGTATTTAAACCCTTTCTGGGCCTTGAATGTGGTAGTTGCGTTGCTGTCTATGGAGGATCAGAAAGCTCTCGGATTTCATCAAAAATATCGTAATTTGTGTTCCGAAGATGAACAAAGGTCATACGAGTTTGGAACGAGGGTGAGTAATTAATGACAGAATTGTAGCAAATTTTGGGTAAACTACCCCTTTAATATTTTTTGCCACCTCTAAAGACTCTGAAAAGTCTGTGTAAACACGACTTTTGTAAGAATTGCTCTAATTTTATTATTAAAATGATCTTGTCATTAAGCAAGCCTTTATTCATTACAACTGTTAAACTCTTCACGATTGCCACTCCTAATGTAAAGCCACAGTTTGTTCAGCACTCTAGTTGTGTTCACTTTCCCCCATAGAAGCACACGCTTGTGCAAATGCTGACGGAGCAACTATATGGACCACACCAGAAAAATGTAGTCATTTAGTAGACAAATACTAATTCAGACACACCAATGCAAGTCAGCATGTCCCCATTCTGTTCGGTTCAGCGATGATAAACAACACCCTGTGTATCAGCCATACAACACACACTAAAGGCTTTTGATAAACCATCAGGAGCATTTGCACACAACCATCCTATGTGATGTCAGTGACCATGCAGAACGATTTTGGACACCGGACAGAAAACACATTAAATCCCTTTCATGGCAGCTGTAGAAGTAAATTGTGAGAGAGCATTAGAATTACGTTTTCCCCGTAACCAAAATTGTTACCGAGGACAGAATGAAGCCAAACTGGTAGACGTACAGATTGTGGTTTGACATCTTTGAGCAAAACAGAAGGGAATGGAGACGAATGACAGATTGAGGGGAGAAAAGAAGTGCACAATGCTGCATATGCTGTTTGAGGGGGCTAGACAAATACAAGTCGCTACCCCCTCCATCCCCCCTCTTAGTGCCAGCTAAAAATACTTCCTTTTCAGGCTTGCGCATGTCTGCCTTTGATCTGCGGGCCACTCCGGGCCCTGTGCGTCAGCAATGACGTCAATCAAGCTGGAGAGGGGCTCCTGTTGTAGGTGGAGCGGCTTGTGGGTGGGCTGCTGCAGCCGGTATGAATGAACAACCGAGTGCTGAGAGATCTGCATTGTCTGCTGAGCAGGGGCCCAATCCTTATTCAACCCCTCACGCTGTACATCGGCCGTTAATTGCCACCCTCTCAATCCCTACACAAAACGTGTTTATTTACTATGTTAACATTGTTTTGAGGCGCTGCTTGACATTGAGTGCATCTAGGGACATGTCTGAATCCAATTCCTTGGTTCAACAGATAACGAATTGTCATGACAGCCCCAAACTCTGGATACGAAAAATCTGAAAGTACAGACAACTAGGGGTGCAACTACATATCGCAATACAAAAATACAAAATGTGTGTTGCGGATAGCGACAACATATAAAGTCTTTTAAAATAAAAGTTTAGACTGATTTAAATATGGCACCAAATATGGTAATGGTGCATTGCATATGGAAAACAGAATGTCACTCATTTGAGGTTCAATAGCTATGTTTCCATCCACCTATTTTTATGCGCGTTTTGGGATATCGCATTAAAAACACTGGATGGAAATGCCAAGATGCATATAAATTCTAAAAATGCGCATAAAAAAACTTGTGCTCAACTAAGTTGGATAGATTTCTTAGCTAAGAAGAAAACATGCTGATATGGGACAGCATAAAACTGGACAAACCAAAGGACCGATCTCATCACACAGCATCTGAAATGCTAGTTCTGTCATTCAAAAATGTTTCAGCAAAGACTCATCTAAATGCTTCATTATAATTAACTCCCAAAACTGCGTTCCCAAACAGCACTTCAAAACCTGTTTTTTTTTACAGTTTATATTCAAAGGTATATAAATTATAGTCCACTCTAGATATTATTTCTAGTTAAATTAATGCTCTTTTTTTATCCCAGAGGCTCTCCATGCTCTCTGTTTGGCTGATAGTCATATGATGATTTATTTTATTTTTATTTTTTTGTGCACCAGCACTTTGTTTATGCATTTGTTACGTCAAGTAGAGTTCTTCAGAGCGATTGGAGTGGGCAATAATGGCGACACAGTGATTCACAAGCCCTCACATAGATATCTGAATGTAACTCGATAAACACATACACACACACACTCTCACATAGGGTTACTTGGCAACAACACTGTTACTAAGGGACTGATTGCAAAGGAGGCTGGTTTCCATGGCAACAGATGTGGCTGAGTCATCCGCAGTGCAGAATGTTGCTGGACTGGCAAGCTGATCAGTCTCTAAGTCATGGTGAAAGTACAAGGCCTTGCGAATCAAACTGCTGTTATGACACAAAGAGTGATGTGATGCAATGCAACACATTTTTATTCCTGAAATCTGCTTCCTAAGGGATTAAATTACACAGGACACATGGAGGAGGGCTGGTGTGATGAAGTAAGATCTATAAGCTAATACCCTGTGCCCTTGTATGCTTTATTATTCAGTGGACAGTTGAATCCTCTTCCATGAGGTTTGCTTTAATTCAGAGCTTTTTACTGAATTGAACAGGTTACACACCCACCCTACAGTCATCGTTCCAGCTGTTGAGGCCTGTGGTGACATCTGGATGGAAAGTGATCTGATTGGCTGTTGTTGTCCCTTGCTACAAAAAAAAAATAAAAATGCTGCTTTATGGATCATAACACGTCTCTCAAGTATGATATACTAGAGACTAGACTATACAGTCCACAATACTATCTATCTATCTATCTATCTATCTATCTATCTATCTATCTATCTATCTATCTATCTATCTATCTATCTATCTATCTATCTATCTATCTCTCTCTCTCTCTCTCTCTCTCTCTCTCTCTCTCTCTCTCTCTCTCTCTCTCTCTCTATATATATATATATATATATATATATATATACAGTACAGACCAAAAGTTTGGACACACCTTCTCATTCGAAGAGTTTTCTTTATTTTCATGACTATGAAGGGCAAACGTTTGGTCTGTACTGTATGTATGTATTAGGGGTGTGACGAGACACTTATCCCACGAGATGAGACACAAGACTGGGTTCAGGAGAACGAGAACGAGATGAGACAATATTTTTAGACTTTTTTTTTTTTAAGAAGTCCTCTATGAAATATATAGTGAAAAATAGTCTTTTATTCAACTGAAAAGCACAAAATCCAAAAAAATGTAGGTGCAATTTGAAATCAACTTATGAAATGAAACATCTATTTTAATTTTATGCAGGTATAAACAACACGTAAACACTGCAGAAGGTTTTGCCACAAACTAAAATGACAGGCAAGTAATTGCACAAAATTATAAATAGTATAAATAAATAAAAAATTATAAACAACACAAATATCCCTTTAAAGTGGAAGTGAAGCAGTCAGTTAAGTTTATTATTTAGTAACTGATTTCCACTTTAATAAAAAAATAATAATACATAATACTATATATATATATATATATATATATATATATATATATATATATATATATATATATATATATATATATATATATAAAATAAAATAAACATGACTGATGTATTCATTTAAAAGAATAAAGCAATGGTTCCCAGGGGGCGCAGCAAGGTTGAAGGATAGTTAGGGCCCTATGAAATCCATTAGATTTTTTCTTAAATTAATTTATTTCCATTTTAATTGTTCTGTAACTCCTTTTTAACAGTTAAATAAAATTGTATTAATTAAAAAGCATGTACAATTAATTAAAATCATGAAGAGTATACATTTTCACATCAATTTATTAAAAGTTTAACAAAAATTTCATGTTTAGGGCCCTATGAAATGTATTATTTTTTCTCACTATATTATTTCTATTTTTTATTGTTATTATTGTTTATTGTTATTTTTTCTTAAAGTAGCCTTATTATTTATGTTTTTTCCCTCAGAAATTCTGTGTTGTGTATTTATATTTTTCTGGTTATTAAATGAAGGCATAAAACATTAATTTCATTTATCATGGACTGGATAAAGACTACACTGCACAATTTTTCCGCTTATCATGCGTCAACTTGCCTGATGTAAATATAAAATATATTTTGCATACAACCATTGGTGAAAGGGCCAGTGACATGCAAATATATTTGGAAGGTCTGGGCGAGCACATCATCACGTTCTCTCGAAACACATTAGATCTTGTGAGATCTCGTGCCACTAATAGGTGTGTGTTTGATAAATAATTAAATACATATTTAAACATTTTTATTCTATTAATTTTCTTTCTATAATACTCAAATATTAACCCGGCAGAAACCTACGTAAGATTCCCTTTTCTTTGTGATGGCTCATAAAAATTACTTTTTGGAAACGGTTGCAGACATTTTCATACGGGTCGAATATCCTGCAGATGTTTGTTAGTTTAACACACACAGATTGTCACACTCCCTCTCAGGTTTCCGCTGTTATCACAACCCTCCTGACCACAGTTTACCGTTGGTGGATTGATTTGACAGAAGACAGAAGCATTTTCAGGTGTCTTCCACTCTCTGTATTCTGTGATTTTTTTTTTTTTTTTGCACAATTAGGCAATGCAGTTGTCATTCACCACCTCACCACAAAAAAAAAGAGATCTGCACCAAAAAAATAAGATGGGAGGTACAAATGGCCACGTACTTTGCATTGTTTTCATGCTGGCATTTAATTAGCCCTTAACTGTCACCCCATCCCGAATACGGGACGCATAGGTTTACTTCACTATATTACAATCAAATCTAATATAATCTTGACAAACTATATATCGTTGGAAAGGTCTAAGGTTTTTTGTTAAAAATGATGTAGGAAAAGTAACAGATTAATTTATGACAAGAGTGCACCCTCAAAAATCTACATTATAACAGGAGTTTTGACCTTTGTTTAAAAAAAAGACTTCTTCGTTGCCTTTTTCTCTATCACATTTTAGAAATCATCAGAAATTATATATCAACTGAAAACTTAAAATCTCAAAATTTACACATTTCACTCACAGCCATGCCCTGTGTTAGAGGACGTGTCACCCAAAAATGAACATTTTGTCATATTTTACTCATGTTCATGTTTATAAGACACTGGTTAATTTTAAGATACAAATTAAGATATTTTAATCGAAAACTGAAACCTATAACTGAAATGCATATGTGAATAAAAGCCTTAATTAAAATCTTTTTATCATAAGTTAGTTGCATAAACATAGCCACATTGTTAAGACTTTGTCTTTAGAACTAGTCTGACCAGCAGCTAGCCAAGAGGTGATCAGACTTCATTTTTAGATTCAAATTAGACAATTCTCCATTTTTATAACTGACTTTCAGAAGTTATGACCAGTCATAAAGAAAAATTTGCCATCTAAAATTAGTTCAGAATATGTAAACACCCCCATAACTCTTCACAATACTCTTCACAATATCATAATTAAACTGCATTTATCATTTGCTATCACATTTAACAACATTTTCTTTAGTTCATTTTTATTTGACAGTTTGAAAAGTTATTTGTTTATATTTTTATATCTGAAATAATACATGGATGACCAACTCCTATTAATAAGGCACTCCTACTCACACTGGTGAAATTACTTTTATTTGCATTATCAACTGTGAAGAAAACCTATACCTCATTACTGAATTTTCCTGACAAATTCCCAAGTGTTGGTTTAAGAAACAGAAGCAGAAAGTGGAAAAAATCAGGTTTTGGCAGCTAGAACTTGGTCCCTCACATACCTCGTTTTTATTGACAGGCCATAAACCATAACCGTCTCCCTCTCTGAGCTGCTTTCTACAATAATCCAGGGTAAGCACATCTTTATGAGATTCCCTAGACCTGCAGTTAAAGTATACAGACACGCACACCAATGGTGAGCCGAGTCTGTGAGGATGGGGCCTGATTGTGAGGGAATCCTGTGTATGGCATGAAGTCATGACTGATGACATAGGTGCCAGCCACGGAGAGCGTGAGAGGGGCCCTTCCATTTAGAGGCCCACAAAAACATGCAACCTAGGAAAGGAAAAGTGAGGAAACTAGATTTAGGACAACACTGCTTCGGTCTCAATTTAAAAGAACTATGCAAATCCCCAGGGCAACCCTCTAAAGAGGCAAATTCAGTATGCCAGATGGCTAGTGAGACCCTATACCCTAAATAGAAGATTAAACACAATACAGCCATATGCCCATCCACCCCACCTTCGCCCATCGGAAGAGTGAGGCACAGTTGCTCCTACGCTTATGCATTATTAAGGAGGTGCACTTCTTCTCCCCACACCAAAATCCCTCCATTATTTATGTTGAAGGACTGAGTAGGATCCTAATAGGCATATAGGATTTCTTCGTTTGTTGTGCAGGCTCTGTCCAATGAGGAAGGCTGGGAGTGGGTGGGAGCAAGTGAGCAGGCTATAAATAGATAGCTCTCTAGCTCTCTGACTCCGTGTGGAGGCTGACACGGGATGCGCTCAGCATGCATAACGAGTAAAGGTAGCACCGAAGAACTCTTGTGGCCAAGCATATAGCAACTCACTAGTAGCCATTTGACAGACCTGCTGATTAGAGGTGTAAAGCAGACTGTGAGCGGGTCTAGCTAGTGCTCGGCAGAATTTTTATCCAAACAACTGCTGCAGGAGATGCAGACTTCTTGGCTGAGTACTGAAGCCAGTATGAGGATGTTATGTAATGGCAGCTAATATGGGTGTCGGATACATCTTATGCCTCTGGGCAATGCTGAAATGACTGACTGGAGTGTGGATGACTCAAACAATCTGCAAGTGCACACTACAGTGTCCTTAAATGATCCAAAACCTACATAAGTAACTTGAATATAAGTTACAAAGTATTACATTTGTAATTCGTTCAATAGTTAAAACAAATTCATATATGAATGCTGACTCCACCCCAAAAAAAGATTCATGTTTTTGTTTGTTTTTTGAAAGGTACAGACAGAAAATATACAGAAATATTCACTCATATTGTTTAGTCAAATAATATCATCCTCAAAATTGGTCATGCATTTTAAAGATCAGCACAGCTGTGCTTTGGCTGTGGGCACAAGGCCATCACAGGCCATGCTCATTTCAGACCAAAACATAAATAAAATAAAAATATGCAGTTGTGATATTGCTTTCATACAAAATTTAAAGTTAAGAACGAGTAACTTGCCTTTCAGACAAAAACGGCGAATTATTTTATACATTTCTTACCTGCCCATTAAATAGTTCCACTAGAAGCCATAGAATATGTTATTTAAAGAAATTTAAATAAGCGTTGATTTCAATGCAAAGAAATTAAACTTTTTTTCCGAGAATTTCTGATGTGTTACAGTGCGGTCATTATTAGTGTTGATATGATTATACCGGTACTAAATATCAACACCTTTGGAACGCCAAACAAATGTAAGTACTAGAACTACCTGGCATATGAAGTTTAATAACATTATATTCCATTGTGTAATATATTATGCATGCGTCTCCAAAACGCATGTAAATATGTGGTTACATAATGAAACAATGCCTTCATCTTTCTCTAACGGAGCGCTCACATAACAATGCTGACCAGCCCAAAGCAATGCATTATTGATATTTTTGCTGCTATCTCTTTAAATGGGATTGGTCTGTTTTGTGTGCGTGTGCATGCGAGAGAGAAAGAGACAGCGAGTGGGAGGCAAGCTTTGTGTGGAGAAACAGAATGAACGGGCTGTTATTTTAGGCTAGGGCATTTATACACTTGTATAATATTTCCTTCCATACACATGTAAAGTGGTATTTTACGGGTTCGGTACTGAGAAAGGTTTACATCTCTATGGCAACATCGACATATCAAATTATCATCACCTCCGCAAGGAAATAACGGGCAGGGCTGCTGCTGCTGCTACTGGTATATTTATTTATTTATTTATTTCCCCTCATGCGTCCTGCAACGCCGTGGGAAACGCGATCGAGTCAGGCAGCGGTATCTGATTTATGATGGATTAATGGTCGTGTGAGCTGCGTATGAAAGAAAGGTAAGAGAATCGGCTATTGATACAGCAAATTATTCTTTAATGTGATGCATGTTTTGATCCAGCTTAGATGACGTTTGACGCAAAGGGTTCAAGGAAAACCAGAATATCAGCGACTGGTAATAACAATTGTCCCCAGGGTTACAAGCACTGATGGGAAGAGTATCAGTATTACTGATCTGAATAAAAGGGTGAAAGGACAAGGGAACGAGAATGCAACATTATTACTGCTCGGGTGAATGTGCATGTCTTTGGCTGTATCTCAAAACCTAGTAAACTGCCTACCTAGGCAGCATTTTTGTACATCGGGGGTATGCTGCTTAAAAATGTTGCACGCGTTTACACTGTAATACATATGTACTTATTATACTGTCTAATTTTTAAGTAAAACATCTAAACCGCGTTTAAAACAGGATAGTGTACTAATAAGATTTTTTTCCCATTGGCAAACTGTTTGCTTCACTTAACCTCACTTAAGTTTGTTTGAATTATGCTCAAAACTAGAATAAATAAAATAAACTGAAAATAAACTGAATTCAAGCTTTTCGATTTCATTTATATCGTTATAAACGACACAAATGTACTCATTAATGAAGATATGTTCTCCTGATGCCCAGGTAGGCAGCTCGCTAGGTTTTGAGACAGTCTTTGTCTCGCTTATGGGATGCTGAATAGTCCTCATGTAGATGACGTCACCTGTCCGTCTTTCCGAGGTCGAGATACACACGTTATCCTCCGCGTTTCGCGCGGCTGTCATGATGTAACAGGCAAATGTTTTGTTCTAGAAACGGCAACGGCGTTTACAGAACGCCACAAGGCCCCGTAGAGTGTTTGTTAATATTTAGACATCTGCATTATTCCACACTTGGCGCCAAGGTTGCTCTCTGTGCAGTGTTATACGACGACAGGAACTTAAAGGGATAGTTCACCCCAAAATAAAAATTCTGTCATCATTTACTCTGATGTTTTCCAAAGCTATATGACTTTATTATTACATGAAACAGAGAATATGCTCATCATGTGTGTTTTTCTTCTATATATTATCAGTGAATTGAAGGTTTAGAGCAACAAAATGGTGATAAAATGATGACAGAATTTTTATTTTCAGGCGAACAGTCTTGATAATGTTTATCTTCAAGTGATGATGCTGAGAGATAAGGCTTCAGCAAAAGCACATGCTCATGGCTGCAAATGAAGACACACCTCTCACTACACAAGCTCAACCGTTAGGCCTATAGGATTTCTTAAAAAGTCTAGCCAGGGATTGATTCTCCTAAGCTGTTTAGAAGCTTAGAAGACCCTTAGTGATTAGGCCTACTATTCTAATTTAAAAACATCAGTGAGTTAATGAGAGTTAGGCTATGTTTAGAAAAGATTACAATAATAATACTCTAACCATTACCACTGGATATAGTAATGTGCGCTAAGTGTGCATATTTTCCTTTATGCATAACCTGATGACTAATTACATTTGCCAGTAATGAGTAGAATATAACAGAGCTTACTGCACAGAATACTGTATCGCACAATGCAATGTGCTTTACTTGGCTTTCCATGTTAGTGTGACTAACTCTCTAAACACTAGGCCACAACTTCCCCATGTAGTAAGCTGTTATTTCATTCTCAAAATTTCTAAATGACATATCCAATATGGGCACTTAAATCTGGCCTTTGCTCAGTATTCTTACATTTTATTTAAGATTTATTATTAGCATTTTTGCCTTTATTATACAGGACTGTAGAGACTTAACATGAAGCAACATGAAGGGGGTGGGATCAAGAAATATCAGGGGTCAGGACTCAGGTTGCCTAAAGCAAAACCGCGCCTCGTGTTGAACCGCTGTTCACCAAGCTATTTGTTCTGACAGCATTAAAATGAATGATTTTATCTGGATGAAACATTAACAGTGACAGATCTCTCTCTATTGGTTTGTCAGGAATAAGATCAGCGATAGCAGCTACCGCTGTAAGTAATTTTATAGGTGAAAGTGAGCATGTGTGGAGGCCCACTCAGTGTTGACAGTCTAGTGTACACTATCCTCACTGAGAGAATGTAGATTACACATCTTCACTTTCATATCGAACATCCCCCTCTCTAAAGGGTCAGTTATAATGATAAGTTATACCAAGGACTTTATAACTATAAATTTTTAATTATCATTCTAATTCTATCAGAGTAGAATTAGAGTAGCACAGCAATAATAATAACGGCAAAGAGGAACAATATTGTGGAAATCACTTTCTGAATTTTTTTCCAGCTGATGAACAATAAAACTACTGAAAGTTCCATCATATTTAAAGAGCTTGAATATTTAAATTGACAAATGCATTGTGTTCTTATGCAGAACACTCTGTTGTTGTGGATGCTAATATAGTTATCGTAAAAGTTATCGTCTTTGGTGTGAACATGCCTTTAGCAGGTGGCAAGTTCATCAATTTCTTACTAAGGGCCTGTTTACACTAGTGCGTTTTCATTTTGATACAGCGTTTTAGAATTAAAACGATCTGCGTTTACACTGGCGTTCCAGATGCATTTCAGAAATAATCTCTGTCTACACTACATAAGCGAAAATGCATGTCCCGTGACCATTCATCCACAGTGGCCATGCGCGTAAAAGTGTAAACAAGTAGTCGGTTGCTAATCACTGGCAGGTTCAACAATGAGCATGATGGTGAGGAAAAGCAAGGACTTCATTGTGTGAACAGATGATGAGGTGAAATTTTTACTCAAATTAAATAATGATTACAAGGTGGCCGAAAATGTTGATTGGGAATCATGCCAAAACAAATACAGCAACATACTAGACAGAGACATGATACGGTTCTATACGGTCATCAAGGATACACAGAGATCAAGTGGGCAGCCACGCTATCGTTTTCAAAAGTCCCTGTTGTGGTCCGTTTACACTGAAATGCAACATCAGAGTATTCAAACTAAAACGGGGTCAGCAGCATTTTCAAAAGTCTCAGTTTTTTCGAACGTGGAAAACGCCGGAGTAGTGAAAACGATAGGAATAACGTGGCAAAAGTTATGCGTTTTAAAACGAAAATGTACTAGTGTAAATGGGGCCTAAGTCTGCTGTTTTCCAACCGATACAGTTTTGGCTTCTCAAATGGAAAACCTCAAACTGTCTGAGATCAAACTGAAGTCAAACTGAAGCACCATATTAACTGAATTATTTTGATACTGTTTTGGTTCCTTCTCTGTTTTAGAGACTGTACTTCATTCCTTATTCCTTATTTATTGTTCTTCTGCAGTCATTCACACGCTATAAGAAACTTTTCCTTAAGCTAGCGGCAGCTCTTCCAGGAACAAAACAGACACAGATGCAGATTTTCTTTTTACATTAATATAATTTGTAAAGTCTGTAATGTTAAAGTGGAACCATTCCTCAGCGGGTAAAGATTTCATTCTGTGGTCCCACTTACAAACTTCCAAAGACTCGCTTTAACTTCATCTAACTTCCAAAACTTAATTTGAAATTCCACCGAGGAAGTCTCAGAAGTGTTCTTAAGCCACCTCTCGCTGAGAACACGACTATAGATTGTGGGGTTGCTTTGAACATTCAAATCCCTCTCAAAGAGACCACTGCCAATCCTGTCCACTCCAAGGAGCTTCCAATATCCCATCACCCCTGTTCTCTCTCGTCCCATCCCCCACTCTCATTGTGTGCCAAGCACCGCACATCTGTCCATGGCAGAAGCACCAGGGCTCCATTCTCTGCTTGTTTGTTGTCAAATGGCTTGTGTGCTTCATCAGTAAATCCAAATAACATGGGTAAGGAGGCTGGGCCTGTGGGCAAACTGGAAAGGCTTGCAAAGTGGCAGAGGGGAGAACAGATTTACTCCATGCAAACACACTGCCAACTGTTGGGGAAATACTCTGGAAAGTTTAGAGTGGTTTGCCCCTTGAGTGATGCAGACCAGTTCCCTTGTATTCCAAAGCATTTGCAAATTGACATGTTTTTTAATGGCATGTTTGTAAAGGAAACATTTCAGTCCAAACAACTCCTTGTGTTTAGAACTGTATTGAACTGTACTGTGCAAAGTCCAACTATTCTCTAATCATCTGACCTTAATAGAACAGTTTATCCAAATATAAGATGTCATCTTTACTCACCCTCATGTTTTCTAAATTTGCATGACTTTCTTTCATCTGTGAAACACAAAAGAAGATATTTGAAGAATGTTTCAGCTGTTTTTGTCCATATAATGAAAGTCGGTGGGACCTATATTTTCAAGCTCCAAAAAGGTCTTCCCAGCCATATACTTTGGAAGTAAGACAATAAAAAAACATTTTTTGTCAAAAATTGCTGGTAAATTTCTCAAATAATTACAAAGAAATGGAAGAAAGACTGAAGCTGAAACAGTAATCTTTGTTTTGTTTACAAATTTTTACAGTGTAGTTTAAGGCATTAGCATGTGAACTCAACCACCAGCAATTAGTTCAACTTGTAAAAGTTATTTTAAATAACAGTAATCATCCCTAGAAAAGACGGAAATACTTAGACGTTTCTCTGAATTGGGGATTGACCCAATATAAGTCTTTGTTTGTTTGTTTGTTTGTTTTTGCAAATGTATTTGCAGTTAAAGACTCAAATGAAATCAAATGAAATATTCAGAGCTAAAAGCATGTCAATAATCTAAACAAACAAGTTTAATCAGTTATTTAGTTGACCTATTTGTAACCAAGTAGTTAATGTATCTTCTACAAACTAATTCTAGCTATTTAATCCTCTCAGCTTGATTCAGAAAGAACTTCTGTATGTGTGGCACTTTTATTTGGAAAAGTATAAAGGCGCCCAGCATGCGGACACGATTTATAGCCATGTGCTTCTAAAACACCACCATAATTATTTAAGAAGGTGCTTTTTTCCCTTCTGTATATCCTGATGAACTCCCTTGAACCCATCTGGACAGCAGCCATGTCCTTTACATGCCTCACTTTCAAATAAACTGCTGCTTAACTGTGTTTCTGGAGGTTTTCCCTGGATACTTCCCCTTTTCAAATACTTCATAGGGACGACAGCTGAACTGATTTGTTCTAGTGCTGGATGTGAAGAGAACAACCATGTAGCTTCAGCATCTGAATATTAAATGATTACTTGAATTTCAAATTGTTCTTAAGAATTTTAAATGACATGCAGCTACATGTACATATATATATATATATATATATATATATATATAAGATGTTAACAGCGTTTATGTAATAATGTTTCGGTGTATAAAATCCCATTGACTGAAATATGAGAGGACCTTCACATCGAGGGGTCACTGTGTCTGAGAAATACTGACCAACAGATTTACTGGTTATTTTAACACGTATCTAACACAATATACTTCCTGTGTAACTGAATGAGTTTTCTTATTATTGTGCCAAGTCTAAATATAGATTTTTTTGTTAGAGAATATCACTATGGTATTGCGACAAAAAATACACTTTTTAAATATAGATCCCTACCCCAAACCTCAATGCACATTACTTCTTTTTCTTTAAGATTATACATTTTGTGCTGAAATGGAGGGTAAAGACAGCATATGGATGGGGCCTTGGCAAGCTGCCAGCGATTCCTTCTTGGCACATATCTCGGTACAGAGAGTTCCCATCAAGCCCCATCCAAAATATGTCAGCTAGCTTTTTTATACCACTTGTCCCTCTCCACTCGAACATTTGCTGCACATGGTTTGCCATTGCATCTCTGGCCCAATGAGTGTTTGATTTGCCCCAGTGGAGAGGGCCACTAGCTCTTTCTGTGCCAATTTTATATAGATATGCTTATAGAACTCTCGACTGCATTGCCCACACAAGTGACACATCTTGGTGGGCCAGTGCGCTCCTCTGCAGTGCAGATCTGTAGCTAAAGGCGTTCTGATGTGCTTCATCAGGCAGTTCAGTTGCTCTCCTTGGTGCTGAAGTTGCACTAACAGGTACTTTTCTCTCTCTCTTTCTGTGTCCTTCACTGCTTTTCCACTAGCGGCACTTTTCCTTAGACATGTCACAAAGACATCTGCTATTTGAGGTACTTAAAGTTCCTTTTAATTCTAGGTGCTATTTCTTGTAAACTTGTTGCCAGTTCATTTGGGTTTTAATACAGTGTTCCCCAAGCTTTTTTGTTTTGTGTACCCCTACATTCCCATCAATAATGCCTTAACACGCCTTCATTAATATAAAACCTCAGCATTGTTATCAATATTACTTAAAATGGTTATTAATACAGTTTTTCACTTTAAAATGGAAACAAATCAGACTCTTGAAGTCTCACCTCTCTTTTTTAATGGGATACCTGAGCTTGTTTGTCTTCACAGGTTTTGACGCTTAATAAATGATAGTTTTGATCGTTTTTTTCTGTAGGTTCTAGCACTAATGTTCTTCAGATGTCATCTTAGAAAGCTCCACCTCTAGAGTGTGGGTGTGGGTTTGTGGTCTACTCTTTAGTGTTTGATTTCCTAGGGAAGCAAATTAGATGTGCTTCCCCCCACTAGTTTTCAAAAGCTGTGAAATGAGTTGTTCATTTGCATAGTTTTTGCCTAGATTGTGTTTCTCCTGTGAAGGTTTAGTGGTCATTCAGTCAAAACACTCTCATGCAAAATTAAAATGTTTTGCTTTTCTTTAAGTAAATCCATCTAATTTGCTTTTAATCATTCTGCATTCAAAATCATTATAGGGTGTTTATGGTATAAGTGTTTGAGCTGCGGAGATAGTCACGACAGCTTATTGAGAAAAATGTCTGAAAGCAGGCAACACTCATTGACATTTTACACTTGAAGCATTAGTGCACAGAGCACGCACACCTGCATGGAAGTTTTAAGGTGGACCAGAGTGTTGAAAAGGCACCTGTTTTTCACAGAACAATTTTAATTCCTATTTAGTTATTTTATCACCGTTTCGATTTCACTGAATCTTCAATCTTTCTTTGTTCATTCTCTGTGCTGCAATGTCTCTATTCGCATTGTAATTAAAAAATGAATGCACACAGTAAATTATCTGACTATATTGTGAATAATAAATGAGCCTGAGAGTGTGTGAGCGAACTCCTGTATTGATGTGTGAAATACAGTAAAGCAGCTGATGCTCATGTTATGTCATGCACCTCTTGAGGTCACTATCAAGGGGTCCATCAAAGATCAAATTTCTACGTTTTTGTTCACTCTTTCCATACCGACATTTACTATCAGTTACTGCAGACAAAAAACAACTAATGTCATTGTTCTTACTATTGCAATCGATATAGATATATCAGATATTGTACAAACAGATCCAATTACTTGGTAAATAACACAGAGTAGCCAGTCAGTCTTAAAGATCGGATTTGAAACAGAAATCTAATTTGTTCAGTGTTAACCAAGCCTCTGAATCTACATCTACTGTTACAAATAGTAGGCTACAGTGGGGCTAAAACCCCATCTTAAGCCTTTACAAAATGTGTGGAAAATTGTAGATGTTGTTTTGATTAAAAAAATATGTAAAGATGAGTGCAGCTAAAGTTTGTAAAAAGCTGAGGACTGATACGATTATCAAACTAACAGTGTTTTTTTTACTTTTAGACCCAACATGAAAAAAAATAATAATTACACCTTAAGAAAATGTAACATCTACTGAGAGAGAGAAACACACATAATAATATTTTGCTCAAAATATTTATCTATGAAATGGTTGGCAGAGCAAGTACAAATCTGTCATTGGAAAAAACAGTTATTGTTAAGCCCTGCCATAGAAATTAACACTTTCTTTAGAGCTGTGATCACATTTATGCATAGTGTGAAAAAATATTTTTTAAATCATAATTATATATTTTGAAATATCACTGTCAATATGTTATTGTATTTAAGAGCAATGATTCAACTCTGGTCTATTCACAGGCTTCCAATGCTGAATATGTCCACTCCCAGTGACCTCAAGTCCCCATGCGTGACGCGAAACGGCATGGTCAAGCTTCCCCCCCAGCCCAATGGCCTCGGTTCGGCCAGCATCACTAAAGGCACTCCAGCTGCCAAGAATCGCCTGTGTCAGTCGTCCTCCGTGCCCACCATCTTGCCTCCCACTAGCCTGCCCTATCACCTGGAGCCCCTGCCCACAGCAGCCTCACTTCTGGGCCCCGACCTGGACACGAGCCCTGTGACTGCCATCAAAGCTCCCCTCTGGCAATTTCCCAAGACCCTGCTAGAGAGACAACTGGTCCTGGACGAAAAGGTGCTGAACCGGCTCTTGTGGTACTTCACCACGGCAGAAAAGTGCATTCTAGCCCAGGTGTGCAAGACGTGGCGGAAAGTGCTCTACCAGCCCAAGTTCTGGGAAGGCGTGACACCTATTCTACATGCCAAGGAACTCTACACTATTCTGCCAAATGGGGAGAAGGAGTTTGTTAGCCTGCAGGCTTTTGCTCTCAGAGGATTCCAGTCCTTCTGTCTAGTGGGGGTCTCGGATTTGGACATTTGTGAATTCATCGACAACTATCCGCTGTCGAAGAAGGGAGTCAAGTCTGTCAGTCTAAAGAGGTCGACTATTACAGATGCGGGACTTGAGGTAATTATATATTCCATTATGTCATGCTGTCTTTTATTTGACTATCGAGTAATTCAGATATGATTTGTGTGGAAACAACTATGTTTACAATACAGGGGTCACGAAACTTGATCCTGGATGGCCGGTGTCCTGCAGAGCTTAGTTCCAAATGGCCTCAATACACCTGTCTGGAAGTTTCAGGTTAGGCCTTGATCAGCTGGTTCAGGTGTGTTAATTAGGGTTGGAGCTAAACTCTGCAAGACACCAGCCTTCAACTAGTCTGGTGACCCCTGGTATGATGTGTAATGGTAAAAAATCTATCAACTGGCAGAGATTTATAACAAAAGTATATATAAAACACACACACTCATACACTGCGAACTGCAACTACCAACAAAATAATGCCTTACTATTAAATTGTCCAACTTATTAAATTGTTATGCATAATTTAACATATTGCTTTACTTTTTGAAGTGAATGAATTACATTTATTTGTACATTTCTGGGGTTCTCAGAAGCAGAAGTCCACATAGTTTGGAAAATACTATAGACCAGTATGAAGACGATGTCACAGTTAACATCACTTGCAGCTGCGCGAACAGTGTGGTGGCAGAAAAACACTGGTAACAAGTGGAGGGAAATAGGTAAAATCCATGGAATAAGAGAAAAATATATATTTTTGTGCCTTTGGATGTAAGAATCAGAAGGCAAATAATTTTTTAAAGAATACTGTCGTCAAAGACGCCATTTGAATCTAAATGCAGTCCATCTAATGGACAGGCTATAAAACCTGTTATGATTAGTATTACCCTACTTTTTAAGCATAAATTGGATTTCATAAATAGGTCTAGCTGTAATATTCACATACACATATTGTATTAGCCCTACAGTTACAGCATGAAATACTATTTAACAGGATTTTTAACAGGACTCAACAATAGCAAATTTGTCAATTCTGAGGAAAAAAAGCCAGAAGTCAGGGATAGTTGATTTTTCTTATCAGAATTGTGAGATATAATTTCAGAATAGTGAGAAAAGTCAGAATTTTGAAATATAAACTACATTTTTTATTTTTTTATTATTTTATTCCATGGCTTCCATAAACTGCATTTTGAAAACTGTCATTTTCTGCCACCAGATAGGCTCCTCCCACAACAAAACATCACTGTTTGCAAACACTGAATTGGTCTTTAGGCCCTAGTGATTTATGGAAACTACAGAATTTTTTTTTTATATCTATATATCTATATATATATATATATATATATATATGGTATTAGTATTTTTAAAGTAAAGTATTACTTTTTAAGTATTTTTAAGTAAAGTAAAGTTCATGAAGTGTTTCAAACATGAGTTGAGCAATGATTACTCATAAATATAAATCCTTTGAATTTAAGATCTCCATCATTTACTGCCCACCCCTTTTAAGTATGATTAAACAATTAGCTAGATGGCAATGTGGTCGCAGCATCCATCAGACATGGTTAGAAACAACTGTGTTTTGTAAGAGCATGCAGCAATGATCACACTCATCACACTTGTCTCTATGCTGTTGCTATTCTAGGACTGGGCTTTTGTTGCCATGGTGAACTCTCAAATTGTTCGTGACAGCATCCAAGCTTTTTTCCCCTCAGATATGCAAACCAGCATGTGCAATGATAGAGACTGTGGAGCTTCTTCTGTCTGAGAGAGGACTGGGCACCTCAGGCTTGTTTGTGAATTATATAGGGCAGGGCAGATATCACAGCACAGTTCTTGGATCGTGACCAAGTACTCAATAAGAGAGCAGAGTCCTGCCCTCAAGAGTTCATTTTCTTGCCTTAAATTAGCTCTTTCATTTACATTTTGTCTTAACCATTGGTCTCTTCAATATAATTAAGATGTTCCTGAAACATTTCAATGATTAAAAACAGAATATGTGCACATTGTTTCCTTTTTCATTGGCTCAGTAACTAGGTCAGTGGGGTCACACAATCCATTAGCTGTGGAACACCTAAATGCAGACATTTGCTGTTAATCCCAAGAATTCTCTTAAATATTCAGGTGTTCGTTATTTGGGCCATATATCCACTGCATATATATTTTGGACCATCTTTCATTTCCCAATTTACATCAATCAGAGGTGCATTTCCCAAAAGCATTATTAACTCACTATTGTCACAAGTTCAGTTAAACTCTACTGGTAACAACAGAACTTGCAACCAAAGTCGCTTTTGGCAAACGCATCCCAGTTTATGAATTAGCCTAGTATTAGAATAGGTCAAATAATCCTCAGTTTCTATAAAACAAATGTTTGGAAGTGCTTAAGATATGTATGAGCATCGTTATTTTTTATTATTTCCATTTTGTCTTGTTTTATAAGTTAAAGAATGTGGCACTAAAGAAATGTTAATGACAGCATTTGTAGCATAATGTTGGTTACCACAGGAAATTATTTTGACGTTTAATTATATCTCTCATGAATTTAAAAAGAAGCAGACAAAATATAGTAACAACACATCTGGCCAAACATTTATGACTGAAATAGGGTCTCTTGAATGATAATAGTTCTGTGACATTACATAAGGACTTGGCTCAACTAACAGCAACACCAGCACTCTCTGTCACTCACTGATGATATTGTATTGGGTGTCCACATATATCCCAGGTTATTTCCATGCTTTCCCGCTTTGCTCAATAATTTCAAATCTTGAATTTTGTTGTCATTGTAGAGTGGGTATTGCAGTCTAATTGAGACCGAACTCTGCGATATTGATGAAAAACAATGGACATTAACGACATCGTTGGGGTGCACATATCGCAAACTGAACTGAACTGAACTGAATGTTCCTTGTCTATTCCAAACTTTGGGAAAGTTTGTTTACTTGCTTTTTTTGTCTGCAACTGGCAACACGCAGGTGTCATACGTCTACAGCAATGCAGCCGCAATTTCAAAATGAATCTCGGAATAAATTCTGAACTTTGGTTCGACTCCAAATCTTTAAAGAAAGAATTGCGACGAAGAGGAAGAGTTCCGTTCTGTAATGTTCTGTGCATTAAGCAGAAATGATTGCTGAAATTGCAAACATAAATATTTAATCTCATATGTGTATAAGTAGGCTACCTACTTAATAAAGTCATCGATAAATGTATGAGTCGGTGAGCGGGAAAAGTGTAATGACCGTTACTTTTTAATTTATATGAGCGCGTGGCTTTCTGTGCAGAATAGTAGAACGTAAAAGTAAGCCTACAGATTTATCATTTATATGCTTTTCTCTTTACGCTTAACCATGGTTTATTATTTTCAATGATAAATTTGGATTTATAACATACATCTGATAACTATAACATGTTGACATTTTCAAGATTTAACTGAAGACAGCAATCTCAGTCATAATTATGTTCTTTGAACAAATTTGACCAATGAGAAATGTTCTGTATTTGTATTATTAGGTTGTCAAAAATCCTTCCTGCAATGGTTTTGGGAATGTTAATTTATGGTGAAAACAAAGCAATAAAGAAAGCAATTAGAGAATGTTTAATGTAGAGAATGTTTAGTCATTGGAGCCATTAGTGAACAAAGGCATTCCTGCAACATTCTAGCAATGTTAGGAATTGGTTTACAAAAAAATAACTAAGTGGGAATCATAACCTAAAATTCTGGGAACATCCTGGGTTTTCAAACTCTTCTGGAGCTTCTCAAGCTTATTTAATACAGTTGAATTAACTCATCAGCTGTTTAGTAGAGTAGCCCATTACCTAACCTAGGTATGTTTAATAAATAAAGAAGACTGCTTGAAAATGCCTACTCCACGATAATGCTCTGAATGTTCATTAAGCTTTGGACAACTTGCACTGCACTAGTAGCACATTTGCAGTGAAGTGTATGCTTGACATAACATTGCTTCTCCTGAACTCTTCAGGTGATGCTGGAACAGATGCAGGGTCTGATGCACCTTGAACTCTCCGGCTGCAATGATTTCACAGAAGCCGGCCTGTGGTCCAGCCTGAATGCGCGGCTTACCTCTCTCAGTGTCAGCGACTGCATCAACGTGGCAGATGACGCCATCGCCGCCATTTCTCAGCTCCTTCCCAACCTATCGGAGCTCAGCCTGCAGGCCTATCACGTGACTGACACGGCCATGGCCTACTTCACCGCCAAGCAAGGCTACACCACCCACACCCTACGCCTGAACTCCTGCTGGGAGATCACCAACCATGGCGTAGTTAACATGGTGCACAGCCTGCCAAACCTCACCTCCCTCAGCCTGTCAGGCTGCTCGAAGATCACAGACGATGGCGTGGAATTGGTTGCAGAGAATCTGAGGAAGCTCCGGAGTCTGGATCTGTCCTGGTGCCCCCGCATCACTGACATGGCCCTTGAGTATATCGCCTGTGACCTACACAAGCTGGAGGAGCTGGTTCTGGACCGGTGAGTGTGCTGAGTTTGCACTATGGAGTGTTAAGTAAATCTTGCTGATATTTCTTCTTACAGAGCCTCACTGGGATTAAATTTGGTACATGGAAAGAATGATTACTATGTTCGTATTGTGTGCTTATGACTCTCCTTTATATGGCTGTATTCAGATGTGTGCGGATCACAGATACAGGCCTGGGTTACTTATCTACCATGTCAACTCTGAGAAGTCTCTACTTGCGCTGGTGCTGTCAGGTAAGTGTTTGTGCGACTGTTTTAGTCAGCTTAATGGGATAGTCTTGTTATGAAAATAAAGATATGGGTTGCTGACATATACGTTATCCATTAACTTTTTTATTCATCACAATTAGGTTAAAATGTAAATAATAGATCATTTCTAGCATGTCACATCAACTAAACATTTCCCTGTACTTTTAGGTGCAAGACTTTGGGTTACAGCATCTATATGGCATGAGGAGTCTTCGTCTTCTCTCTCTAGCAGGTAAAAACACTCTGGAAGTGCTGATACTGCAGAAGGCAATGATAAAGCCCTGATAAAGTTCTATAATGAAATGACACTGTATGTTTGGAAGTAGATTGTTTCTATGAATACCTGAGCTCAGTTAATCCCTCAAAAACAGATAATGCTGCCAGAGTAAAAATATATTGCTTTGGAACAGAAAGATAAACTTTCCTTTTAGTTAATGAACACATAATCATATACAAAGCTAATTCAAAATGACATTTGCAGATTAGAAAAATCCCCCTGTTCTAACAGTAGCTGTGCATAAGGATTTTCTGTTCTAGTGTTTTTTTTCACCACATAGCTTCATACAAAGGCCATAATAAACTTCACTTTTAAACTACAAACTTTACATTTCTGTGGTTGAAAACATTTCCTCTGAAACTGATCCTTATCTGTTAGTTGAACTGCGTTTAGCTTGATTAGAGACATTTGACGGAATGAAAACAGGAAATATATATATATATATATATATATATATATATATATATATATATATAGTACACTAAACGTCATTTTATGAGATTGATTTTGATTTGAAGTAACTAAATGTTTTAAAAATAAGCCACTTATCTTTATATTAATAAAATTTTATCTTTATAATCTTTTGACAGCAATAAAAAAAAAACCTATTTTTTTTATATAGGTTTAACGAAGTAAAATTTAAATGAAATCATCTGTGATGCAAAAAGAAGTGTTGCCCTACATCCCAGTGTTCATACTATCCATCCTAAATTGTATGTGAGATTAGAAGTGTGTCTCAAAACAAAAATGATTTTTGAAGTGTGGATCTGTGCACACTCTAATGCCTAAGTTTTCCCACAATCCATTGCGCTTTGGTGAAGGATTCGGTTCAGGACTCCAAACACTAATAAAAAGCTATAAAAAACATTAAACATGGCGGATGTGTGTTATGGACAGTTAAGTGGAGATGTTTACCTATATTATATTTCATCTGCAACAACAATGTAAACTTTAATAAATATCTGTTTGGCCTTTAACTTTTAAATGCATTATTATGCCCAACAAATATGAGCAGAGTTCTCTGCATAAAGACCCCGCAGCTGGCAGATAAATATTGTAGGATGTTAAATGAAATGAAATATGGAGATATGGAGGACATTAACTGTGACAAGATGATTGACAGGCCAGTTTACAAGTTGACAAGGTGCATGTAACTATGTGTCACAGTGCATGTATGTCCCAAAAGCTTGCTACTCTTCTGCTCCACACACAAAAGTGTCTACTTTTTCTTCACCAAAAGAGTACATACTTTAAGGGCATAGTATAAGTAGGCATTAGGGTTGCCACCTTCAATACAGAAAAATAAGGGACGCCTGGGGGGGACGCCTGGGGGGGACACCCCTCGGGGCCACGATGACCACAGGTCCGATGACGTGCCAGTGATGGTAAATCACAACTTAAAACATGTTTTCATAAAAAATACCACACGGTTAAACACAACCTGAACTATAACTTATAACCGTGTGGTACACCTGCGTTAACTCCGCTACTGTAACCTAGAGAGGAGTAGGATGAGAAATTGCTAATGAACTTTAGTAATTGTATAAGGTGGCGTGAACACAGATTTTGGATAAAATATTTGTCATTGTTTGCGGACAGTAACACCATCTAAACAGTGAAACCACATAATAAATAACCGATCTACAAACATTTCTAAATTCATGTAAAACACACAATTTTTTTAAATTATTATTGGTAAATTAATCTATTTTATATTGTCTATTGTTAATTCTACTGTAGCCTATTCAAGAATGCAATCATTTAAATTAGTTAAGTTGTTTATTTGCTTCACATAGGCACTATATTTTTACTATTAAATATATCCCTCTTATTAAAATAATGCTTTGTCTGACTGTACACTTTAACCGTAATAAACAAATCGGTAACACTTTAAAATAAGGTTCATTAGTTAACTACATTAATTAACATTAACTAATAATGAACTGCACTTATACAGCAATTGTTCATGTTTGTTCATGTTAATTTCCACATTTAATAATACTTTATTAAAATCTTGTCAATATTAGTTAATGAACCGTGAACTAACATGAACAAACAATGAACAGCTTTATTTCTATTAACTAACATTAACAAAGATTAATAAATACTGTAACAAATGTATTACTTACTCATTGTTAGTTCATGTAAGTTAGTACATTAATGTTTAATAAATGAACCTTATTATAAAGTGTTACCAACAAATCATACCATTACATGATTCATTAACATTTTTAACATTATTTCTTAACAAATAGGCAACCTATGAAATCTAATGTAGTCAGTCAGAAAATGATTGAGGTGATAAAAAAAAAAAATCTGCCTCAGGAAATGATTGAGTTCTCCCGAGGCATGCTGTCGCACGTCATCAACCACAAGCCACCGTGCGCAACAGAGAACACTCGCCGATAAATTGACCCGCCCTCCTCTGACTCTGATGGCCGTGAACCTGAAACAAACCAATCAATCCAATGATGGCAGCGAGTCTTACCCAATCAGGGGCAGAATAGGACGAGTCTTCACAGAATGCCGGTGGGATGATTTGTATGGGATGCAGCATTGAAGACAACTCCGAAAATATGGGACAAACCCCGTCCCCATTTTAAGGGACGGGTGGCAACCCTAGTAGGCATATTAGGATGCAGCATTGTTGTCACACAGCATTATAAACAGGAAGTGAGCTGGTGAGTGGAGGGGGCTGCTAGTGTTTGAATTTGACCAGCTCTCATTTTCTCTGTCTCAGGGTGCCCTCTGCTGACCACTACTGGCCTATCAGGCCTGATCCAACTCCAAGAGCTGGAGGAGCTGGAACTGACCAACTGCCCGGGCGCCACAGCCGAACTCTTCAAATACTACTCCCAGCATCTGCCGCGCTGCATGGTCATCGAGTAGAGCAAAGAGTTTCATGGGCACCAGCACCCACCACATCACCAAAACCTCCTCCTACAGACTGATGATAAACCCAACTTCATCCTGGACCCACAGGAAGAATCAAAGAGAGAACCTGAATGGAAGTTTTTTTCTGGAGGGGTGAAAAGAGATCATTGACATGGAAGACAAAAAGAGAAATCTGAAAGAAAAGGTCGGAACGGGCCTGGACTGACGAGCGAGAAGGCAAATGTACAAAGCGCAGTGGGTCAGAGGCTAGATCTTTCATTAAATAACATGACACATAAGAATCAGCCCCCACACATACATGAAACATGTTCCTCCACTGAACTGTGAGACTAGCTTCCATGTCTCATCCAAAACTGTTTATCTTGAAGTGACAAAGGTGTGCGCTGCCTGTTTGAGCTGTCTATCATATATCCAGGGAAAGTTAGAGAGGAACCGAAACATTTAAGGGAAAGAATGAGGTTATGGAGCCACTGCAATAGGGTCTGTCTCTTCGCTTTTGTCCAGTGCCATCCGGGTTTCTCGCTCCCCTCAGTGGTGCTGCCGCTCCATCTCGGTGTCTGATCAAGGGAAAAATCCAGACCTTTAGAGATGAACAGCTACCTAGATTTTCACATCAACGCTACTTGCTTTTTGTCATGCTCTTTTTTTTTATATTATTTTTTTAAGCATTATTTTTGATGAGAAGGATTACTGTGAAACATGTATGGTATGTGTTGGTGGTTTTGGACACTTTGAATAAGACGGAAATCCAGGTACGGTGAAGGTACAGTATTAATTGGTACTGTCCTCTGAAAGGAACCAGCATAATCAGAAGTCAGGAGGCTATTTTTTTCCCAGCAGATTGCTCTTTTAAAGACATTTCCAGATATTTTGAGTTGGAAAGAACGAGGCAGTTCGGAACTGCTCATACATTTTAATATAGTTCAGAGGGACTGTGGTTTGTACAAAAGATAGCTTGGCTTTTCCATCTGCCCGTTTTATTTTAATTCCATTTTGATGTCAGTTGATACTAGTGGATTATGTGCAGGTTTCCATATTAATCCTGATTCAAATGAAAATGAGATCTCAGAGTGATCCCATAATGCAGCTGGGCCACGTGACAGCCTTTCATAGACTGAAACTGCACGTCATTGCTTACTTGTCACCAGGCCAAACCATTACAGCTGCGGACAGCATGGCAGTTCTACCATAGTTTCTTACAGTACGGGCGAATTGTCTCTTTCAGCCCGAGTCCTTTTAAATACATCTGGTGAATACGGTTTACAGTGATTTTCATCAAATGCAGAGGCAGGCCAGTGTAATTAAAGAGATCACAAACATCCCACTCAAGCTTATTACAGTAGTCTCTCTTCATCTAGCAGTTTTGCTTTCCCATTAAGCAATACCCACATGTCTGCTTTTAGATTAGCAGCGCCTATTTATTTTCAGAGGTGTCGGGTTCTTCGCCCTCACAATTGTGCTCATCTGTGGTGCCTACCTCGTTTTATCATGGGGTATGTAGAATACAGGTCCGTAGGGGAATTTGCTGAAACCGTCATTTGTTGTTTTCCAACCCACACCATACACCATACTGAACCCTGCATTTGTCCTCTCAGGAGATTAACATGCTGCTCAGATCACCTCAGATGGGTTTGCTTGGATGTTGATCACCTTAATGTTCACCTACTTTACACAGTGTCAAACTTAACACATGCAAAGTGGCAGAAAATATGGGGTGGTGAATAATTTTGGAGTCTTAGATTGGCGAATTATTTATTTAAAAGCAGCCCCTAAGTCCTAACTAGCAAAATGTGTTTACCTCTGAATATTCGAATCATCTGTGGACCGATATGGTAACAGTGCATGCGATTTGGTACTTCTTTCTTCAGGAGAGTGTACAGAAATGTACTTGTTGACTGAGATTTTAGGCATGCTGTCCCACTCGAACCACGGCTGGTTAGCGCCCCTGCTGGTACATGCCTGAACTACATCATCTAGATGCAAAACGTGTATCTCTACATTGCTGGCCATCCAAAATTAGCAACATATTTTGACTTATTTTAAAAACAAACGTTTGAAAAGTAATGGCATTGAGGAACCATATTAAGTTTTCCCAAAGAAATCTTGCAGTGTACTGTTCTTTTAACAACTATTTTTGCCAGGAAGGAACCTTTATTTTGTGGACAGTTGAGAACAATAACAATTCCAATCGATTGCTAGCTTTCTCCAGGTATTATAAACCTCTTAGATTCACACATTAAGCTAATCTTACTCCAAAAAGTATAGAACATACAGATGTAAAATATGTCAGTGCACTCTTAAGAAAAAAAAATACAAATGTTGTCACTGGGGAGGTACCTACCTTTTCTAAATGCACATCGTTGTACCTAAAAAGTCTATATTAGTACCTTAAATGTACATATTAGTACCTAAAGTGTAGATATTAGTACCTAAAAGGTACAAAAGTGTACCTTTTGAAAAGCTACTGCCCCAGCGACAGCCTTTGTACCTTTTTTTCTGAGAGTGCGTAATTCCAACATCACAGTCTTTAAGTGGACACTTCACTATCCCACTCTAAATTCACTAGGCTTTAAAGATAACAGATTATATCTACTAAAAGACACATTAGCACTCACCTCAGACAGTGGGGTGGGGGGGTCACAGCTAATCAGGGTCAGCGGCTGCTGGTTACCCAGGTGAGATCCCCTGAGACTTTTAATCTCACAACCTTGTGTGACTTTATCTTTTGAATCATTGAAGTTGTTACGTATTTATTTGCTTTTACTTATCATTGGTAGTGAGTTAATTTATTGACACGATGCACATATTTATTTATCTATTTATTACATTTCCAAGGATTGTACTAGCTTTATTTAGAAGTAGAAAATGATTTAGATTTTTAATTTTATTATGGAAATTGGAGTTGAGCTTTATTCGTTTATTTGTAGGGTTAGAATAACCGCTGTCTCCGAGGCACGTGCTTTTTTTGGCGGGCAGACTGTTAACACACAGCTGACAGAAGAATGGAAGGGCAATAACCTGTTGACAGAGGCCTGGCTGACAGTGAGTTGACCTATTTCTAGCCCAACCGCTGCTCATTTTCTCGTGTTTACTGACTAATCTAGTTCACCTCTTTTGTTTTTGATTGTACAATGGATGTAAGGTGAGAGATGCTGTCATAAAGTCTAGTATCCTAATAGTGTATCGGCATTGTGTCCAGGACTGGATGTGAAATATTCTGCACTTGTTCATATGCCTGTGCTGAAATTGTAGCTCTTGTTGGTTGCTTTAAGGTATCCTGATAACTATTAAAATACATATTGCAGTATTTACATTCATTTGATAGTCTTACAAAGAAAGCAACACGATTTTATTCACAATCTTAAAGATCTGAAGGAAATCCCATCAAAGCGTCTCCATAATAGAAACAACCATTTTGAGATGAATGAAATAAAGAGAGATTATTAATATATCGCTAAGGCATTGCATAGTATTTGAGGACAACTGTATGAAACTGTCAGAGATATTGTATTAATCTTGTATAAATACTATCGTTTTCACTTCCAAACCGAGCCTTTTCCCTCTTTGTATAGAATGAGAGTTTATGCGTGTGGGAACTTTTTTCACATAATAGAACCTTAAATATAAGTATGATAACTCATGCACTAACCCCACTGTAATCTGTAAATATCTATCAATATGTCGAGGTCATCTGTCAAAAGGTTTCAACTGTTTTTGAGGCTGCCTGGCTCTAAGCGCACACGTGAGAAACCTGGTCAAGAAAGAGGCAAGATATGCAAAAAGGTTTATGTCTTTTAGCGATGAGTAACATCAGCAATGGATAGTATAGAAGACTTAAGCTTGTTTCGCTTTGTATGTTGAGCTAATATCAAAGACACGTTAATACAGGCTAAATGCAAGAACATTAACAGATGTTTATTGTGTGTCTACATTGCCTTCCTCATATGATCGAGGCAGGGAGTCAATGAAGTACTGGTACTACTGTATGAATTTCGCTTTATTGCCAGATAAATCTGACTGGCAGATATGGACTGGTTCTGTCTGATTTAAACTGTAAATTTAAACCATTTTCAAGGCCAGTTTCCATGAATAGTGTTCCTCTGATTTTGCTCTCTGAAGGTTTTTACTAGCTTATCCCATCCAGGGTGTGTCGGGAGTTTCTGTTCACCCTCCAGCTTGCTTTTAACTCTAAATGTCTGGCGCTTCTAATTGTTAAGCGAATAGAATAAACCATCTGTAAATCATCACCTCTAACTCTTCCCAACTAACATATGTCAGGATTGTTTCTTTTATAAAATTTGAGAATGACATGATTCAACAACAGAAAACAGCTCTTTTGTTGGCTCTTTGTATGTACTTGTACATGTAATATTAAACCAATATTAGTAATGCTTTTGACATTCATACAGGGTCTATAACAACGACTTTTATTCTGGTGCAAACACTTGGTTTGGGTGACTGTGGTACAACAGCCTATAATGAGCAATGTTAAATATCTTCCTCACGCTGATTATCTCAGATGTTTTTCTCATTTCTTTGGTATTTGATTTCTCTGGCGTGACATGGGCATGTCACAGTTCCCAGTTCTTTAGGGGACATTTCTTTCTGTAAATACTGTTGTAGTGGTTAATTTGAAATGAAATAGAAAAAAGACAAAAGTTTTATGAACTCCATCTCATGGCTGCAGTGCCTTGTCAGACAAGCGTTGTTGTTTTCAGTTGGTTGGTTCCAGTCTGCACCGTTTTAGTAAAAGTGGTACAAAATAAGCACCATTTTTGCGTCATTAATTTTCTCTGACATGAAATTGTTATGGCATAGTTCACCCCAAAATTTATTAAATGATCGAACCGTACAGCTTGCTTCTGTGGAACAACATATAAGGTGAATAAATGACTGATTTTTCATTTTTGGGTGAACTATTCCTTTAAGACATGTTGTTAGCTGTTACTGTATGTTTGAATGTGCAAGCATTCACAAACACATCTACCTTACCTATTTTGAGACACACCGTTTCTGAGACATTTATTTATTTTTTTTAATGAATAAGGCTCTGAAAATGAAGAAAAGCTTAGTTGTGCTTTGCAGGCCAACAAAAACCTATCCCGCAGAGCTTGATAAAAGATGTTTCAATCAGGCAGCTGGGGCTCTGCTTTATAAGCATGTGTTATATAAGAGTCTTAAGTAAGCTACTTTGGCAAATTTAGCCTGATGTTAACACTCCTGCAGCAAGTCACAAAGAAAACGTCTTCACTTGGCACTCAATAAAAACACAAACAAGGACACGAAGAAAACGGATCAAAGGTGAAGCGACTGTTGAGGTATGATTAAGGTTTTAAATGCAGAAAGACATCTGTCTGTCTTTTGTAAAGAGTTTAGGCCATTCTAAAATAATAAGACATTTTTTAAGTCATTGTACATACAACTATCACATAAAAATTATAAACACTACTGTTCAGAAGTTTGGAGTCGGTAAGTTTTTGTTTTTAAAGAAGTTAATTTTATTCAGCAAGGATTCCTTAAATTGACCCAATGTGACGGTAAAGACATTTATAATGTCAACGGATTCATTTTTCTTAACCTTTTTAGATTAAATATTATACAAAATAAAACACTTCCAGACTTCATCAAGCAGCACAACCATTTCCAACTAATAATACAACTAATAAACTAATAATAATGATAATAATATAAAAATTTCATAAGCACCAAATCAGCATATTGGAAAGATTTCTGAAGGATAATATGACACTAAAAACTGGTGTAATGGCTTATGAAAATTCAGCATTGCCATAAATCTGTAATGGCAATGCTGAATTTTCATAAGCCATTACACCAGTTTTTAGTGTGTATATATACAGTACAGACCAAAAGTTTGGACACACCTTCTCATTCAAAGAGTTTTCTTTATTTTCATGACTATGAAAATTGTAGAGTCACACTGAAGGCATCAAGGGCTATTTGACCAAGAAGGAGAGTGATGGGGTGCTGCGCCAGATGACCTGGCCTCCACAGTCACCGGACCTGAACCCAGTCGAGATGGTTTAGGGGTGAGCTGGACCGCAGACAGAAGGCAAAAGGGCCAACAAGTGCTAAGCATCTCTCGGGGAACTCCTTCAAGACTGTTGGAAGACCATTTCAGGTGACTACCTCTTGAAGCTCATCAAGAGAATGCCAAGAGTGTGCAAAGCAGTAATCAAAGCAAAAGGTGGCTACTTTGAAGAACCTACAATATGACATATTTTCAGTTGTTTCACACTTTTATGTTATGTATATAATTCCATATATAATTCCACATGTGTTAATTCATAGTTTTGATGCCTTCAGTGTGAATCTACAATTTCCATAGTCATGAAAATAAAGAAAACTCTTTGAATGAGAAGGTGTGTCCAAACTTTTGGTCTGTACTGTATATATATACATACACAGATATTTGAAATTGTAATTAGTTTTTGACTGCATTCTGTACAAATTAATGCATCCTTGGTGAGACTGAGGCTGCATCCGAATATTGAAAAATACTGCCTTCGGAGGACGCATTCCAAGATAGGAAGGCATCATGGCACATCCGAATTCAATGTTAGCTTCATTTCCTGTCTCCTGAGATGCCTTCATCTCGACGATTTTTAAAGATAGCATAGATGTATCCTTCGCTGCCTTTGATATCCCACAATCCTGTGCGTTCCATTCTGTGACAGTTAAGCCCAAAATTAAAGATGGCATCTGAAATTTGCGGTCAGTGGTCAGTTTGTGTGTAATTGTTTCTATTTGATCAACGTTTTCCACTTTTGATGTCATTTCTAGCAATAAATTAATATTTCAGTAATGAAATATTCCACTTAGTTATCACCAAAGCTCTCTATATTTTGCTGTAGATCATTTAACCGTTACACTGCCTCAGAAGCCTGTTCGAAATCAGTTTCATGAGGTGCCTTCGTGCAAAAACGCTGCCTGCAAAGTCATTGCCTGATACGGCAGCGAGGCAGCAAGTCACCTGCCTAAGTTTTCGGATGCAGCCTGAGACACTTATCATTCATCCATGGAAGAAAATGTACCTCACCCCAAACTTTGGAACAGTAGTGTAAAATATTACAGCAATCTCCAAAGAAACTAATAGCATTGATCAGTGGCTCCACATAAATATTGAACGGTGGCAATTTTTTAATCATAAATCAATGGTGTTTACATGTATAGTAATATTAGTAACAAGGAAATGATGACGATGCCGCTAATACATGTCGAGTAAAAAATGTGATGCTGTGATAGAAAATAAGAAGACATTATGGATATGTACAATAGCTTTGATAAGCAACAGGGCAAGATGGACTCCTGACGTCCAATGGAGAGAAGTAAACAGCACAATGTGTACCTTTAAACAGCAAGTTAACTAGGTTAGTGAAAGACAAACATCCCTACATACAACCGTAAGCTTGACCTGTTACTGTTCAGCAAACATCAGTAAGAATCGACTTTCTCTTGTTCCCTTATCTATCTCTGCATTAGAAATGATCAATAGTATTACATTTCACACCGGAACCTTTAAGGTCAAAGGTTATATTTGAAAAATTTCCCGTTATATCAAGAACACACTGGCTAGCATCACAGCAGCCATTTATAGATAGCAGGAAAAGAGTCTTTAATGATCTGTTAAGAAAATACCTTCAGCTTCGAAGCAGCTATGGTAACAAAAATATTTGTCTAAGGTTCTTTTTAACCTCTTCTTTTACAAAAGTACAGGGAAGGATCATATTTAGCGAAAAAAAAAAAAAAAATAATTACTTATGGAAATAAAAGATCAAAAGGAGCATGTCACATTGCTGGTTCAGTGTAAATGTATAGGTGCAGTAACACAGATAGGGATTATGGGATTTTCTCATGCTGTGAGGTGTCAGGCGTGCAAGAACACACACACATTTTCCAACATGCCATCCCTCTGTGCCATTCATTCGGCAAAAAACAGATTAAAGAGAGAAAAAAAAATCTGTATGTTACTGTATGTTTGAATGTGCAAGCATTCACAAACACATCTACCTTACCTATTTTGAGACACACCGTTTCTGAGACATTTATTTATTTTTTTTAATGAATAAGGCTCTGAAAATGAAGAAAAGCTTAGTTGTGCTTTGCAGGCCAACAAAAACCTATCCCGCAGAGCTTGATAAAAGATGTTTCAATCAGGCAGCTGGGGCTCTGCTTTATAAGCATGTGTTATATAAGAGTCTTAAGTAAGCTACTTTGGCAAATTTAGCCTGATGTTAACACTCCTGCAGCAAGTCACAAAGAAAACGTCTTCACTTGGCACTCAATAAAAACACAAACAAGGACACGAAGAAAACGGATCAAAGGTGAAGCGACTGTTGAGGTATGATTAAGGTTTTAAATGCAGAAAGACATCTGTCTGTCTTTTGTAAAGAGTTTAGGCCATTCTAAAATAATAAGACATTTTTTAAGTCATTGTACATACAACTATCACATAAAAATTATAAACACTACTGTTCAGAAGTTTGGAGTCGGTAAGTTTTTGTTTTTAAAGAAGTTAATTTTATTCAGCAAGGATTCCTTAAATTGACCCAATGTGACGGTAAAGACATTTATAATGTCAACGGATTCATTTTTCTTAACCTTTTTAGATTAAATATTATACAAAATAAAACACTTCCAGACTTCATCAAGCAGCACAACCATTTCCAACTAATAATACAACTAATAAACTAATAATAATGATAATAATATAAAAATTTCATAAGCACCAAATCAGCATATTGGAAAGATTTCTGAAGGATAATATGACACTAAAAACTGGTGTAATGGCTTATGAAAATTCAGCATTGCCATAAATCTGTAATGGCAATGCTGAATTTTCATAAGCCATTACACCAGTTTTTAGTGTGTATATATACAGTACAGACCAAAAGTTTGGACACACCTTCTCATTCAAAGAGTTTTCTTTATTTTCATGACTATGAAAATTGTAGAGTCACACTGAAGGCATCAAGGGCTATTTGACCAAGAAGGAGAGTGATGGGGTGCTGCGCCAGATGACCTGGCCTCCACAGCCACCGGACCTGAACCCAGTCGAGATGGTTTAGGGGTGAGCTGGACCGCAGACAGAAGGCAAAAGGGCCAACAAGTGCTAAGCATCTCTCGGGGAACTCCTTCAAGACTGTTGGAAGACCATTTCAGGTGACTACCTCTTGAAGCTCATCAAGAGAATGCCAAGAGTGTGCAAAGCAGTAATCAAAGCAAAAGGTGGCTACTTTGAAGAACCTACAATATGACATATTTTCAGTTGTTTCACACTTTTATGTTATGTATATAATTCCATATATAATTCCACATGTGTTAATTCATAGTTTTGATGCCTTCAGTGTGAATCTACAATTTCCATAGTCATGAAAATAAAGAAAACTCTTTGAATGAGAAGGTGTGTCCAAACTTTTGGTCTGTACTGTATATATATACATACACAGATATTTGAAATTGTAATTAGTTTTTGACTGCATTCTGTACAAATTAATGCATCCTTGGTGAGACTGAGGCTGCATCCGAATATTGAAAAATACTGCCTTCGGAGGACGCATTCCAAGATAGGAAGGCATCATGGCACATCCGAATTCAATGTTAGCTTCATTTCCTGTCTCCTGAGATGCCTTCATCTCGACGATTTTTAAAGATAGCATAGATGTATCCTTCGCTGCCTTTGATATCCCACAATCCTGTGCGTTCCATTCTGTGACAGTTAAGCCCAAAATTAAAGATGGCATCTGAAATTTGCGGTCAGTGGTCAGTTTGTGTGTAATTGTTTCTATTTGATCAACGTTTTCCACTTTTGATGTCATTTCTAGCAATAAATTAATATTTCAGTAATGAAATATTCCACTTAGTTATCACCAAAGCTCTCTATATTTTGCTGTAGATCATTTAACCGTTACACTGCCTCAGAAGCCTGTTCGAAATCAGTTTCATGAGGTGCCTTCGTGCAAAAACGCTGCCTGCAAAGTCATTGCCTGATACGGCAGCGAGGCAGCAAGTCACCTGCCTAAGTTTTCGGATGCAGCCTGAGACACTTATCATTCATCCATGGAAGAAAATGTACCTCACCCCAAACTTTGGAACAGTAGTGTAAAATATTACAGCAATCTCCAAAGAAACTAATAGCATTGATCAGTGGCTCCACATAAATATTGAACGGTGGCAATTTTTTAATCATAAATCAATGGTGTTTACATGTATAGTAATATTAGTAACAAGGAAATGATGACGATGCCGCTAATACATGTCGAGTAAAAAATGTGATGCTGTGATAGAAAATAAGAAGACATTATGGATATGTACAATAGCTTTGATAAGCAACAGGGCAAGATGGACTCCTGACGTCCAATGGAGAGAAGTAAACAGCACAATGTGTACCTTTAAACAGCAAGTTAACTAGGTTAGTGAAAGACAAACATCCCTACATACAACCGTAAGCTTGACCTGTTACTGTTCAGCAAACATCAGTAAGAATCGACTTTCTCTTGTTCCCTTATCTATCTCTGCATTAGAAATGATCAATAGTATTACATTTCACACCGGAACCTTTAAGGTCAAAGGTTATATTTGAAAAATTTCCCGTTATATCAAGAACACACTGGCTAGCATCACAGCAGCCATTTATAGATAGCAGGAAAAGAGTCTTTAATGATCTGTTAAGAAAATACCTTCAGCTTCGAAGCAGCTATGGTAACAAAAATATTTGTCTAAGGTTCTTTTTAACCTCTTCTTTTACAAAAGTACAGGGAAGGATCATATTTAGCGAAAAAAAAAAAAAAAATAATTACTTATGGAAATAAAAGATCAAAAGGAGCATGTCACATTGCTGGTTCAGTGTAAATGTATAGGTGCAGTAACACAGATAGGGATTATGGGATTTTCTCATGCTGTGAGGTGTCAGGCGTGCAAGAACACACACACATTTTCCAACATGCCATCCCTCTGTGCCATTCATTCGGCAAAAAACAGATTAAAGAGAGAAAAAAAAAATATAGGGGAACTTTCTCTTAGCCAAAACCTGGTTCAATTATACCCATAATTCATCCCAGATGCCTAGCCACAATATAGATTTATTTCAAATAGACTCATATATGAAGTTTACACGCCTAAGCGGAAATGTCTTTAGTCAAACGTGTCGATTTTCCATCAATGGCGATCTAGAAGTGAAATGTTCATCTCTTCCGTTCTGACTCGGGGTGAAGGACGGGCACTCGCTCCATCCCTTTCAAAGGTGACTCTCTGCATCGCTCTTCTCTAGGGTACCGTTTTCCAGGGTTAAAGGTGAAAGCGCCAGTCCATTGGCATTGCTCTCGTTAAGTCTCTTCACTCTGTAGGTCTCATAGTGGATGTTGTGAGTGACGTCCTTCAAATCTTGCAAGTGGGACCTTGAAAGTAGAGCGCAGTAGAGCATAATATCAGTTTTGATCCCACAGTAACACCCCCTAAGGGAAATATGCACAGTGTAAAATATAAGTCAATCTCTTATGTGGAACTGAATTGTTTTCTGACTACATCAGCTTTTTATGATCCCTTTGTGTGATTTGGTTGGTGTAATTTGATCTCGGCTTCAGCAGGAGGCCAATCAAAAAGTGTGAAAGGCGATTCAAAAGTGTGGAGAGTTATAACGGTCATCCTTTGTTTCCCGTTTCAGCAGGGAATCACTCTCATACCATCTGTCAATGGGCCGCCATCCAAGAGTTACGGCAAGGGGGCTTTGTGACCCGGCCTCACCCGATCAGACAGTAATTAACCTGTCCTTTACTGAGCTCACAGGAAACAATGTCCTCTTGCCTTTCTCAGCTGTGCTGTTCGGCCCTACTACTCAGATATCCACTTTAGAAAGCCGATAACCATTTCAGCTGGTTAAATCTAAAAAGCAAAGTTTGCAAAACTGATGTCATGTGACCAGAACAGTTAGTTTGATCCCAGATTATAACTACTGTGTACTTACGTTTAAATTAATCATTTGGAACAAAGCACTTATTGTGTACATACATGTTTTACATTGTATTTATATTTTTAAAAAACCTGCATGTAATTACATCTGTAATTAGATTTATAATTACACTGTTGACCTATCCCTTACACCTTAAACCACCCTTAAACCTTCCCATTCCATCAAACCTGTCCCTAACCTTACCCATATCCCACCGTGATAGCAGCAAAAGTGTTTTGCAATAGAATATGAACACAATAAGTACATTATAATGATTTTTTTATGTAAGTACATAGTAGTTGAGGCCACTTAATAGTGAGACCGTTAGTTATAACTGCATGAAACCCTGACCAATCCGTTGTTTAAAGAATCTAAAGGAATGCTAATCGAATTTGTTTCATAAGTTGGAGTCAATTATAAAAAGAATCAAATAAAACTATGTAAAAAATCAACCAAACTTCTACAGGATACAATAAAATATAAGATAAATGAATAAAAAGGATATTTTAGAATGCAATGAAAAAAAAGCATAAAACAAAAAGAAAAGAAAGACAATAAAATTAAATACAATTTTTAGTTTTTCCAGTATTCTCTTAATAGAAGATTTTAGTTTTCTCGCCCCAGGTAGGATTGGTTCTAAATTATGATTTGAAATCATATGATTATGATTTAAATTCAGATATCATCCCTTTGGTATTTTTTGTTTATTTATTTATTGTTGTTTTTTATGCGATGAGATAAGAATGTCTAAAAACATTAGTTAAATTAAATTTAAATTAAATTAAATGTATACATTTAGCAGACGCTTTTATCCAAAGCGACTTACAGTGCATTCAGGCTAACAATTTTAACCTATCATGTGTTCCAACCCGAGGAATCGAACCCCCAACCTTGTTCTTGATAATGCATTAATAATGATAATGCTCTACCACTTGAGCTACAGGAAATAGTTGAGCCAGAACTGTTGGGCAGTGCCACCAGTTTTGTATTCTTGTGGAAGTAAGCCTTCTGTACCTCTGGTTGTCCACCTACAGCTGAACATTTGATTTACAATAGTATGGGATGCCATTGATCTTGCGGTTTGGACCATATTCTAAAAACATAAAGTTTGAGATGATATCTTGTCAACCATAATGTAAGGGTTATAATAGTCTGCTCCCATTTTACCTAAATAGTAAGATCATATGCCATTAGTATACTAAAGTCATTCTGTTATGATATTTGAAGACTTGCAAGTTAAAAAATATGACTTACCTGATAAGAAGATCTCTCAAGAGTGCAAACTCGCAATGCGCAACATTTTCAACTGAAATACACAAAATACAAAGGCATGTTCAAGAATTCATCCAGGGATATTGCGCCACTGTACTTTGGACACACACCACTTGATGGCAGTGTTGAATAACCTAAATCACAGACAATCTTGCCTTGAGAAGCCTGTCAGCCATCATTACACATTTAGATTTGAAGATTGTTACATTTACCCTGCCGAAAATACCAGCATGGATTTCCATGGAGGTCAACCAACAATCTTTCTGGTGAAACTAGTTAAGAAGCCTGGCGGAGACACCAGCATCCAAAACACAAAATATCACAGATGACCCACAATTCATAGTGTTCATTCAGACTCTCACCTTCGATGATCCCCCACTTTGTTTTTCTTCCCAAGACTTTGTTCCCATTCACCTGGTGTTCCTTATCTGTTCCCACCACAGCAAAGGGGATGTTTTCCTGAAAGAAACATTCGCCACACCCTCAAAATTTCATTGAGTACAAAGTATGAATCCACTTAAAACAACTTAAGAAATCGATCACATAAAAATTTACCAAGATGTGAACTAGTTTGTTTCTTCATCAAAACCTGTTTTGAGATACTGAGCATTACAGTATTTGCTCACCAGTGGATCCTCTGCAGTCAATGGGTGCCGTCGGAATGAGAGTCCAAACAGCTGATAAAAAACATCACAATAATCCACAAGCAATGCACTTGTGACTCGGGACCATCAATTAACATCTTGTGAAGTGATAAGATGTGCATTTCTAAGAAACAAACCCATCAAGACATTTTAAACTTAAAACCACTGCTTCTAAAACCACAGTCCTCTATCAATAATTTTCCTTTTCCAGTGACAACATCATCTTATCTGAATCAGGAGGAAAATATGCATAGATCAAGCTCCGTTCTAAACAGATATGTAAGTTTTGATGTAAGAGAACAACCATGGATGGACTTTTCAAGGCTTGATGGATTTGATTCTTCCAAACAGCTTTTCATTTCACTAGACATTAAGTGATGGACTGGAGTTCAGTGTGGACTCTCATTCTGACGGCACCCATTCACTGCAGAGGATCCATTGGTGAGCAACTGATGTAATGCTAAATTTCTTAAAATCTGTTCAAATGAAGAGACAAACTAATCTGCATCTTGGATGGCCTGAAGATGAGAACATTTTCAAAACAATTTCACCCCCAAAAATGATACCTCTGTCCTAACTTCTAAACCCTTCACCAGGAATGATCATTTTAGGGTGAACTAACCATTTAGATCAACACAGCACAGCAATAAATTCTTAAAGTAGTGCAGTCATACCCTAATTTTATCGTTGAGTATCCGGTCTTCAGCGTCCTCATCATATTCTTTCTGTGGATACACTCTGATCCCGTTGGCCTGCAGGTCCTGTCTTATCTGCAGAGAGAAGATTCCAGTTAAGATGGATTCACACTGATTTTTACAACCTACCGCACACACACATATAAACAAAACCCGCACACTCGCCCCGGGGGGTGAAATATGACAGCAGATTCTCTCCCTCCAGCTCTTCCCGCTGTATTTTACTAGTCTCAATCTCAACCCTCATGCATTCTTGAACTCAGAGGCCACAGTAAAGTTCACCAGGAAATTCTGTTTTTTTTTTCTCTCACAGTCAGAATTTCGGGCCCGAGGTGCAAAGCATTAGACATTTATGCCTTTGCTGCCATGTGTTCGTGTGGGGGAGGATTTTGGAGTACTGCTGTTGTACATGGATATGATATCAGCGATTGATATCTTGAGCACAGTGTGACGTCCGCCCCCGCACGGCGCTCTGCTCGGGCTATTGAGCAGTGAGAGACAGCTCTGGATAATGGGCTGAAATGACAGAGTACATCATTAGGAGTGTTGTTTGCTGTATATTGATAGAAGACACACTGTGTGCGGGGGCCGTTCTGGCCCTGCGGTCTGTGCCGTCGGAGCTGTCCAAAAGTGCTCCGTGGGGAGAACTGATGGCAAGTGGCCCGGGCCCAAGTAGTAGCTATACATCAGTCAGAGGAGAGACCGTCTCTCGACGGAGACGTCGCAGACACTGCTCATAACCTTAGTGTGCCCTATTCATTTTTCCAACCCAGAGCGAGCGGCCGCATGCCAAGAGACCTTTGGATATCCGAATGCGATGATTCTCTCTCGCTCCATTCAGCCCAGGCTTTTCAATCCATCTCACCTTTTTTTTGTGAATTTTGAAAATTCCAGCATTTACGGCAGCAGGTCATCCATATTCATGACCTCAATTATGCGAAGGGCTGAATATTTACGTGTGGGTGGGAAATATAGAGGGATGAATCCAATTGTGGCTGCATATTATCAAATGTGAGTGAAGTTCTGCGCGCAGGTGTTGATGACGGACAGCTCACCCTCTGTTTGAACTCTAGCCGCTCCTCTAGAGTAAGTGTGTCTGCTTTGGCGATCACAGGGACGATGCTCACTATCTTCCCCAGTCTCCTCATGAACTCCACATCTATAGGGCGTAACCTGTAGAAGAGCAGGACGGAACATTACTGAGGGCCATTTTACACCATTTACACATTTAACACCTTACTGACTTCTGTATTCTCTAAATACAACCCATATAAATAATTTACTATATGATAAAAGCATCTTCTAAATGAATAAATAAAATAATAGATAAATCTAGATGTAGATAGATCTAGAGGCCAAAATAGATGTTAAAATATCTTTTGAAGTAACAAAATAATGTTACATACACCATTTTTATTTAGCGAGGATACATTAAATTGATCAAAAAGTGACTGTAGAGACATTTATAAAGTTGCTTAAAATGTCTTTTGAACTTTCTATCCATCAAATAATCCTGAAAAAAATGTATCATGGTTTCTACAATAATATTAAGCTAAAATATAATTAACTTTTTTTTGACATTGATGATAATAATAAATGTTTCTTGAACAGCAAATCAACATAATAGAATGATTTCTGAAGGATCATGTGATACTGAAGTAATGGAGGAATGATGCTGAAAATTCAACTTTAGCATTAGAGGAATAAATTACATTTTAAAACATTAACATTAAATTGTAACAATATTACTGTTGTTACTGCATTTTAATTTTGATCAAATAAATGCAACCTTGGCTGAGCATAAAAGACTTCTTCAAATACATGATTACTTGACAAAAAAAGTCTTACCAACCCAAACTTTTGACCACTATTGCATATTTTCCTAGATGATATGCATTACAAACATTAAATATCAAAATGTTAAAATGATTTACAAATTATGTCTGTATGTTAAGGTCCACTGCATCCAAAAGACAGCAACTACTTCACAGCTGTCAGATTGTTTTCAGTAAGATGCATATGTTTTGCTGCCAAAAGAATGATTTTTTCACAAACTCTCACTACTGTAGGTTAACAGGTTAAAATCTCTAAAGTAACACCCCTGTGATTGTAAAATGAAACCATATAATATTAATTGTGACAGATGCACAACAGCATTTTAACACATTAGGCGGTGTAAACCACATGATGCGTGCAGGACGTTGATACACACCAGTGTCCAGTGGCTGGCAGGAAGTAGACACAGCAATGAACACGAGTGTCTGGGATTCTTCTCTTCCGGTTGACATTCAGCTCCTCTTTCAGGTATTTTTCATACTGTTCATTGACATACTTTACAATGGGCTCCCAGCTGAGACAAAAGACACAGGGAAGGATTATCATCACAATTAACAACATATGCTTATACTTATAGTTAATGTAGCAGTCGAAGTCGAAGCAAAGTCGAAGTATGATTTTAGTGGAAAGCCTATGCCAAAATGCTCTCTAATTACTAAAGAATTGATCTCACACAGATGTAGAGCTATCTGAACAGCTACAGTGGAGACCAAAAGCCTGAGTCTGATCTAGTGAAAATTATATTATCAACATAAATGAAATAAACGGTTGAATCAACACAAACTTTTGGATTTGGTTCTGTGTAAAACCTGCTAAATATGTTCTCCAGCATGATTTTATAATAACCCAACGAGCATGAAGTGCTTCAGCAGAACATCTGATCTTCTGTACAAAGGTCACAGATGTCAGTGACCTAGAAAATAGTACAGTATCTTAATTTGGAGTTTTATTTTAAAATGATTCATAGTTCTAAAATGGTGTTTATTTTCGAGATTAAATTTCGATTTTGAATACCATATACCATATTTTAAATGTGCTCTAAAACTTTCAGACTCTACTGCATTTTTAAATAGTATGAATTCATCTGATAATGTTGCTCTCACCAGTTCTCATTGTTGATTTGGTCTCCAAATCCAGGGGTGTCAATTACCGTAAGCTTCATCTTCACCCCTTTCTCCTCGATGACTAGAATATAACAAGGAAAAAGAGTAAAAGAGTGAATAGAAAAGGCAAAAAGAAATATTCAAGATGGATCCACAGCAGACTGAATGAAGATTAAGGTCACAAGGATTTAACTTTCAATTTCCAGAAACATATATTCTTAAGGACTATCAATTAAAATTGCACACCGAAGACCTTAACTTTTTCATTTATTCTCTATATCGGATATAATGTTGCAAGAATGCATTGTATAATATGAAAATCAGCCTGTAAAAAAGGGTCTAATAAGCTGTTTGTGCAAGCAGAGATGCCTACTGTATCCCTGGCATTGGTTGATTGACATTAGCAGTTAACTCATCATGTTAAGCCTTCTTGATGAGAGAATCACAGAAAAAATATGACGAGACTGTAATGAGGAAAAAATAAACTGTCAATGAGTTTCAAAGTGCTATAAGCCTATCTGACGATGATCAATTTTCCGTTCACAGTGGGTCGTTAGCAAAAGAGAGTGCCATTTTTTTGGATTGGTGGGCCAATGATTGAAAACCCCCTCATGATCAGCTAATGGAAACACATATGCTTCTCTTGGCATGACTCAGAGACAAAGCAGGGCTTAGTTCTTCCTGTATTCACCCACATGGAGGGAGCAGAGCTGAATGGTGGCATTGAGCAGCCCGCCACTTCATTTTCTGCACTGTGTAGTCTTTGAGAGAAGGGGGGACTGTGTAACACTCATCTCCCCTGGCGGTCAGCTTTTTTTTTCATGGGCTGTGAGGGCCAGTGGGCAGCTTTGTAGTGTGTGGAGGTGTCAGGCACCCTGAGACTTTGGTACTCTTTGTTTTCCACAGGCCTGTAGTTTAGAAAGACAAAACTGCTGGGGAAGCAAGGGACGGCAAGACATCTGCTAGACAGAATGTCTCAAAACGGAGACTGCAGAGGCAGTTTAGTAGTTTAGCAGTAACACAAGGAGTAGTTTTTGTCATTTGGATAGAAAATACCAGAACAGGTCTATTGTGCCAGCCTTTTTTTAAAGTATTTGCAGAAGGTTATTTTACACTGATGAATACTAGAATGAGCTAGCAAAATGAACGAAAAAGCAAAATGTTGCTAGGAAACAAAAAGGCACCATTAATTAGAATCTAGACAGAAGGTTGTATCTTGTCTAAGAAAAAATAACATTTATTGCTGGGAGGATAGGAGACAATCATTACATATGCATACACAGCCATTCAGGTGCTGTATTCTTTTTAAAGAAATAAAAGTTTTAATCAACAAGGATGCATTAAATTGGTCAAAAATGACAATAATAATAATAATTCAAACAAATGGTGCTTTTTTTTTCTACTTATCAAAGAAAATCTTAAAATGTATTACAGATTCCATGTAAACAAACAAAGAAAATAGAATTAGAATGATTTCTGAATGATCATGTGACACTGAAAACTGGAGTAATCTTTGCTTAGAATTCATCTTAGGAATTCAAATTATAATTCTAAATATATTAAAATAGAAAACAGTTATTTTAAATTATAACAATATTTCTATTATGACAACTATCGGAAGGATTGGCATGGTAATGAACTTGACCATGTTAATGTGTTGGTCTTGGCGGAATAGATCTGCTACTCTGCTGCTGCTGCAGAGACTGAGATGTGCTACTTCCAATACATCCACAACATGCTGCTGTGAGCATGTAAGAAATACTGCTGCTGCACATATATCATATATGAAATAACCCCATAGTATAACATGCATAAATCGCCCTGTCTCGGATCTATACAGGTGGAGCTGGGGAAGGTGGAGGGTTTCTGAAGTGCACTTCAACTGCTACAGCAAGCTCTAGTCAAGTATTTAAAGTATTTGCAAGCTCATTGGCTGCCGATACAAAAAGAACCAAAATAATTAATAATAAAAAACAAAATAATAAAAGAACAAATAATAATAATTTTTTTTTAAATAAAATCAGCTGCATCATGTGATGATGTCAGTATGTCAGACTGAGTTTGACCTATTGGACTGCACCATCTAGAGTGTCCTGACAGAACTTTGGATTTCACTGTATTTGTGATCAAATATGCAGCCTTGGTGAGACTTCCTCCAAAAATGTAAAAAAGATTAAAAAAATTTTTTAAATGCAAATGAAAATATTTTAATGTAATAAGTTCAATGGTATAGAACATTTTCCCCATCTGTAATTGTATAGATAGTGATAAATTCTCACATGAGGACTAATGCAATCGAAAATAAATATTTAGATCATGTGTCAAGCTCTACGGTCCTGCTTTTCTGAAGGCTAACATAAAAAAACGAAAAGGAACAGGACACTCTCATTCACTGTAATGTTTACGTTGTGCTACGCTGAGAAGTCAGTGAGGGGTGTCTCCTGAAGCACAGGGATATCTCAAGAAGTCACAAGCTAAACCGACTTATCATCAATCTTCTTTTGTTAAGAAACAGCACACCCAGCTTCTCCCATTCTTTTCTTCTCATCCACCCTTTCTCCCATTCTGCATGTCAAACATTTATTAACTATTGGGCCATAAGTTTTGATAGGTGTGTGAGGGATGAGGTTTAGCTATGGCAGGACAGAGATACAACAGATGCTGCTACAACTGGATAGAAACCTCTTTCCAGTTGCAATGACACAGATATGCTAAAAACATTTGTTCTTGATTTTACACAAAAAAAACTTCCAAAAGCTTCTAAGATTTTCCACAAAAACAGTTTACTGAAACAGCAACTGTGAAGATTTTAATGCACATATTTACAGGAAATTATAGTTTCGAATCTAAAAACGGATTTCTACAATTTGTCCTTCGGCTTACTGAAGTGAAAGCTGCAAAGAAGCAAAGCTGTTGCAAGAGTGTGACAAAGGGCTAACATTTACATATCTAAAACCTGTCAAGGGGAAGTCAGAAACGGAAGAGAGATCAACAAGCAGATCTAGGTCTAAAACTTTACCTGAAAACAAAATCAAATGACTCATTTTAAAACCAGTGGGCAGCAAACTAAAGGAATAAGGAGAGAGGTTTAGCATAGCGGCTACAAAACCTGCACGTGGCTGTAGTAACACCTAACACCATAGCTTCTGTGATAATTCTCTGTAGGGTTTTGTAATTAAATATTACTGCACCCATATCCAGACTAGGGTTAAAGTTCAGTGGTCAGAAACGGAAGAGAGATAACCAAGCAGATCTAGGTCTAAAGCTTTACCTGAAAACAAAATCAAATGACTCATTTTAAAACCAGTGGGCAGCAAACTAAAAGAATAACAAGAGAGGTTTAGCATAGCGGCTACGAAACCTGCACATGGCTGTAGTAACAATTAACACCATAGTTTTGGTGATAATTCTCTGTAGGGTTTTGTAATTGCATTTTTCTGCACCCATATCCAGGCTAGGTTTAAAGTTCTGCGGTCTTCATACATTTCTGCTGTCAGGTAGGAACCATGGAAATTAACATAGCAGGCTACGCTAATGACCCAGCCCAGCAAAGGTCTTTGCACAGCAAATGACTGACACTTAAAACTACAAGCGGAAGCATGCTTATGAAATGCTAATTTGTAGGTCATTCTATTTAAGGGCAGATTTGTGGTTAAACTAGACAACATGGGTAACTCCGAAAACTTCTGACCCAGATGGAAATAGCAGGGCTAATTAGATAACAGTGCAATAGCGTATACATTTTATGAGTTAGTCTACAGTTTGTAGTCCTAGTGGCCTTTGCAACCCATTAAAAGTTAGCACAATTTCTTTAGTTGTCCTACCGAGCTATTTCTGAACACAAGAGACAGAGGACCACTATCAAATTTTATGTTTGTTAGACCCTTGTCAGACAGTCTAAAATGAGAAATGAAGATGGATTGCTGGGTGCGACTACACTAACTACTGAGGGCAAGCAAACACACACACACACTCAAACAATACATTAATTTAAAGGACTAGTTAAGTTGGATACGGCATCTGCCTTTCACGCCTCTTTCCAACGAAGCATGGTGGCGGTGCCAAAAGCAAAATGGAGATTCATTGCTTTCTCATTGCCAAATGTGGGATGTTTGAAAGTACGTGCATCTCATGCATAGCTGCTTACATGGTCTATGTAACTGATCTGTTTGTATTGTACACGGTCATTTCCCATATTTTTACATTGTTCGCACATACAATCAAATGGAGTATACTTCAAAAGGCTATGCTGTATGCTTATGTCAAAAGTCAAGTATACTTTGGGCTTAATGCTCACTCATAGCTTATCTTTAAAATCTAAAAAAATTAAAAAAATAAATTAAGCGTAGATGAAATTGATGGAACATCCGATCTTTTCTTCTGTATTGTGATATATTTTCTATTGTGCATTGCATTCAAAAGGCAGATGAACATGAGCATCCAGTTATGACATTTCCATGCCTACTTTAATAACAGTGTTATGATACCTAAAAGCGCTGTATTTAAATTTAAAATGTAAACAATTCATTTAAATTTGAGAGTTTTATTTTTTATGTTGACTAAAGTATTGTGATAAAACCACAAGATTAAAACAATTACCAGGTTATCAATACCAGTGCCAAAATTTATTGCCAATTTTATCATGACATTTTTCTCTTATGAAAATAATCAATTATATGATCCTCAAGTAGAGTCAAGAAAATCAGTAAAACAATTCATAGTTTACATCAAAAGCAAAGTAGCAGACGTTACAGCCCTCAGAAACCTTTGAAACAAACTTTGCTTCATTGCCAAAACAAGCCTAAATGAAACCTAATTCTACACATCTCCACAAAATCACACCTTCCTGTTTGGATAGAAGAACCCAAGCCTCTGTTGATTGTTACTCTGGAGGAAGTATGCAAGACAGAGACGCCACATTGCTCAATCAACCAATTCATTCACTCAGCTGAGCCAGACGCCTTGTATAAGTGGTGGCCTCTATTAGACCAGCAGTCATCTCCTGACCAGTGGGATAAAGCACATCCCCTGTGCATTCTTCCTCTGTCATTCTCTCTGAAAGAGAGCTCATAATGACAGCCGTGGCCTGATCTCAGCAGTTGAAGTCGTGTGATTGATCTCTCCTAATCCGTCCCCTTTGCAGGCTTTTTAATTTCTTTTTCCTTTCAGAGCACATGCTCCGATCACTGGCCCTTTTCCAAGTCAAACCCTACAAAACACTGAGCTGCCTCCAGTTTGTCCTGTCTAAATGTCATTCTTCTTTAATCCCTTCATCCTTTCAGAAGTCACTCAGGCCAACACTGTAACACGTCATCTTACTGATGTGAAACACCATGTGTGGTTTGTACCAATACCGTAGAATAGTGAGAGTCCAATTTAAGAAAAAAATGAATGCAGTGAGGCATAGTACACTAAGTGTACAATTCCTCAACTACAAAATAAGTGTGGGCATTTTATGCACTCATCAGTTGCATTATTTCCCTATGTAGAAGAAGAGGAGGGGCTAAATGGTTACACATCAGATTGGTTCGAAGCATCTTGTCCGTTAAATTGAGTGGAAAAAAATGCGAATTCTAATAAAAACCTGTTAGGTATTCTACTTCTCTTCACATGGTGCATATATATTTATTGTATTTACAGTATAATTAGCTTGGTTGCATTCAAAAAATATGATTGTATCATAAAATTACCATAAAATACATAACAGCACCAGTTTACAACACCTTCATAAACAAAATAAAAGCATGGTAACAGTTTATATTAGGGACCAATTCTCACTACTAACTTGTTTATTATTAGCATGCATATAACTAGCATATTGGCTGTTTATTAGTACTTATAAAGCACATATTCTCCATGACCATATTTTACATTCTTAATTCTACCCAATACCTAAACTTAACAATTAATGAGCTGTTATTTAGCAGTAATTAGGAGTATATTGAGGCAAAAGTCATAGTTAACACAGTTAATAGTCAGTTAATAATGATAATTAGACCAGGAGGGTCCAATAAAATGTGACCAAAAACATAAAGCAAAAAAAGAGTGTCTTGCCATCTTGCTTCGAGTAAAGTCATCTGAATACACATGATGTAATTACGACTTCCCAACTCATAAACATGAACTTCACAGGAGGACTTGAACATTCCATGAAATTAATACACTAGATAGCACTGTATATAGAGGGCGTACATAATTTGGGACACATGTATTGACAAAATGCCCTTTCGTGGCTATTCAGGGCAAAAGCACAATTTTGAAAGACCATAAATGTTCAGAGACGTTTACTGGGTCCAATGCTGCAGTTATGATATTACCAGCAGGGGCAAACAGGCTGTGCAAACTAGCCAAACCTTGACCTCTTGGGTGTGACGGGTGTGTGATGTTGTAGCTGTGAAGAAAGAAGCGCTGAATACTCACTGTGGCTGATTGATTGCAGTTGGACAGTTTTCGAGATCTTCTCCTCATAATTAGGAGTGCAGGACTTCCTGCTGACCTTGGACTTGAAGAGTGTGTTTACAAGCGTTGACTTCCCCAGACCGCTCTGACCTGTCAATGAGAACGAGAACAGACTTAATGACTTTTGTTTGTAAACTGCAGTAAAGCACAATTAACTGCATATGTAGCAGACCCCGGGCACGTTTATTTGCAGGACGACCTTTGCTTACCATTAGCAGGGGGGATAAAACTTTATTACTGCACATAGATAAGATGGCACACATAAAATTGAGGTCATAAAGTATCACATGACCAGGCAGTGCAGGCCTCCAGGGTTTACATAAGCCCTTGATACTGCAAATCATCGGTGATGTAATAGGACCAGGTCAAGCCAAGGCAAAGTGCTTTAGCATCTTATCTGGTGGGTGTCCAAACACACTGACAACACCACGCCGCCGGGAGCTTTGGGGAGCTTTTCCACTTAATGACTCTTTCACACTAGTCCTCACGGAGATCAGATCAGAGGGAGGAAGCTATTACCAGAGAGGGAGCCTTATCAAGGCCATCTCAATTCACACAAATAAGAGTAAATCTATGGGGCCACCTTCACTGCTTCAAAGGACATGTGCTCTGTTAATGTGAGCCGCTTAGTATTGAGTGCTGATGATGGGCAGTGTGTGTTCGGTCTCGCTCAGAGGGACCCTTGGGCCCACTGGTCAGCTTCCCGTTCACAGTGCAGGGGTGGGGAATGTGCTAATCGCTCTCACCGCTCCGTTTCTACCTGTTGAGAGGCCTGGCTGCCTCGGGAAGCTGTCAATGGCTGAAACGATTTGACAGAGACAGACGACGGAGCCGGGGAGATCTGGCCCCTTTATCATTGTCCACCTCAGCAGAGGCTTTGATGGATTTACGCCATGGCCTCTTACCATGGGAGGCAGTTGACATCAAATTTATGAGGAACTGACATTGCAAGTTGTGTGTCCTCCTGGGCCTATATGATTTACCAGTTCAGACAATGCCTGAGTAAAGCAGGGCCTCCTGAAGATTTCAGTGTGATCACATATACCATACCTGTTCTGTGGGGATGGGAACAAGAGGTTTCGATTCCCCTAAATGACTCTTATTCTATACCATTTAGAAAGAAATAATTGGAAAAAGAAATGCAAATCCATTGCCAATTTATGATGACATTTTTAACAACTAGTCAGCAACTACAGTGATTTAGGCTACAATAGTTAAAAAAAAAAAAACCTTCATATGAGTCATATGCCTTTGATAATCAGACTATGCTGATTGCACTGCATATTTTTGATTCACTAACAAGAACCGACTCATCCATTCATGATTCAGACTTTACCTGTCATGCTGTATATTTTTGATTTGCTAAAAAGATCTGGCTTATAGACGGTTTCAACAGCAACAACATAAACAAACGTTACTGCGCATGCGCGCTTTTGTGGACCTAACTTAACTTCCGGTATACTTCCAAATAGAATCAATAACAACATCCAAGTCCCTCTTGAGTAGATTTTTTTTTTCGATAACAAACAAAATATGTTTGCTGCGTGGATCAGGTGGACTTAATGAAAAGGCAAATTAATTATTTCCGAGCAGGAGATGCATAAAGTGCGAGAAATAGAGGTTTCCCCAGTAACAGCTGTAAACAAAGCAGAGCTACACTCACAAACGCTGCGTTATCAGACATATAACATGCAGTCTTCCATCAGAAATAGTGAAATAAAAACACCCGTGCCTCCTTTTGATATTTAAACATATAAATGTAAGGAATTATTATTATTAAACGTGCACTACGAAAATCGATCAGTTTTAAAATCGTGGCGAGTCTCCAAAAATAAATAAATGTATGGGAAACATATCCCACAGCACAAACACCTTAGCCCAACTTCAGTCTACTCATCACCTTGACTTAAACTGCGTTTGTAGAAGGCACCGCAGCCAGACCGATATACACAACACAGACCGGAAGTTAACTTAGGGCCAGGCGCGTGAGCCCAATGAAACAGTCTATAAGATTATTTTATTCTGCAAAAGGACTGCTTTGGTCGTGCTTTGTTGCAAACTGTATATTCAGCAGTGACACTATTTAGAGCATTTTAGTACAGTGTTACATCTGCATCACTGGAAGAATAATGTATGGGAGAGAGCCATTAAAGGAACCAAACATCAACTGACCTCATAAAAGACCCCGTGCCGAGATAATGTGAAAAGAATAAAGGCTAGACCCAGTCAGGTGAGTCATGCATTGACACACTCGCCCAGAAACGCTGTGTTGTAACAGATTGTCATTTAACCACAACCACATGAAACTCCAACAAATGCAGGTTGCAATTTCACCAGTGTCATATGTGTTTAACTCCAGTTGATTTCTCAAAAGCATTTCAAATGGTGAAAACACATCTCCTTTGAGACACTTTGAAGCACAGTTTGCAAAGCTTTTCTTTGAACACAGTATCTACAAAGCCCCCTTGGCTTGAGGGCGACAACAAAGCTGAATGTATTGAAAAATGTCACAATATGCTAAGCTCGTATTTGGGAGACAACTGCTACTTGACTTATGGGAAACTGGGAGACTCGCAGTAGTCCTCAGGCTACAAAAAGGTCCTGACCTTTACAACCGAGGACAAACTACACAGACCAACAGACTCCGAGTGCTACCATATGTGTGTGCGACTCTCGGATAAGAGCACCCCAGGGCAGGGAAATGTGGACAAGTGAGCATAGCCCACCAAACTCATCCTGTAAAGTTTCCTCCATTGCTGCGACTTCATCCTGTTGTGTATATCTTGCTTTCGCACAATTCCTCCTCTTCCTGTATCTTGTCAAGTTTGCATACACTGTCAAGTCATGCTAGTTAATACATGCTAGAGTTCCCAAACACACCCTTGTCAGAACCCCTGCCCTTGTGTTCTACAATGCACTGCCAGGGAAACAAGAAAATACACAAACAGAAGACGTACTGTACATAAACCATAAAATGTTTTAAATTCAAACATTCATTGTTCAGAATTAAAGTCCTTTGAAAGGGGCAAATCAAATGATCTGTCAATAGCTTTACAGTGCATCGAAAGTGAGTCAAACAGATCTTTCTTGCTCCATTTTTTACTACTAGCATTTCCATGCCTGTCTCTACCGGGAAAGGGAGAGAACGGTTCACCTTTGATGTATGTCCAGAGTAGCAGGCATGGAGTGCACCACCATACCTACTACATAGAAACACTGTTACCTCCACAGTTCACTGAGGCAAGGAAGAAACTTTCACAGGCCAAATGTTACAGAGGCAGCTTTTTTGGGAGTTAGCACTGGAACAGAGCCGTGTTCGCTCTGCAGAACTCATCACAATACTGATCTGCTTTAACACGCTTCTGATCTGCTCCCCATCAAACAGGTTTCAAGCTGCTCTGGATAGAGAGGAAGAATCCAAATGGCCAAAATGAGAACAGGTGAAGACTGTTTTTGTCATATCTCTGCCTAATATCATTCACACACACTTTGAGTGGATCATATTTAAAGCTGAAGTGTATTTATCGAGTGTTTCAGTCAGCGTTTCTTCAACCATGGCTACTTTTATCAGGGGTTTATTAAAAAAAAAAAAAGAAAAAAAAGGAAAAAGAGAAAGATTTTTATTCTTTTCCTTTTGTTAGATAAACATCACATTAAAACCTTGACCCAAAGCTAGACGTTCAGTCTTTAAATATGAAAATTAATTAAATTTGTTTTCATGTTTAAGACTGATTTAAAGGTGCTGTATGTAAGTTTTTGACAAAAATACCATAATATGTTTGCAGATATTTAAGAAACATGCTAAGTTAACATACTTGTTTATCTGAAAAACAATGCTACAGTCAGTTATTCCCCTTTTTCAAAATGTGTGTTCCTGATCAGAATGTTGGTCTTTTTTTTGGTTTGTGAAACCCGCCCACTGCCAGTTTACCCAATTGTATTTCAGCACCCCGGGTTGCCAGTTGGCGGAAAACACAGCACATTTAATTTCATTCATCGTCAAGTGCGCTCATTCCTGTTGCTGTAGTCAATCTGGCAACCTGCACGTGCTTCAAGTCTGAGGAGGAGGGGCCATGTGAAAAAATATTTAAAAATAAAAATATTCCAATATTTTGAATTTGGACTGCAATACTTGGTTCAACCACTCTGTGTCAATCCTACATACAGTACCTTTAAGTCATAATTCACAAAGCTGTTTGCACTGCACTCTTTTTTTTCATACAATATTTTATTTTTGTGCATCAATCTATTACTTAATATATGAAACCATGATTCACACTGACAAAAAAAGTCTTCTTTTAGTATTTAATTTTATATTTAATTAATGTAAAATAAAACACTAAAAGAAGTCTATTTTTGTGAGTGTGGATCATGGTTTCATATACCAAGTCACGATTTATAAGTCATAACTGTAAAAAAAAAAAAAAAACCTTCAAACAAACCAATGCAATATTTATTTGTTTTAATATGATACTGCTTTTTAAATATTTTAAAAGTATTTTTTATTGTGCATCATTTCCAATCAAACGGTTATTTGGACAAATGTGTGAAATATTGTTTAATTACATAGGACATTTAAAATGAGATATTAGCGTTAGAAAAGAATCAGCCATTTTATTAAAAAGTTTAAAATGTCTATAATAAAAGCAGGCGTTTAATAAAACTCTGCTTTCTATGCAGAAGGAAGGGGGAAAAAAAGTGCTACATGAATACAAAAAAGGGATGTGGTGTTTCCTTTTGCCAAAAAAAGATAGGGAAACTTCCACAACCATTATGCTCTGGGCTTGAGCCAACAGTCTGTGGATGGGAATACAGAACTGCAGAAGTACGATCCATAGTTTAACAGTGAAGATACTGTGTTTTGCTGACAAAACAGGGGGCATAGGGAAAGAGTACACATATTTATATGTACTCCTGACATTGTAACAATACAAAGCTGGTTTAAAATCAACAAACTTGTCCTTTCAGATGGTAATGAGACTGCTGTAGGAATTTTCATTACTTAAAGGAAGCCAAATGGTCCTGGGCTGGGACTACCCGAGTGTCCAAACAATGACAGATGGGAATGGGGTTGCAGGACTGTTTTGGAAGAACAGTTTGAAAAGCTAGTGGTGAACTCAGTGGTGCAGAAACTACACACTTCAGCTTTAATTTGTTTTGCTGACATCGCTACGGAACAGCGGCTGATACTGGGTTTCTCTGTGAAACTCGCAGCCTTTGAAGGATTTGGCAAAATGTCCTTTCTATTACCACTATGGAGGAGCCACCACGGGGAGAGAAAGCACAAGCAAGGGAGTGAGAAAAACCTGGCAGTTCGGTTTAAAAAACAGAGGAATGAAAAAAGTGAAAAAAAGTAGAATGGCTCTCATTGGAGAGCTGCATGGCCTTGAATTTGTGATGCTGTGGCCATCATAAATCCCCTTGGCTGGCCCAGTTGGGGAACACACTGAGCCACATTTGGATCCAGTCTGGTCCTGCCTCCCAGCACACAGACAACACAACAATAGCCCTTGCCATTTAATTAGGTAAGGACACACTCAGCCAACACCCCCCTCTCTTGCTAGACGCTCAGGGGGGTTTGCGGGGTTCCAGCGCTCTGATTGGTCAGGCTTGAATGAGGTGGCCAGTTTGAATCAGGCAGATGTCCAGAAACTGCCCAGGACAGTTAATACCAGCAAGCTCTACTGAGCTGGCAGAGTACAGCCCTAGCAGGTAACCTGGCATAAAATCTGTGACTTAAGACTTATAATAAAATACAGTCTTCTCATGAAATTCATAAAAATAAAAAAAATAATCTCTTTTCTATTTTATTATATCATTCTTATATATAATCATTCTATTATATTTATGTCATAACTCATGTCTTCAGTGTCACATGATCTCCTTCAGAAATCAATGTGCTGATTAAAGAAACAATACATATATCATTACCTTATACAACATTTAATGACATTTTAAGATTTCTGTATATCAGTATTATTTTTGTGGAAATCATGATTTTTTTTTTCATAAATTAAAAAAAACGGCTTTCGTTTGGAATAGAAATCGTTGTAACAATATAAGTATTTGTCAGTTTGATCAATCTATGCAAACATATCATGCATTGTGATTTTGTTGCTTAGAAATAAAAGGATCTTTGGTTAAATGATGGTCTCATGTCAGAGCCACCACATACATATTATATATATAGAAAAATATTGCAATACAGTTTGACTATATCACCCATCCTATTTACTACACAAGTAATGTTTGTTTATAACAAGCTCTTTCATGACAGACAGAATCCACCTTTAACAAATACACTATTTTACCAAGTCAACAACAGTCTCTGAAAGGAGATGAGTTTTTAACAGGCAATGGTACGATTTCCTCTTCACCTATCTATGCTTCCTGTTAGAGGCTGAACAGTCTTTCTGCCCCCATCATAGACAACCACACTCAACTGTTGATGTTTGTGACTTTTTACCTGATTTGACACCTAAAGTCTATTCTATTTTCATCTCTGCAGTCTTGGCTAAATCGTCCCCATCTCAACTAAGCTCATAAGACAAAACGAGTTAAAGTTCACACTTTGAGCACAGAGAAAACAAGAGGTGTGAAGTCGTTTAGACAGAGCCGTTATGCATGTCGTTTGAAATTCAAAGTTTCTATGTACTTTGCTGAACCAGTTTTGAGGGCTTTGTATTTTTCTGTTTCTGTATAAGTAACTGGACCTATCCTGCTTAAAAACACATTCACAATTCAATTTAAGTCAGAGCAATGTTCCACTTACCAACCACCATGATGTTAAATTCAAAGCCAGCCTTCATGGTTTTGCGTCTCATCTGGTCCAGCACTGCCTCAATGCCGACATATCCGAAAAGATCTCTGCCCTTGATAATGCCTTGTGTGTCAGATTCACTGAGGCATGGCAGAGGATGTTCTATCTCCACCACTCTCTCCTCCATCACCTCCATCTCCTCCTCCATCCGGACAGGTGGCTCCAGATCCAGGCCCTGCTCCTGTGCTGTGTCTGCCGACAGAGAGAAAGAGAGACCTATAAGTTAAAGGGGTCATATGATGCGATTTTAGTTTTTTCTTTCTTTTTGTATTGTTACAAGCTCTCGGTGCTTAAAGAAGATCTGTAAAGTTTCAAAGATTATAGTCTTTATTATTTAAAACAAAGATATATTCTTTATAAAAGTTGAGACTCTGCCACGCCCCCCTAAAACGGCTCATTCAAACCCGCCCCCACATTTCTACGTCACTATGTGGAAATATTTGCGTAATGCCACCCAAATGTTCACGCAAAGAAAGAAGGTGTGGTTTCAGTAACCACAGTTAGTGTTGAAGCAGCCATGTCAGGGCGATGCTGTGTGTATCTAGGCGAAGGCAAAACCACTTTATTTGACCTTCTGAAAGTAGATGCATTTAGCAATCTTTAAGATTACTTACAACAGAACAGCAACACATTTAATCGATGACCGTTTTGTGAACCTAGGAGAGGAGGTCATTCTGACTTTGCTACGACAATCTGCCGCTTCTGAATCAGCTACTGGAAGTATGGTTTGTTATTAGTTTAAGTATTTGCTATTGAATGTTCAAATGCGGAGTATTGCGCGTTGTATGTGTGTGTGTGTGTGTGTGTGTATGTCAGAGAGACAGGGTCACACAGTGGAGTCAGCTGTCTTAACCGTCCATGGTTTGTGTACTGAAAACACATACGAGCTTCATCACTGTTTGTCACGCGACTCTGTTCCTCTTTCAGGCTTGAACTGACGGTAAAATTAAGGACATTATTAAGTGACTTTACATTTATTTTGAAAGAGGAAGCTCACGATTATAGAAAGGGACGTTACATTTCTGACGAGTGCTTGCGTTTCCAATGCATTTCCAATCATGATGCACTGGGTCAGTTGGCCAATCAGAGCAGACTGCGCTTGTCAGAAGGAGGGACTTTGTAGAAAACAATACGTTTGAGAGAAGAGGGGCATAGAGGACCAACAATAATGTACTGTATTTGAAAAAAAAACTTTTTTTTTGTACATTAAAGCATGTCAACATATTCCAAATACATGGTGTTATAATGATATTTAAAAAAACATCATATGACACCTTTAACATATAGAAGATATAGTACAGTATCCTCTCAGGAAGCCCTTAAACAAATATTAGAATACACATATTTCTTTAGAAAAATCTCAGTCCCAAATGAGTCCTTGCAGCTTGCATCAGAAAGGCTTTGGCAATATAACTCAGCATATCAAGGGGACCCTTCTGAAACCTAAAAATAACAAACAAAAGACTGTAGAACGGCATTAAATGAATCAAATTAAAAAAATAAAATAAAAAAGTGAAAATTAAAATTCATTTTAATATAATAAGTATTAGCTAAAATATTAGTACTTTTGTTGTTGTATTTGCCATTTTTGTTGTTTTTTATTTTTCTATTTAGCTTTATTTTATTTCAGATTTGAGTAGAAGTTTTTCATTTAATATTTGTATTTTATTTTAACACAATAACAGAACTGTTTACATTTTTATTACTATTATTACTGAATGGGGAAGCAGAAAAAAGCCCTAGACCAGGTAAGGTTAGTTTCCTTCAAGCATTTTTACACTGGCATTCTATTACATCTAGCGCCCACGTTTCCTGACATATTATGTTCTTGCACAAATGCCTAATTCACGGCTTCAATTAATTTGAGGAAAAGATTTTTATTTTTTGCCAGGCTTGTTTATGAGTCAGAGAGTTGTGCCGCTGTGAGCATGCTCTGAGCATGCAGGTGGAGATTAATACACATTATGATGACTGACAGGAGGCAAATGTAGGTGAGGCACAAATCGATTCAGATGGGGAATTGAAATAATGAAGACGAAAAATTGAGAATTGTCCATAATTGTGCTTCCATCCTAGGCTGAAATGAGGCATTAGATTCATTTGTTAATGTTTGATATGTGGGTCAGGAAGAGGTTGATTTTATCTTAAGGTTTACTCTGCATTCACAAAATGGAAATGGATATGTAAAGTACCACCAATATGCATTGAACTTCATGCAGCATAGTGTCAGCAGTGAAAAAACAGCAACCCAGAGCAAAAATTGTTTTGTTCAGCTCAATTGAGTTGACTTGCGAGAGCGGCCAACACAGAGACAGCAGTTCACACGGCACTGGTTAACTACTGAGTCACACACACCTGTCAGCTGGCTCGGCCGGAGGATGCCCCGTCTGACTTAGTGAGCACAGCAGCAGCAGGGGCTGGAGAGTGCTACTGGGCTAATGTTTTTTTTTTTTTTTCTTATCCATGTACTGTAGTTTGTACCATTAGGCTACTATCTTGAGACAGCTCTGTTTATAAGAGGATTGGTAACAACCCCCCTGATAACCCCTGAAGTTGTCCTGGTGGAGACAATACTCCAGTCACAACTAATTGTTTAACTCTAATCATTCAAAGGCACGATTACAAAGAAAAGGACCACTTGCATTATTTAAAGAAGAAACCAAACAAATACATTTGAGGCATAATGCTTTTTAGCTTGTTTATTTTCATATAAAATATGGCATTTAGTTGCTTCAAACAATTGTGTAAAACTATTTAAAACATCAGCCATGTTAGGGGCTATGCATTACAAGTAATGCAAATTAGATAATCTGATTACTTTTTTCAAGTAACTAGTAATGCATTTCTTTTTAATTTACAAGAAAATATTGGAGTAACTTTTTCAAATAAATAACTTCAGTCACTTTTTTCCCCATTTAATGATTGACAGTTCTCCTGTCCGCATGTTGAGAGAAAATCAAGAGTAAAGGCTGATTTATACTTCTGCATCAACACTCGCCGGAAATTGTGCATAGTACCTGCAGGCTGCGGCGTTGCATCTCTCATTTAATCTTTTTCAGTAACCAATGTCTTTTCTGCTGACCTTCGATGATCCAGTTAAACTATACTAATAAGCAAAAATTAGTCTTGATACACATTTGCGCTTCTTTTTTTTATTGCTTAAGTGTGTTGAACGTTTTTCTTCTGCATTCTACTGTACAGACAATGAATTTCATTTTCCTTTACCCTGAGGCTTACTCCTTTTCCCATTGACAAAAATAAAACTTTTTTATATAAAAAAAAAAACGAGCAAGCCCTGCCATGATTTAAAAAGTAACGCAAAGTAATGTAATGCATTACCTTCCATAAAAAATTATGTATTTAGTTACTTTTTTAGGGAGTAACGGATTATTGTAATGCATTACTTTTAAAAGTAACTTTCCCCAACACTGAATATCAGTGTAAATAGTAATAATCGCAATTAATAATTTCAAGGGAGTAATTGACATTTACGATCGACAATTTTATAATTGTGCAGTCACAATATAAGAAGATCTAGAATATAACAAGGGACCTCAAATATGAGAAGACAAGCTTAATTACTCTGCCAACACCACAGCTGCTTTCACACAAAGTGTGTGTGTCTGTGTTAAAATCAGCTCATTTGTGTATGAAAACATGGGACTGTAAAATGACCCCCAGGAAATGCCAAGTCTACTATCCTTTATTATGCATTGCTAATGGCAGTGACTGTGAGCTGCACCCAACATGACACTCTGATTGCTTCATACACATGAGTGTGTCCCATTAACAGGTCAACTAAATGTCATTAACACAAGTATGCAAAGTACACCATAACAATAGAATTTATCTTCAAGGGATAGTTCACCCCCAAATGTTGTCAAATCACCTTCATGTTATTACACATTTGTATAACTTCCAAGAATAGGTTATTTCTAGAATGTTTTAACCGTTTTTGCCACAATGCTGGCAGAATTGTTTATTTTTGGGCTGAACAATCCTTTCAAGACAAGCTACACCATGAGTTGTTTACAACTAATATGATTATATAATTGTCCACCTCAGGCACAAATTGATACCTTCTTAATTTTCCTTGGTATTAGTATTCCTGCAAGTGTTGATGTGTTTTTGCTAGAGGCTGTAAAGATGTTATTCACCCCAATATGGTTTTCTCACAACTTCTAAAGACTTTCTCATGCTGTGACTTCGGCCTGGCCACAACCCTGAATCTTGCTGAGTCATACTGTCCAATTATATTGGCTTAAGAATTGAAACATTGCATGGCACATGCAGAAGCTGATTCATGTTCATTTTAGAGAGTCAAGAACTATGTGTAGGAAATCAGCATGCAGCCTGTGCTGCGTTTGATCAGCTGAGACAACCTTTGTGAACTGAGGTCCAGAAGACTTAATCAGCTATAAATATACCTTACGTCCTCCATCCACCAAAATGGAACTAATCTTAGGCTTCTTATTCCCTAACTAACAATACATTCCAGAGTGCCATCCAGCACCTGAGGATCTACACAAGACTGCATTGACTTGAGGTGAAGCAAGTAAATTTCTGATTTTGAACTTTGTGTGATTTGAAAAGTATGTGTTGTTACTGTTGGACGCACAAAGTTTGAAGTAAGAAAGCAAAACTTATGCAAAAGGGAGAGGAGACAGCCAGACTGTGGATTGGCAGATTTATTTATTTGATGCTGTCTGCCTGTTAATAGAAGCTGACAAATAAAGCCATGCTTGGAGATTGAGAGGGGAGACATAAAGTCGTCCAAAGGCTTGAGAAAAGCAAACAGAGTGAGAGAAAAGGGCTCCAAAGTTGGAACTTTTTAATAAAAACCTTGCATATTGAGTTTAAATAAAAGCAGATCTGTCTGGAGGTTTGCTCAGTGTCTGTTCTTGTTCTTTAATAATAAAACTGTTCACAGATGTGGCCCATCTCCATTTGACATGACTAAGAAACACAGCAGCACACAGCGAGAAAACAAAACTCACTCTTACTTAGTACAAAGCACCTCAGATATAAAAAAAGTTAGTTTCTCAAACCTTTTTGCACCCTTTTCCCTCATAACCCCATCAGTAAGGCTCAAGTATTCATTTATTGGCACCAAACCATAAATATGTTTATTTTAACTCATACTTCACTGAAGTAATAAAAATCTGTTCAATATTGTTTTGATTAGCTGAGTCGGAGACCTGGGCAAGTACAACTAGATGTGTCAAACTGAACTTAAAAGTTTTACAAACTGAACTAAAAGCAATTTTGAGATATAGGGTTATATATAAAGCAAAAAAAAAATGGTAAATGTCAAGATGATCTACAACTAAATCTGTGGTGTAATCACACCAATGCCCAATGTGGTCATGAACAGATCTATGACAGGAAACTAGGAAATAGAAAAAGAACACATCTAATTTTATAATAAAGTCACCTCCAGTTTCCCGTGAGAATCACAAAGACCCACAGAGGCAAAAAAAGAAAGAATGTAGAGCTAAACGACCACCCATGTTACACTTTAAAGATGTTCAGATATGTAGTGCTAACTGCTAAATGCTAGCATCTGATCTACAGCTCAAAATAATGGATGTTACATGCCATTGTTTTGTCTCATAACCTCTTCCCATATGGGAAATATCATCACAATATGAATTTTAAACCACAGCAGTATCTCTAAAAATACACTGTAGACCTATTTGGCCGATAATGAAAGAGAGAAAGAGAACTATCAATAGTGCGTGTTAATATTAAGCATTGATGATTGGTGTAAAAGTTTCTGAGGCCTGTGTTGTGTTTTGTGTGACTCTGCATAGATTTTGTTTAATTTAGCTACAGCTTTCTGTAGCTAGCAATAGAGAACACCGTTTACTGCCATACACTAGCTGATTGCTAATTTTTATGCCAATTACAAAGTTACTCAGCAGTAATCTAGTTCAAATGCTGGAAAACCTCAACACAAAATGCTAAAAGACTGCCAAAATGCTAAAACTAATCAGTCCCAGGACCATGTAAAACACATTTTATCCATGCTAGTCAACAATACCACAAAAAATACCTTACATCTGAACCTCATCATGGCACCATTTTGGACTCTTAGGCTCTCTGTGTCAACTTCCTGTTCATTTTCATCACAAATTAGTAAAACTTCAAAAGTATACTTCTAAAATGTTGCAGCACACAAGAGGAAATGACTCAAATGATTTTGTATGAGAGAGTGAGCATTTGATTATACTTGCTGCAAATGGCAAACACGCCTGTTGCATCTTGAAAAGGGGTAACCAATAACCATAACCGAGTTTCAAACATCAGAGCGTGTCAACCCTCAATTCCTTCCTGCCTGAAAATTTCTGAAATGACAAAAATAGAGCAAAACAAGCCAACTTTGAAGACATCATTTTAGAAAAGTGTCCTCTCGGGCAGCCATGAGACTCTCCCTTCCCCCTTTTGGCACTGTTGAAGTGCACCATTGCTCTTGGTTCCATTGTTATCAGAGGGGCAGTGAAGCTGAGACACACGCAAAGCTCATGGGATAAAAAAAGAGATTCTTACCTTCTCTCATTCACAAAGCTCTGTCCACTCCGCTTTCCCCACTAAAGACCCCGCGGCCCACACCAGACAGTCCGCAACTGTGATGTACCTCAAGGCTCGTCCCTAAACTTCTGCTTTGTGCTCTGTGTAACTGCCCATGCACTTCTCCCCCTCTCTCAGTGTCTCTCTCCCTCACTATGGAGAAAGAGCGCAGGGGTAACGGCTAAAGCTGCTCATGCTCATTCAAATGCAGATCGCCAAGAAGCTTCCACTAATCCAAAAGAGGACTTCTCCCATCCACCCCTCCTCCTCCCCCTGCATCTCTCTACTGCTTCTCTCAAACTCATTTGCACACTAGTAGGGCTGCTGTCAGTCGTCCGGCCCAGGCTCCCCTGCCGACCCCACAATGAGGAAAATACGTAATTGACCCATAAAATCAATTAGGAGAAATTTTAGTGCTTCTTTGAATAGTTGGCATCCACAGACTCGCTCATCTGAGAGAAAAAGAAAAGCAAATCGCAGTTACTCGTTCAGTGCTGGTAATAATAAGTGCCGTCTGTGCTGTCACGCTGGGCTGTTTAGGCTGTGGATTGCTGTTAAAAGACGTGAAAATGGTCAGTCAGATGTGAGTGGTTTTTATACCGACAACGAGCTGGTAGTTTACCATTTACAGAAAAGCAGCATGGATACATATTATTATTGCACAGCAAGCCAGATATAACTGGATAAAAACATTGGTATGTTTTCATTTGAACAGTTACAATTTTAGCTGTTCTTCAAAACTATACACAGATTTTAATAAAATGGATTTAATGGAAAACCATGTGTGAACTTGAAGGGACAGTTCACTAAAAAATGAAAATTCTGTCATTTACTAACCTTTAGGTTATTTCAAAATCGTCAAAAAAAATTTCATCAATCATAAAAGTAGTTTGTATGATCTTTGCAGTATATTCAAGTCTTCAAGAGCAATATTTTATAATGACCAGATTGAAATTTAAGATTTATAATCCAGTTGGTTTTTAAACATTGCGACCTGATCGTTGAGTCAGTGGGATGGATTTGAGGAGAAAATTCTGCAATAAATGAATCATTTAGGCCAAATGGGAAATTAAGCAAATGATTCTCTGAAAAGATGACTCAAAAGAATGATTCGTTTATCCCAACTTCTCAAATTCTAGTCTTTTGCCTCACACCAAACTTACAGCTTACAATGTAGTGCTTTAGAGAACTTTAAAGATACTTTTTTTTTTTTTTTTTTTTTTACCATGACAGCCTCTGTCCCAATTCACTATTATTGTACTGAAAAGAGTGGCAAGAATATTCTTAAAATAATAATAAAAAATACCCTTTACATTTGAATGTAGAAAGTGTCACACAGGTTTGAAACGACATGGGTAGATAATAACAGAATTGATTTTTTTTTGGGTGAACTATCTCTTTAAGGACTCCCCTCCAGATCTGTTTAAACATGAGGAGGTAAAGCATCTCTGCACAGTTTCACTGAGGAAGTGTGTTTTTCTCACTCTCGAACTGTCATTCTGACTTATCACAAAATCTAAGTGTTTAGTCTTTATGCTCTCCATAAAATGAAGTCCACCTCATATAAATTAAAGTCAAGGAAACCGCTGAATACACCCATGTAAGGATGGGCCTTTTTCAAAACAGCTAGCCATGAGAGAGTGTGAAAATGCCTTTGAGTGAAAGAAAGTGTGTTTGTGTGTGTGTGTGTGTGTGTGTGTGTGTTAGTGTGCAGGTCAAACCCATGCTGAGACGCTGTGAGGATGGTTTTATGTTTGAATCACAATAATGTTCCTTTGTTTGACATTCAATAGATGGCTGATGTATCATAGTGAGGCCCCAAAACAACACACTCACACTTCCCCTCATAACACACCAGCCAATGACAAAACCACAACATGTTTCTACAGCTCAATACAACAAATAGGCCTATTGCAAACCACAACCAGTTGCATTCGACAAATGACAGCTAGTAAGCAGATTACACAAACTAGAAACATTCCAGCAGAGACATTGGTATAGTAAAATATTAACAGAAATCAGTCTTTTACCTTAACAGATAAGTGGGATCCTGGAGCAGCTGCCCTGCCCCATGTGCTGTCAGAGAGTGAATTGCGAACTGTTCAGGATGTCAGTTACGAGAATGTGTGAGTCTAACGTGCCTGTGTGTGTGTGTGAGGGTGTGTCGTAGCCTAACCACAGACAGCACTCCGAGGGTGATGCATTTCCTTGCCTTTGGGCCTCTCTCTTCCTGGTTGTATTTTAACTAGTTTTACGCCACACAAAAGAAAAGGAGTTCCTCCAGCTCTGTTATCACCATGGTTACCTAAATAAGAGTGTTTCTCAAGAGTGGGATGGATGTTTATCCATTTTCCTTATGTCATCAGCGCAACTCTCTGTTAAAATCCCACCCCTTAAGATACGAGGATATGTCTTTCACAATCCCAGAAAGGTAAAGTAGAAAAATGGAAATGCAATCCTTGTGAATAGAATACAATCTGCTGGGATGCGTGAATGGAAATCCGGTACGAAATGAACTAAGAGAAGCCGTGGAAGCTTCCAGAAAGAGCAAATTCCCATCCTACAGTGTCTAACCTCACACACACATATATACACTTGTGCCTGCAGCATATCACCACATGGCGCATCTCTGCTGTTTTGGGAATTCTCTCATCACAGCTGACAGGAAAAAGCATTTTGATTAATGTGGCAATCGGAAAATGACCTTTGCATGCGGCGAGAGCTGTCTATTTTACATTCAATATTTAATCATTTGATAAAGTATAGAACAAGCCCAATGACAGCAATTCATCACTTTCATCTAAAAGCCTTTCGCAAAGCTCCGAGCCACATGCAGGGTCTGTATGCTCTGCTGCGTCTACAGCTAATTAACTGACTGCGGTTTGTTAATGGAGTTTCCTACAAAGTGCTCTCCACTGCCACATTGTTCTGGTCATTCCAGGTCATTATCTGATGACTAATACTTCTTCTTCTATTCGAGTCCACACACTCTGGAAATCTATGTATGATAAGATACACTTAAAATAATTCTGGGCCACTGCATGACAAGGATTGCTTACTGAGAGATAGTTCACCCAAAACTATTTACTCACCCTTGTGTCATTCCAAACCTGTATGAATTGTATTCCTCTGAGCTTTTTGAGAAGAGATTTTGAAAACTGTCTTTGACCATATAATATCAGATAATATAATAAAAGTCGATAGGGTCCAAAACAACACTGTATGGACGAGGTACAGCTTTGTAACAACATGAGAGTGAATATTTAATAAATGACATTTTTGACTGAGCTATTCATTTAAATTCATAAACCATTTGGTGGTACAAACATAGAGGTTGTCTAAACAGATGTTGATTTTTACGGATGTTGATATGGTTGAGTAAAAAGGCAAGATAGGAAGAGGAAGAGAGGGGGAGGAAGTGTGCGTTTGCTGTGCCACAAGGGACAGTGAATTGCCACTAAATGTCTCCATTACTGCTCCTCTTTAATAAAAAGCACATGTATGCACAGACGCTGTCAGTTCATTCATACTGTTGCCAGGGTAACCTCCCCAAAGAGACTGGAAGTATCGGGTTACTATGAAGATCTGTCGCCACACACCGTGAGAAAGCTGCTGGTCTTTACTCCAGCTTTGCTTGTGTGGGATTCGAGGGGTTAATTCAATTAAAGCATCTTAACCTCATCCTAATCCAAGCATGCTTAAAAGGACATGGCAGACGGAAGAGAAGGATTCTGAAGTTTGACCCCATCCTCTGGTGCGTTCTCAGTGTCTTCCACACATAGTGGGAGGGACAGGTGAGGACAGAGCGAGAGGGCAATGGCAAACTGCCGGACATCTGTTAGAGCGCCTTCTAAACTGAGCTGATGCACAGCTGGAGTTTCTGCTGAGAATTACCAGAAGAGAAAAGTATTACAGAACAACAAGTTTCTACCAAATGTGAACTGGGCCCTTAAAAAGTTCCTTTAGTTTGCATCTATAATAATGGCATTAAAATAAATTTCTGCATTAGATGCTCTCCTTGATACTACAAACACGATTCCAAAAAAGTTGGGACACTGAACCAATTGTGAGTAAAAAAGGAATGGAGTAATTTACAAATCTCATAAACTTATATTTTATTCACAATAGAATATAGATAACATATCAAATGTTGAAAGTGAGACATGTTGAAATGTCATGCCAAATATTGGCTCATTTTGGATGTCATGAGAGCTACACATTCCAAAAAAAGTTGGGACAGGTAGCAATAAGAGGCCAGAAAAGTTAAATGTATATATAAGGAACAGCTGGAGGACCAATTTGCATCTTATTAGGTCAATTGGCAACATGATTGGGTATAAAAAGAGCCTCTCAGAGGGGCAGTGTCTCTCAGAAGTCAAGATGGGCAGAGGATCACCAATTCCCCGAATGCTGCGGGCGAAAAACAGTAGATTAATATCAGAAAGGAGTTTCTCAGAGAAATATAGCAAAGAGTTTGAAGTTATCATGATCTACAGTGCATAATATCATCCAAAGATTCAGAGAATCTGGAACAATCTCTGTGCATAAGGGTCAGACGAATCAAAATTTGAAGTTCTTCTTGGAAAACTGTGACGCCATGTCATCCGGACTAAAGAGGACAAGGAAAACCCAAGTTGTTATCAGCGCTCAGTTCAGAAGCCTGCATCTCTAATGGTATGGGGTTGCATGAATGCGTGTGGCATGGGCGGCTTGCACATCTGGAAAGGCACCATCAATGCTGAAAGGTATATCCAAGTTCTAGAACAACATATGCTCCCATCCAGACGTCGTCTCTTTCAGGGAAGACCTTGCATTTTCCAATATGACAATGCCAGATCACATACTGCATCAATTATAACATCATGGCTGCGTAGAAGAAGGATCCGGGTACTGAAATGGCCAGCCTGCAGTCCAGATCTTTCACCCATAGAAAACATTTGGTGCATCATAAAGAGGAAGATGCCACAAAGAAGACCTAAGACAGTTGAGCAACTAGAAGCCTGTATTATACAAGAATGGGACAACATCCCTATTCCTAAACTTGAGCAACTTGTCTCCTCAGTCCCCAGACTTTTGCAGACTGTTATAAAAAGAGGGGACACCACACAGTGGTAAACATGGCCTTATTCCAACTTTTTTGAGATGTGTTAATTCCATGAATTTTAAAATCAACTTATTTTTCCTTTTAAATGATACATTTTCTCAGTTTAAACATTTGATATGTCATCTATGTTGTGTTCTGAATAAAATATTGAAATTTGAAACTTCCACATCATTGCATTCGGTTTTTATTCACAATTTATACAATGTCCCAACTTTTTTGGAGTCGGGTTTGTACAAATATATAAGTGTAAATTCATTGTAATGTTACATCTTATACAAACTAAACTAAAAACTAGCTCATTAACAAACCAACTAAATACAAACCAACTAACTAAACATCAAACTGACTAGCCAACAAACTAAATAACTAACTAACCAGCTAACTAAAAAAACATCTAAGCACAAACCAACTAATTATACAGCTGTGGCCAAAAGTTTTGAGAATGACACAAATATGAATTTTTACAAAGTCTGCTGCGACAGTTTTTATAATTGTAATTTGCACATACTCCAGAATGTTATGAAGAGTGATCAGATGAATTGCAATTGCATTTCAGCCTTGCCACAAAAAGACCAGATGACATCATGCCAGTAGACACTTTTCCACTGTCGGGCCAGTGCGAGCAAGTGCTTTAAACGGGCTGGGCGGTGCTAATAGCCTCAGACATGTAGCACTGGGACCAAAAAAGCACTGCGTTTCCATCGTCGGGCCAGAAGCTCCGCTGCGCTTCACTAAAACCTGCCCTTTACACGCCTCTTAGAAACAATGTCACACAACCACATCATTTCAAAAACAAAGGGAAGTTATCAGAAAACTAATAAGAAATAAGTCACTGGAACTAGCGCGGTCACAAAATGAAGATGATAAAGAAGGCTGTTTGTTTGATAAAATAAACACCAAACAGTGCGATAGCCCCTCATGGACGACTGATTAACTATTCTCTCATTAACACAGGTGAGAGTGTTGATGAGGACAATGCTGGAGATTACTCTGTCATCCTGATTGAGTTAGAATAACAGACTGGAAGCTTTAAAAGGAGGGTGTTGCTTGAAATCCTTGTTATTCCTCTGTTAACCATGGTTACCTGCAAGGAAACATGTGCAGTCATCATTGCTTTGCACAAAAAGGTATTCACAGGCAAGGATGATGTTGCTAGTAAGATAGCTCCTAAATCATCAATTAATCAGATCATCAAGAACTTCAAGGGGAAAGGGGCAATTGCTGTGAATAAGGCTCCAGGGCACCAAAGAAAGTCCAGCAAGCTCCAGGACCATATCCTAAATTTGATTCTGCTGCAGGATTGGGGAACCACAAGTGCAGAGCTTGCTCAGGAATGGCAGCAGGCAGGTGTGAGTGCATCTGCACGCACAGTGAGGCGAAAACTTTTGGAGGATTGCCTGGTGTCAAGCAGGGCAGCAAAGAAGCCACTACTCTCAGGGACAGATTGATATTCTGCAAAAGGTGCAGGGATTGGACTGCCGAGGACTGGGGTAAAATCTTTTTTCTCTGTTGAATCCCCTTCCCGACTGTTTTGGGCATCTGGGAAAAAAGCTTCAAAAAGTGATAACTAAAGTTCACACTACAAGATTTTAAGTAAACAAACTCGCCGATGTGTCGGGCTGTGATCGGGGGAAAATCAGTGGGTGATTGGAGCTCACCAACCTTTACGTGGGAACTACTCAACGACACGTCAAAGAGGCCCATTGACGCATCGCAAATGTCAAATGAATATCTAGCATGCTGAATATCTGGAATGGTCGGCCGACTCGACATCACGTGTTGTCAGGTGTCTCGACAAGCTACAGCCAGTGAGAGAGCAAGGCATGTGTTGAGGTCAGTAGAAGAAAAACAGCAGCAAAAACATAGCTTTAAGAAATGTTTGGAGACAAGAAATGGAGCAAATTTTTTTCACAACAGATCATCACGCAAACTTATTTGTTTAAAGTGTTTGCAAACCAAATGTTATTGCACTCTTGTTCATATAGCAGTACGTTTAAATGAAAAATGTGCACAATACACTACTTTTGAATGCATTATTAATTTTGTGTATAACAATGCAACTAATCGCAGGTAGTCATGCGATTAATCACGATTAAAAAATGTAATCGTTGCAAGCACTAAATTATACTTAAGTATACCATAGTAACACCTGACAAAAAGATCTAAAAACACTAAAGCAGCAGACATTGTGAAAATTAATATTTGTGTCATTCTCAGAACATTTGGTCATGGCTGTACATCAAGCTGACTAACCAACAAACTTAACTACTAAACTAAACTAACAAACTAACTACCAAAACAAAGTACGAACCAACTGACTTACTAAACATCAAATTTACTAAACAACAAACTAAACTAGCTAGTGCACTAACAAACAAACAAAATAAAAACCAACTAAGCATCAAACCGACTAACCAACAAACTAAACAGCTAAACTAACTAGCTAACTAACAAACCAACTAAATACAAACTAACTGAACATCAAACAGACTAACCAGCAAACTAAACTAACTACGCCGCCAACCTACCAACTAAATCTAAACCAACTAACTAAACATAAAACTGACTAACCAACAAACAAAAAAACTAAACTAACAAACTTACTAGACATTTAATAAACCAACTGACCAACTATACATCAAACTGATTAACCAACTAAACTAAGCTGCACTAAGCAAAACAACCAACTAGGTAAAAATAACCAATCAACTTACTAACTGGTTTAAATCAATAATAAATAAAGGGACTGGACAGACCCCATAATGATCTGTGTTGGAATACTAACTAACTAATTAGAACTAAAATAAACTTAGCTAAGCACATTGGTTTGAATCATGGTCTGGTCAGGCATTTTAATATTTTAGCTCGAATTACTAACTACCAACAAACCAACTCACAAACTACACATCAGACTGACTAACCAACTAATTTAAACTAAACAATAAACAAAGCAACTAACTTAATACTACCTACCAGCCTACTTACATACCAATCATCTATCAGTCTGCAGCAAGTAATTTTCTAGCAAATAAAGTAAGTGAAATAGTTCAACATCATTTGTTCCAGTGGTCAGAATAGAGGCTGTCATTGTTTGACAGTCTCCTGTTAATCTGAGGTGGTAAATATACACTCTACACCTCCACATCGTGCCACTTTGAGGTAAACAAATGCTTCCAAGTAACAGCCGGTGATTAAGCTTAATAAGGATGACAAAGTCAACTTACCATCAACAGTGCCCAAAGAGCCGAGTCGTGTTCTGCCCTGACAGCTGCTGCTCCTGGTAGGACACGGTTTCCAAAACTAGCAAAAACGATTGCATACAGTACAAGCGCACAATGCACAAAACCGCCCTCACACACTTCTCTTTTTCACTTTCTATTTTGCTTTCTTTGCATTAACCGTTCACTCATGGATTCTTGCCAAGAGGATGTATTTAGGAGAAAAACACACACAGACACATACACACGATCAGCAATCACTTTCATATTCTCTCCCTCTGTATTTGTGTTTGTGTAATGGCCTATAATAGTATTAGTTGTGCTATCATCCTTCAGTCATTATAGCATACCCAATGACATTAAGAAAACCATCAATAAACACAAGGTGTCTCTATAATTATTACTGCCTGCTCCCTTGAGTAACTTAATCACTATGATAATATAATAGCTGCCTCTTTAGCACTGGTTCAAGATGGCACACCATGTTGGTATCACAATGGCTGAGTGTGTTTTCACAACATATGTGGCTCTACTGAGCCTCGTTTCATTTTCAGGGCAGGATGCAGTTGTTCTTAGGGAGGGATGACTCTTCCAGGAAGCCCTGTCATGCTGTCCAAGAGGATATCACCTTTCCCCTCTCCCCCTCATCCGGGCTGGGGAAAATGTGGGTCCAGAAGGCTTAGAACTTTGACCTTCTACACTAGATCTACAACACAATGTTTTAGGCTTCACAGATGAAACATTTCCAGTGTGATTTTGGGCTTTTGAATTATTTAAGGTGATTTTTTGTAACACATAAAGCAACTTCATAGGAAAAATATGTGCCAATCAGTAACCTAATAAAGGCACTTTTATTTATACGGAGCAAGTTGCATTATGGAGGTGGCCATGTTAAAATCACATAACACTTGTTGAATTAATCACTACCAAATGCAAAAAGTGCTGAAATTTTTTTTTTTAATATTTCCACCTACAAATAAGTGTTATTTTATATAAATATCCAGTAACTCTGCTAACGTGGAATTGGTCTGAAAAGGGGAAGTGTCACAGACATCCTATTTTTACTAACGTCTTCAAGAAAAATCTGAAATGAAGTGTATTTATCAGTGCTGTTATCAGACCTTAACTATGACAAAAACTCAGTAATTGAAATAAAGCTGATACAAATATTACACACACACACACACACACACACACACACACACACACACTATAAACAATTAAGTGTACAAAATGAAGCAACAAAATTTAACATAAAATGAATTCACACATGCACACACATCCTGCCATGTGAAATCTTTTCAAAACCTTGGCTTTCCTTTCCTTTTTTTTCCTGAAGAACAAGTAAAACTCTTCATTGGAATCTATGCCAATATAGACCTCAGAGTATTCAAGTTGTTTGTTGAGTTGTCTCGCAAACTGACTTGGTGTCAGATAGTGTTTTCCTAACATGGCAACTCCAAGAAGGCCTCTGCCAGGAATGTGGAGTCCCATCGTAGCGAGTGTCAACACGTAAACACCCAGCAGGTCGGGGCGAGAGCCTCAGCACGTCGCTTAGAGCTGAAGGAAAACACTCAGATAGAGATTGCAGCACCACCCCTGCCCAGAGCAAAGGCTGGTTATATAGACATCACAGTAGCAACTAGTAATGCTTTTCCCAATTGGGCCGTACTTACAGTTGCTTCTGGAAGATGTAAACTCCTGGAATATACTTATGCAATAATTGTGATTTGTCTAACTGCAACTTGAACCTGACCTGGAATCCTGACTTGAAAAACATTTTTCTAAAAACCACTAATGCCACATACTGCATCTGTCACACTGTTGGATCATTTAATCAACAGATAAAAAAAAATCTAATTACAGTTAAAATGAAAAAAAAATAATAATAATAATAACAATAATAATAATAATAATAATAATAAACAAATTAATTACTATTAAGCACCTTAAAATTATAAAAAGAAAAAAAGAAAACATACAATGTTCATGTTTAAAACATACATGTTCAAAACATATCTTAATACATGATTTAAATATATATTTAAATATAAAATATAATATAACAATACAATAAAATATAAATTCAGGGTAGTATAATTACACAAACACATACACGTGCACACATTCCACCTCATAACATCGGAGATAGTAAGTAAAATAAGCATCAGTCATTTGCAAGAAGCAAAATGTGCCTGGATAATCTGCATAGAAAAGAACTAGAGTTCCCTAGTACCCTAAGGTGTTCGCCCTTTCCTTTCCACCCTTATCCCCTCTTTTGACCCCATTTAGTGACACAAGGTCTCATTTGTACCCTTAATCTGTGCTAATGTGTAAGTTAACCCTCTCATTTGCAGGGGGACATAAATGAAGGGAACAGCATTCCAGATGAGCTGCCTTGCCAGCTCAGCATTTCACAATCCCACCCTTATCCCATCATGTGGAGTGGGGTTTGTTTAGGGGTCACTAGAGATCGGGCATCTATAAGGGATCAAAAGGAGATTCGACCAACATAGTGCTTAACACCAGTGAGAATGAGAACTCCTGTTCGTTTCAACCCAGACTCAGTTAGTATGTAGAGTATACACTCATGGCCTGATAAAAATCACTCTCTCTCTCTCTCTCTCTCTCTCTCTCTCTTTTTTGCTACAGGCACTCTGGAATAATTGACTCTTAATTATTGTTTTTATGTGATTAGAGGCTTGTTTAAAGTGAAATAAGAACAAATCAGCATTATACAACCGTATAAATTCCTGCAAAAAAAGAGCACGCTCTCAAAGCGGTGTGCGTGAAGAGCTGATTACAGCTTTTTGGAAACGCATTAGCGTCAATCTAAAAGAATGTGAGAGCGCATGTTTTTATTCCAGGGAGTAAATAAATCTTTTAGAATAAAGGATTTGAATCAGCTGGGCTAATCTGACATGAGAACATTACTACCCCCTAGTGGTTGATCGGATAACTGCTAGATCAAGCAAAGGCAGGCGCTGAAGTTCCATGGAGGCTTGAAGACCCGTATGCCAGAATGAAAAAAAAAGGAGTGGATGAAAAGGAAAAATTTGAATCCATCCATCAAACTACCAATCTTCTCTTTAAAGCTGCAGTTATTATCCAAAGTGATGTAGGTCAATCTAAATGAGTCTATCATAAGAGCATGTGATTGTTGCTGTTGTAAAGGACAGGAAGAGCATGACTGGAATGAGAGAGAGAGAGAGAGAGAGTTTCACAGACTTTTCAGCTGTATGTCATACTCATACATTAACTTGATGCTTTTTTTCCCTATAATTTCTCTCTCCTGTTGCACACCTTCACATACTTGCAAGCTGTCAATTTTGCTCATTTTTAGAGATATTTATTACTACTGCTAAAACTTAACTTGCTTTTTTATTTTTTTTGTGGAGCTTAAAGATAAAATAGCCAATGCAACTTCAGATGATATATATATATATATATATATATATATATATATATATATATATATATATATATATATATATATATAAACTGTTCCAAAGAAAATATAATCAGAGTAAAATTTATTCAGCAAGGACACATTAAATTGACCAAAAGAGAGATTTCTGTTATTAAATTTGTAATGCTACTAAAACAAATTTTCTATGATTTTTATTATTTTTATGCTGCTGTTTTGAACTTTCTAGTCATAAAAGAAAGCAGAAAAAAAGTCACATTTGCCTCAAAAATATTATGCAGCACAACCACTTTCACCACTGACACTTAAGCAAATCGCTTAAGTGCAAATGTTTCTTGAGCAAATCAGAATATTACAATGATTTCTGAATCATTATGTGACACTGAAGACTGGAGTAATAACTGCAGCAAATCCAGCTTTTCCATCACAGTAATAAAGTGCATTTTAAAATATATTAATATATGTCTTGTTGATCAAATAAACACAGCCTTGGAGAAAAAAAAACATTTGAACAACCGTACCATCCCCAAACATTTGAATTCTAGTGTATAATAAAGACTATTACTTCATGCTGTGCATGACTGAAAAATAGATATTTTGTACATTTTCAAATCCATTTTTGACAGTAATAATTATGTTTAGAATCCAAAGAAAACATTTAATACATTTTTACATGATGAGTGCTCAACTTGACCCTTCTAGCATGTGAAGAAAATTGCATAAACGAACACAAAGATAACATTTAAAGATTTCTCCTGTTCATTATCCCAGACATCCTTATTCATCACTGATGCTATATATACCAATCCCCAAACATATACACGCAAGCTCACTCACGTACATTTCTACAAACACGTACACGCCGGACCCCACAAATGCATAACCATGGAGCACAGCGGTATCCGTTTCCCACTTTTCCTCTCCTCTAGAAAGGTTAGAGACATTTAGAAAGCAGAATTTTTTGCCCCCCCGGCTACACTGTTTGATCCTGACACATTGAAAGAGGGTGTGATTTGTCCTGTAGTCGAGAGCACATCTGCTGTCTGACCCATATTTCCTGTGCTTTACGCAATTGATTGGAAAGAGCACAGGGAAATGTGATGAGCAGGCAGCATCATGTTCTCACACAGGCAACATATCAGCGAGTTGTGTGTGTGTGGCAGAACGGGGGAGTTCATGTATGTTAATGCATGTTTGAGAACAAACGCCTGCCTTTCCTTCCAGGTCGGCCAGAAAAGTCATTACATAAAGCCGCTGTCTTTCCACAAGCCATAACTCTGGGTCTTTTGTATCAGCCTTGCCACTATTACAAGTCCAGCCTTGCACTGTTTCCCCAGGGTTTGTTTGTTGATGGAGCTGAGACAAATTGCCATGCCTACAGGCACTAAACCGTACTATGGGAATACTGATGGTCCTGGCCTTTACACAGAGTACTGCTTCCAGATCAGACACCGTATCACGTATCCTGCAGGAAAATCTTATCCAAACTCTGCTTCTAATAACCTGTCTGCTGCACACGGTTAATTACTCCATCACAGTTGAACACTACAGCACTGAGTCAACAAAAAAAATGGCTGAAATTCTTCGAGGGTCAGAGTCCAGCTATTGAAGTTAGGTGCTACCGTGTTTGCATAAGGCGGTGATCTGTTGTATAAGGTATTCTGGTGGAAAGGGCTGGTGTGAAGCACTGGTGTGCACATGCAAACTGTCAAGACCAAAATAGCCTTTAAAAGTTGATAATGTTTTAAAATGTAATTTATTATTTTGATGGCAAAGCTGGATTTCCAGAATCATTACTCCAGTCTTTAGTGTCACACAATTCTAATATGATGGTTTGCTGATTAAGAAACATTTCTTCTTATTATCATCATCAATGTTGAAAACTTCTGTGTTACTTAGTATTTTTGAGGAAACCGTGCTTTTTTTCAAGATACTTGATGAATGGGAAGTAAAAAAAGCATTTATTTGAATCTAAAATCTCTACTGTCATTTACTGGAATACACTTTACTGGCATCTTTGTTAAGGATTATCAGCCTTATATTGCTTATCTTAAAAAAAAAGTAAAAAAATAAAAAGTTAATCAATCTGAAACCAGACTTTTGAATGGTAATGTATGTTTAGAATGAATGGTAGTAGAACACTTAATAGTTAATTTCCCATAATGCTTTGTAAATTTCTCTTCCCCTCCATTCCAAGGAATACTCCAAACCAACTTACTTTGGTGTTTTAGCTCATATCTTGTAATGTTTGTTTTTATTTTTATTTATTTATTTATTTATTTTTTTGTAATGCAAATTGTTTTCCCATCAGATTACATTTAATAGGTTTCATTAAAAAAAAAAATTGTAAACAATTTGAGGGTGTGTGATTATGCTAATAATGATTGACATTTATAATACATCAGAGGGCATCAGTCCCATTGTAACAGTTTCCTGCTTGGAGTCGATTTGTCCCCCCAAAGAGCTCAAAACAGCCTCATCCTTATTCCGTTTCCATTCTGCTGGCTATGGAGAGTAACTGGTCAAGGACCTCTGAAGCTGGGGCTTTCCTTTGCACTAACAATAACAGGATCTCACCACCAGATGCTCTGTGTCTATCTCTCCCTTTCTCAGTAAAGATATCCACTACACTTTTATTTTTCCTGGTCTCATCACTTTCGGGTGAACAAAACAGAAGAGAAAAACACCCGAGTCCTGACCATCAACAAGGGCTCCATTCATATCTTATCAAACAAGCCTGGACTCAAAAGACTTAAGGAACCTCTTTCTTTGTGGTGCCCATCCCCCATTTTCCATGTCCTCCTGGCTTCAGCAGGGTGTCTGTGGTCCTTATCTCCAGACAGAAGGGTGAAGACTCTGTGTAGCCTCAATTCATCTCCCTGTGAAATGTGCATTAGCCTCATCAATTTGCTTAACTTACTTTGAGAGAGCAATCGCTGTAATTGAGTGCTCATCTAATTAGAAATCATTCACACCCACAAAACATGTTTAGCATGTCGGGTTCAGTCCCTTTCAATAAAGCCGTCTTAAATGATTGGAGCTCGTCTGGTCCAGGGTCAGGGATGATCACACGGGTGTGAATGATTTTTATTGGAGGTGGCAAACACAGCTTGTAACATTTATTATTCAAATTGATTTTAACGTTGGACTAAATATATATTTTATGGCGTTTGGTTCCATTGGCATACCTTAAAATTAGTTCCCTGCATTAATATTAAGCGTGAAATATCCAGCACGAGTAACACCCAATTCTTGATTAAATGAGTTGAATAAATCAGTTCTTCTGTGGTTCGCAAACATACAACTTAATCAGTTATGTCCATTCTTTTGAGCTGGTTCTTTTTTTAGTGAATCACAAACATGCAGTGTAACCAGCAAACTCTCATTTTTGAGTAAAAAATTTTTACGAGCTGATTCTTTTCAGTAAATCTCAAACACACAGCATGATCAGCGAAGTCCAGTTCTCAGCCAAATGGTTTCTTTGAGTCAGATCTTGATTGGTTTTTGATATAACAACCCAAGTGAAAAATAAATATGCAAACATGTATTTGACTTACATTTATTTCATGTTAAGTATACTACAAATACATTTTTATATGCTTAATAAAAACACTCTGCAACTGTACTTTTGGTATGCTAAACTGGTGTTCTTAAAGTCTGCTGAATTGGAACAGCATTGCTTAATGCACTTTAAGTGTGTGAAAATACTGCTGAGGTCCAACTAAAGACACACTGAAGTATATTTGATTGCGCAAAAGTGGAACTATTGCAAGTATACTTCTGGTACACTTTAAATATCTTGGACTTAAAGAAAATATTATCCAAAGATCATACATATCTTCATCCACAGTGATATTAAAAACAAATATTGGACTTAATATTAAGAAATTTGCATTGTGCACATTTAGAACTAAAAGAAAGTTTAAAAATAATTTTTATATCAGTAGGTCTCATGCGATATGTCAATAAATATGTTAATTGACATGAACTGTACTTATAAAAATAAAAAAATAAGAAGAAAATTAGATTAATTGTAGACTACAGGCTGTTGTAGTCTACAGAGGAAAGCAATCCTTGGCACACATCAAACTTTTTATGGTAGCTGGATGTATTTCAAAGGCGAGCTTAAGTATCTTATCTTTCATGTTTAAACACTTGGGTGAGTTTATTATGGCTCTAAAATGAGGGAAATGCACAAGTTTAGTTCAGCGCATGGATCTGGCATTTCCTTCCTCGTGAGTAGTTCCCCGTCCTGTCACAAAGGATAAACACAAAAACAAGCAGCCTCCCATTATGCACAGCTGATGCTGCTCTCCTCCCCAAAACAATATCATCCTTTTAAAGAGAGGAAAACAGATGCTAGGAATTAATACGATTAGTTCTGCAGCTTCCCTGCCCATCTACACCAAACTCTCTATGTTTATCTATGAACTGTGGTAGCTGGTTATGAATGACAGTCCTGTCCGTCTACAGATTCCAAATATTAGTATTATCATCTGGAGCTTACAGGCATATCAGGTGCTGGGGAAGTATCTGCTTCAAACAAACCGAGGGTCACTTGGACAAAGAGACAGTTGTTTACCACAAAAGGCATATAAAACCTCCTCTGTGATGTGACTTCAGATTCCTGTTGCCCCTGGGAAATCTTTTTCAATTCGGCACAATAAGATTGTGTGTACTGAGACAGCTGGAGCTATGTGGGAACTGGTGAAGTATGTGTTAAAGCTTTCCAGTAATGTGATATAACGGCTTGAATTCATTGAAAGCTCCCGCTCACTCACTGAAAAAAGGGGAATTTGCTAGGAATGCAGATAGTGATGTTTATCTGTGTTTCAGATTCAAGATTCACTATGGAAATCATGCTAGTCAGTTAACAGGACAGAAGATTTGTGGATGAGGCACAATGCGCCTAATTAATATGCAAATTTCACACATTTCATTGCACGCATTTGTATGCCAACTTGGAGCTATCAAAACATTGTTGGATGTACACTGTTATAAAAGACATAATACTTCTATTCAGCAAAGATGCATTAAATTGATCAAAAGTGACAGTAATAATAATGTAATGTAAATAAGGTAATGCTTGTTTGAAGTGTTTTTTTTATTCAGTAAGAAACCTGAAATATTTACCTATAGATGCCCACCAAAAATTCTTGTGACCACATAATTCACTCATCTGATTGGCTAAAATATTACAAAAACGAACATATTTAATGACGCGTCATCTCACGTCTGGACAGATGTTGCAGGTGGTTGTTGAATAATATGCAAAAATGGCAAAAGTGGCAAAACCGTTTAGTGAATTTGCCCCCAAGGCTTTTATAAGTGAGTGTCTCATTCCCATCTTTTTTAAGACATATTATTATCAGTTCCTTCTTCAGGCAAAGTGATATGTAATGTTTAGAGCTGTTTTTGCACATCGGGGCATATATTTAGGGGAGAGACTCACTGTTGCAACTGTCAGAAAGGGCACATAACACCCCTCATTACCCATGAGTCACTGTAAAGAATTAGTGAGAAAGAGCACTTCAGAGTTTACTGTTTCCTGTTTATTAAGATATGGTGCCTTGAAGGCTGATACAAACCCTGAGAGAATGTCAAACAGCTTAAAAGATAACAGCTACAAAAAAAAACAAGCCTTTCATTTCAGATCAGGAGAATAAACAGTCTGCTCTCAGACTCTAACCCTCAGTCTGTGACTGCCATTTGTTTAGACTTTTACACTAACAGAAATAATTGGCTCTCGGCTTCATCTATCAACTCAAAACCTGACTTTCTTTTCGCAATTGTCAAGATAACCTTCTTCACAAAGGGTATGGAAATGATGCAAAACACCAGCCTGCCAATCACCCAAAAGCCCCCATGTTGAATGCACCAATCTGAGGTCCTTTAGTATAAAATGGGGGGCTTGGGACTCAACGTTAATAAAGAGTGTGATTTTTCTCTCACTTGAAACCAGAGTACCTGCAGGTCTGTTGTTTGACCCATCTATTTCCCATAGCTCTGTAAGAGAAATGGAAACTCAGGCCCAAGAGAAAGATCAATCAATAGCACATGCGAATGGCCTTTTCAGATCAAAGTCGGCCAAATGTGGGCAGAGAAGCTGTCAAAACAATGGACTCCCTGCACAACAAAGTCAGATCAGTCCCTCCAAAAGCACATATTTCACAGATTAAATATAGAAGGCTTCACCAAGCATAACAAACAGTAGATTAACGAAGGCACGAGCGAGGCCTGGTGAGTCACGTCTGTAGAATGAAGGTGCGACATTTTACGGCGCGGCGGAGCGGTTACATTAACACTCCGGCCACACTCAGATTACAGTCCTGGGTCTGTGATCATATCCTTGACACCCTACATGACCGACAGTGAAGCCCTTAACCTCTATTTCCGCTCGTGCCAGCGTGATCAGTCCCCCATCGAACCTCTGGAGGTAGTGTATCAGTCAACCCGCGGAGAAACGGCTCTGATGTTCAGACTTGGATAATCAACAAAGAAATGTTTGGAATGGAGCAACATCTTGGTCTAACAAATATGGGGATTAAATTGCACTTCTGTTGACAGACTGAATCAATGAACCTTTGAGCCCATGGCTTGATTAAAGAATTCCATATTTAAAAACCAAAAAAAAAATATGGTGCGAATTTTTAATTACAGTAAGATGATATCGTTCTGGCAGAAGTTTGTCAAAAGCATCCATTGTTAAGATTCTGCTGGATAACATGCTATGACTGGCCCATAATTGGGCCTTAAAAGTACAATGTTACATTTATTTACATAAATCTGGCATGGCTTAAAGGCACAGTTCTGCCAGAAATAAAGCCATCATCTACTCAAATACATGATTGTGTGTAAATATAATTATATCATAAATTTATATGTTAAAAAAATAAATAAAAAAAGAATCATCCTCATGTTGTTATATACCTGTAAAGACTTACTAATTAAAATATTTTGAAGAATGTTGGTAACTAAACAGTTTTGGTTACCATTCAATTAACAAAATGCCTTTTACAGAAACATTTGGAATGACATGACAGTGAAAAAATTATAGATTTTTATTATTATTATTTTTGGCTTAACTATCCCTTTTAAGAATATGCTTAAAATGAATGTTCTGCACATAGTTTAAAATTGTTTATTGTTTTAAAATACTTTTTAAAAAAGTTTCCAAGGCAGGGCTTAAAGTTCTTTGCACCAAGCCGGATTTCCGGCGTGCAGCGTTTGGTTGCGGAAAAAAAAAAAAAATCCTACATTAAAAATAAATAAATAAATAAATCTTGTTGATTGATATCACTTTCGAGTCCATGAGTTCACCTTCAGTTGGTATGATCTCACTAGATTTGTAACGTAAATAATTATAAACCTTTGCCAACACAGGAGAATACTTCAACCTATGTCTAAATCTGCCATGTATTATACATCGTGATTTCAAAATAAATGTTTCTGCATGTGGCCAAATATTAAAATGTAATGGATTTACATTACCACGTTTAATCATGCTGTAAAGTGAAACGTCACCAGGCCATTGGCCCCCTTTGCATGTATTTGTTTTAATACATTAATGTACTAAAGTTGGTTATGTTCTATGGAAGCATACGAGTAGCATTATTCAATTTGGGATGTAATATTCAAAATGACAATGCAATATGTAAAATGACAATGCATTTCTGTATTTACATTTACATTTTCCAATACATTTGTGCAACATTTGGTGCAAAATGAAAATGAAAATTAAATAACCCAATTTTCATTTGCCATTTCATACACCAGTTTTAATATGTAAAATGAATACTAATTGTAACGCTTTATAAGTTGCAAAATTAAAATGAAAATGTATTACAGAAATGATTAGATATGTATAACATGTTCAAGCAAAAACTGTGGCAAAATGATCATTTAAATGCTATTTTTCTTAAATGCATTAACACTCACAGTCAAGACACTTCGATTGCATTTTCATTCAATGTCCCGCAATGAATGTAGCAAAATTCAATGTGCACATTGAAAATGCATTCCGAGCCGATCACGTCTCCGCCCCCTCCCGACACGTCAATCACTGCGTGAACAAGGCGGGGCTTGCAGAAGGTCACAAGGTCTCAAGAAGAGGATTCAAGTGAGAGAACATGGACAAGACAGTTGGTCCGTGTACGTTTTGATAATTTCGGTTTATGGCTTCAATATTTCATTCGCACTTGTGGGCGGAGCTGAAACGCTGCTTTCATCTGATTGGTCGAATCACTCAACCTTCAGCTCGGTCTTTTCATTCTTTCAGGCAGAATAAGAGTCAGTGCGAGTGAAGCACTGTAATGTCTGAAACTACACTCACTGTTAATTAGCATAATATTTTAATCAGATGTAGCTGGTCACATAATTTGTGCTGCTGCGACCTGCAAATTATTTCTAGGTTGTAGTATTGCATGAATATTGTCCCACTGATAAATACAGTGCAAATAGTTCTCTCTCTTTGGATAAAAGTGAAGTGGAAATAAAAATCAATAATAGACAGAACAGTTCCAAGTCTGTAACATTTACCACTCTCATATTTTAAGTCATAAGGCACTATGTATGTGTGTGTGACATTAATAAATAATTGTAAAAATTAATATAGTTACATGTCTAAATAAAAATAGTAAACTTAGCTCTGTGCTGCTCAGTGCTCCTGTAGCCTACCCCAGAGCGCCCTCTCGCGGCTGTAGACGGTAATGTTTTCACTTGGTTCTGAATAAATGCGACTTATATGTTTTTTTCCATGTCATGACATATTTTTGGACTGATGCAACTTATACCGAAAAATACGGGTAACATTATTATTATTATTTATTATGAGAGTAATTGACACAGACTAGAACTTTAATGTTTCACCAAATTCAGCTCAGATCTCCAGACTCGTCTGACTCGTGTTGCTGTATAACTGGCCAGACTTACCTTCCTAAAAAATCATATTTAATTTTATTTCATAAATTTAACTATATTTATTTCCACTTCACTGTTATCCAATGAGACAGAACTATTTGCACTGTTTTTATCAGTGGGACAATATTTATACAATACAGTATACAACCTAGAAATAATTCAACGGGGTCTCTTGCAAGTCGCAGCAGCACGAATTATGTGCCCAGCTACATCTGATTAAAATATTATGCTAATTAACAGTGAGTGTAGTTTCAGACATTACAGTGCTTCACTCGCACTGACTCTTATTCTGCCTGAAAGAATGAAAAGACCGAGCTGAAGGTTGAGCGATTCGACCAATCAGATGAAAGCAGCGTTTCAGCTCCGCCCACAAGTGCGAATGAAATATTGAAGCCATAAACCGAAATGATCAAAACGTACACGTACCAACTGTCTTGTCCATGTTCTCTCACTTGAATCCTTTTCTTGAGATTTGAGTCTCTGACCTTCTGCAAGCCCCGCCTTGTTCACGCAGTGATTGACGTGTCGGGAGGGGGCGGAGACGTGAACGGCTCGGAATGCATTTTCAATGTGCACATTGAATTTTGCTACATTCATTGCGGGACACTGAATGAAAATGCAATCGTAAGTGTCTTGACTGTGAGTGTTAATGCATTTAAGAAAAATAGCATTTAAATGATCATTTTGCCACAGTTTTTGCTTGAACATGTTCAGAGGTGGGTAGTAACGGGTTACATTTACTTCGTTACATTTACTTGAGTAATTTTTTGGGGTAACGAATACTTTTCGGAGTATATTTAAAGATGGGTACTTTATACTCTTACTTGAGTAAATTTTTTGGGGAAAATCTGTACTTTTACTTCGTTACTGTGGGCGACGCTCCTCTTGTTACTTTATCTTAATGCAATAAATGTTATAAATGCTTCAGTTTGTTCCAAACGTGCCGTCTAGTTTTCTCTGGGCAATGAGCGATGCCCATTCGCGAATGATTCATTCTTTTGAGTCAATTCTGTTCAAAGGCTTGATCAAACCAATTGGCAAACGAGTGAATTGGTTCATGAATCAGTTTGAATGAGTCGTTCAGTTCCCTGCCGCACGCGCTGAGCATCTGAAGTGGTTCACTCGGAGTTGTAACGTTTAAGAACAGAAAGAGCGTTGAAAACGTGGCTGGAACTCCACTGAATTGAAATCTGCAAAGGTTATTATTTGCTAGCGATTGAGATCCTTATTAGATGAACACCGCGTGTGCTGTCTACTGTTTAACAGGTAATAACTTGGGCTACATTCGATTACAGTACACGATACCACTGTGACATTAGTTTGTTGTACGTGTGTGGCTTATAACAGAGGGGAGTCAAGTTGAATGAAGCTTCCAAAAGACAAAAAATAGCCGATTAAGATTTTATTAATTTTAATACAATCACACTGGTGCAAGTCAGCTGGTAAATTTAGATCTGTGATCGCTTGCTGGCGCTTAGCCAGAGATAGATGCGTTTATACCGCGCTGCGCATTATAACAAATCACACATGATTCTTTTGAGCTTATTAAAGCATTGGCCAATCAGAGGTGTTCCGATGAGTCATCACTAAAATGCCGGTGCTTCCTTCACTCGCTCCTGACTGAATACCTCTTTCTGGCGAATTCTCTCACAGGAACAACAAAGTGCAGATGTCTGTACGAATCTTTAATTAAGATATTGATTTCACAGTGTTAACAGTTTTAGTGATTTTAATGGGAGTTTCTGAGAGTGATTGAAATCTAGACTGTCAGTGAAAATGATCTTTAATAATGTAAATGTTATTTGCTCTCTTTCTGAACAATTAAAGATTAGTAGCAATATTTAAATCACATTAACTTTCAATGTTAAATTCACATTTAATATAAAGTCAGTCGTACTAAAAATCTGTTATGGCATGACACCTATATCTGTTACTTAAGTAAACAGACAAGCTTTTATAATAAATTACATAAATTGGAGTAAAGGATGATGAAATATATACATTTATACACACACATACATTACATACATTTTATCTATATATCTAAATAAAAATAGGCTCAGTATATATGACCCAAAGTAACTAGTAACTAACTACTTGAGTAGATTTTTTATCCGATAATCTTTTACTCTTACTCAAGTAACTATTCAAGACTAGTACTTTTACTTTTACTTGAGTAAATATTTCTAGAAGTACTTTTACTTTTACTTGAGTACAGTTTTTGGGTACTCTACCCACCTCTGAACATGTTAGACATATCTAATCATTTCTGTAATACATTTTCATTTTAATTTTGCAACTTATAAAGCGTTAAAATTAGTATTCATTTTACATATTAAAACTGGTGTATGAAATGGCAAATGAAAATTATGTAATTTAATTTTCATTTTAATTTTGCACCAAACGTTGCACAAATGTATTGGAAAATGTAAATGTAAATACAGAAATGCATTGTCATTTTACATATTGCATTGTCATTTTGCATATTACATTCCAAATTGAATAATGCTACTCATATGCTTCCATAATGTTCATATTATGTATAGGCATATTACATTATGTATTTTAACAGTGTTGTTCAATACAATCATGTAATTTTTGGTTTTTATTTGAGCCAATTATTATTGCCGTATCGTTAGTTTATATATAAATAGTCATAATAAAGCCTGTTTTTTACTTCGGTCTATTTGTGTTACTAAAAAATATCAGATTACTAAATTGTAAAAATAATTAGTAGATTACTTGATTACCAAAATAATCATTAGATACAGCACTAGATTAGTTAAAACATTTCTAAATACAACTGCATTGTTTTTACTTTTTGTAATTAAAAGACAAATATTTTGTCATTGAAAATTAATAAAAATTGTATTAAAATATTGTCACGTTCTAGTGAACCAAGTATCTGTATTTTGTCTCATCTCGTGAGCTAAGTGTATTGTTACACCCCTAGTGTCGATAAGCAGTGATATACGTAGCTCATAATTTTCCAAGTGTATGATACAGCTTTCATTCTTCAGGTCAATGATATATTCATGAAAAAGAAAATCAGTTTGAATAAAGAAAGCAATAACTTTGCCATAGTATCCTTTCAAACGTTAAAGTTGTCAGAGTCATTGCATGCTTTGCATGTGCCCCCCGCCACCGGAAAAATTTTCAGGTTCAGGATTTTTTTTTGCTTTAACCTCTGCCAAGACTTTAAGTAGTTCGGCACAAAAATAGTCAAAGATAAAGGGTTTTGCAATCGAGAAATTTGCTGGAAAATGCATTATCTTTCCAGTGAGTTTTTAAACTCTGTCCAGTGTCAGAATCACAAAGAGAATTATCTTTTTTGGGTGAACTATTACTCTACGTCTGGCTCAATTATACAGTCTTATGCAACACTATTAAGTTGTGCAGCCTCTCATAAATGAAATCCTTTGAAATACAATTACAATTTATGTACATATCCCAGGAAAATATACTGGACATGGGCCGTCAGATTGTTGATATTGCTTGACTAATTATATCTTTGTCTCTAGAAAGACCTAGGAAGTCTCCGAAGTAAATTCCCAGCAAAAACAGGTTTTTCCCTCATGTAAAATCATAAAATCCAAGCTGATCCACAATTCTCGCACTCCAGGACCGTGCCTGTTCACCAGAGGAAAAATACAGATAGATCGAAAACGCCCCAAACGCCGCCATGCATTACTGCTGGCACTTTCTAAATCAGCAAGTCTGTCCAAGGACCTGAATGATGTGCTCACTCCCTGTCACATGTTTGGAATGAGCTGTGTGCGCAGCCCATTAGCAGATTGCCTGTTTGAGACAATATACCACTCGTTATTAATGGACAACATATATCATATCATATGCAGACATATATCAAGTTATCAGCTGCTTTAAATGTTGGCTCAAACTTTCAAAAAGAAAGTAAAAAAGCAAACTTTAGCACAAAAGCTGGATTATCAACATAAACTACATTAAACATGTTAGTTTCTGCTCCACTGAGACTTCATTCAAATTATTTATGAATACTGCAACCGCAATTCTATACAGTTGAACAACAATGTCAGTTTAACCGATGCTACTCTTAAGCGCTTGTGGCATTATTTGTTTAGGAAGCGGGCTAGATTTAACAAAGATTTCTCTGTCTAAAGTGTAAAAAACCCTCCCAGAGAACCTTTGCATCCACAATATCAGGTTAATAAAACCTGTCCTGTGTTGCTATCAGCGTATTGTGTTAAACTCAATAAGGCTAGCCCCACACAGACTGCCAACACAACTGAACATCTGAACTCATGATGCGTGCATACTTCCCTCAGGCTGGAAATATTTTTCCACTAAGAATTAATTAATCCCATCCAATTATCTATTTTTTTCCCAAACCTTCTCTTTTCTCTGATCAGCTACAAAGCCCCCTAAGTAGCTGATCTGAACTCATTCACATCAAGACTATCAAACCTACTCTAAAACAAGAATGGAGGGCAATCCTGTGGGTCAAAATTGTCATTTATTTTTTATATCTGAATATCCATCAAAATCCAAACAGGATTCCTGAATTCTAAAAAGAAATAGATAAATAAAATAAAATAATAATAATAATAATAATAATAATAATAAATCAATTCAATTATAAATTTCAATTATAATAAATTTTCTTAGGGATTAAAATCTACCTCCGCGTATTTACTATAGGGAGACTTTTATATTACTATAAGGTTACAATTAACAACAGAGTCCAAACTTATATTCAATTACTATTTTTATTTAAATATAATAATCAACACTCAACTTATAAAATTAAATAAAATAAAAATAAAATTGTATGCCAACATTTTGTTTACAAGCTTTTTTTTTTAGGTGTTTCCATGGTGGAAACACTGACTGAGCAATTACATGAGACCATCAAAAAGTCTGAATGGTCTTAATTTTTGGCTGTGGCTTAGCAGCACAAAGGTTGTGGGTTTGATTCCCAGGGAACACGTTAGGTGAAAAAATGTTGGCCTGAATGCACTGTAAGTCGCTTTTCACAAAAGCATCTGCTAAATAAATAAATGTAATCTAATATACAAAATGAGGGTATTACTCTATTAATGGTACAGTATCTCAAAGCATCATGAAATTAGCCCAAATATTTCATGTAAGGGACACAGGGTGTGTAGAACTTTGTGAATGATGTGCATGTGAATTCTGTGGAGATTTGTGTGGAATTCTCTGGCAGCAGATTCCGTGCAGGTACTCCTGATTTATTCTGGAAAGAATGTCGATCACGCCTGAGTTTAATCTTCATGCCTTGGACAGGAAGACCTGATATCTGAAGCAATTTCTCTTTAAAATAAGGATTTTCCTTCATCTTTGTCCTTTTTTAAATGTAGCTGATGAATGTGAGGCCAAACACTAGATTTAAAGCTTGTCCTTCAATTATCAGCATTGACATTGCAGGCTCAGAGGATTAGATGAGGTCAAATGTGACCCAGAGGGGCATATTTTCCTCTCATGGAAATGAGTGCTATCATGTTTAACTTTACTCACAGGCAATACCTTTCCACATCAACATTACAGAGCACCTGAAGGTTGCTATGGTAATTTGTAAAAGCTCCACTAGATTTAATACTGGGTTGTTGTGGAGTGGCAACACACACAATGCGGCTTAAACCCATAAACACTGCTCATCTTCTCCAATGCCCCAGACAGCATGCGCAGGTAATAAATCATCGATGACAGCAAGCTAAATTATGCTAAATGGGGAGAAGACATATCCAAATCTTTCTCAAAAGAGAGCACCAGGTTCACACGTGGAGAAATGTCCTGGTAACAGGCAAGTCGATCCCATTACAGACCCACCTCTATGGGCGTAAGATAAGAATACTGCTGCCTGTTAATGTTGTCTTATCTGCTAAGGAAACACATTTCCTTCTCAATACAAAAGAAGCTGTGATATGACTGGAAATGGCACCAAACATGAACTAAAAACAGCTTAAAAAAGAAAAGAAAAACACTAGAAATAATGTTCTGGATAAAAAAAAAAAAAAAAAAAAAAAAAAAAAAAAAAAGACGATACAAAAATTACATTTTGTCCTCTGAAGTGCCTGTATATTTAGTAACACAGAAATTGATGAAGTAACTAAAGTGTTAAACTCAAAGAAAGGCGATCAACTTCTTCTACAAAACAGAAAACTCTCGTTCTCTCCCTAAGCTGGAGGGGATAATGGGAGGGTGGCCTTAAACATCTGCTTGCAAAGAATTTATTCCCCAAATCAGTGTCATTAGATCCAGAATAAATTCTATAAAAGGGAGCAAAAAGCTTTCAGCCTTCATCAGACAAGTGGAGACATGAAGCCAAGACCTAGGAGATGGGGGAAGCAAGGAGAGAGACTTATATGGCAAAAAATCTTTTTCATTTTGACTGGATTTCAATTCTGCAAAAATGCAGAAAGCAGCACTTTGACTGATATGAAGAAATAGTGAAGTTGATGGAATTTTACACTCCGGATATGGGAGGAACTTCTAAGGTCATCATGATGAAAAGAATCGCATCTCATCAGCAGACTCATGCTTTATATGACCACATAAGTAGCTGAGGCGGTTTCAGAAGAGGCACCATCATCTGTTCTGGAGGTCTTGCTGAATTTATGAGCAGCTTTAAAGATTTCACTCTCTCTCTCTGTTAGAGGAAGAGAGCGGAAGAAGACCCTTTGGCTGTTTTTGTTTTCATGTTTTTTTTTTACTAGAAAAACATCTTGGAGCAGAAGGGAGTGATAACAAAACAATAATTTAAGCAGCTAACATGCATTAACAGAACATTTTTCATTTTTACAGCCAGTTGTAACATGATGGCTGATTTTACTGATATATGTCTACATCAGTATTAGACTTCAATAAATGTGAGAAACAAGAAGTGTAGAACATGAGTCAATCTCCCTCATCAAGTACTGTACAACTTTTAAAATGTTTTTCAGTCATAAGTAGCCTACTACAAAAAAAAAAAAAATTAAAGGACCCACCCCCCCACTTTTTTAACACACAAAAAGTGTTAAAACTGTTTATCTGTGCTAAACATTGCCCTGTTTGTTTGAGAATTCCGACCAGCCCAGCATAGCAACACTGGCTCAACCAATGATGTGAGTTTGGGTGCAGGGCTAACCAATAGAAGACGGTAGGAATGTTCATTAAAACCGTTCATTATTTTTTGCATTTCTTTTTGGTGCTGTGCTATCAGAACACTACTGTTTGTTTAAATGGATACTCCACCCTAAAATGAAATTTTTTCATTAATCACTTACCCCCATGTCGTTCCAAACCTGTAAAAGCTCCTGAAAAGTCTCGTCAGAATACTCCATCTGCCATCAGACGTGCAATCTGGGTTATATGAAGCAACAGGAACACTTTTTGGAAGTGAAGAAAACTAAAAAAATGACTTTATTCAATAAATTCCTTAAATGCTGTGCTGTGTATGCTCTTCTGTGTCCTCCGCACTACAAGGATGCACTGTTTTGTTCCATAGCAGTCTATGGGACAGTCTCAAGCCTCCAGCTTCCTCTATTTTTGCGATTCGGTTTGACGATGCTAATGATCAAAAATTACACACTTCACCTTTAGGGAATTATTAAGAAATTATTCTAGACCATCTATATTTTGCAGTTAAAACAGGAATGAAATATGAATTTGGAATGGCACACTAGTACCTACTACCTCCTCTGAATCTGATGGACACTTTACTATCCCATAATACTGGATATTATTCATACTAGACTTTAGAGGTTCTTCAGCATTGAACCTTTTCACAATATTCTAATTTTCTGAGATACTGAATTTGGAATTTTCCTTAGTTGTCAGTTATAATAATCAAAATAAAAAGAAATAAACAATGAATGCAATGTGTGTAATGAATGAATATAATATGCAAGTTTCACTTTTTGAATGGAATTAGTGAAATAAATCAACTTTTTGATGATATTCTAATTATATGACCAGAACCTGTACATAAAACTTTATGCCACTATGTCATCCACACCATTAAAACAGACTAACCTGCTGATTGGTGTTACTGGGGTAATTTTCATTGCACAACTCCCTACACAATATTAAATGATTGGTTTTAATGATTGGTTTAAATGATTGGTTTGCTCTTTTGTGTTAATTTTATTATTCAATTTTATTTAATTGTTCGCCGGTTCCCGCCTCCTTTTACCCATGATTATGAAGTTTATATGGTGGAGGGCTGGTGCCAAAACCCGGGAAGAAGGAGGGACGAGCTGCCAAAGATCCACTGAGGTGAATCCGCGGTGCCATAGAGCAGGGCGAAGGAGTCTGCCGCCGTGGACGCTCGAGGCGGTGGACTGGAGTGAGTTGCTGGGGGGACGGACAAACTCGCTGCCGGCCGCCCCAGATGTGGAGGGACGGCTGCCATCCGTGAGGGAGCGGAGAAGTCGGTGCTGTTCGCCTGGGGCCGGAGACTGCTGCTGTCCACCAGAATGGGACGGAGCAGGGAACGAGGGACTCCTGCCGGCTGCCCAGAGTGATTTGGAAATGAGCGACACCTGCGCCACTCACCGGTCTCGAGTCCCACGGAAGAGATTGGAAGGATACAAAAGAAGAGCAACGACAGTGAAGGATGAGGGAGGACCAGGCCTGGGCTTTATTTTGTGTTTTGGTTTTGTTTGTGCGTGACAGTCGTCCGCGAGGGACTGACGCGCTGTTTTGTGTTTATTTTATTATTAAAGTTTTAATTTGAAAATAGGATAGCCCCTATATGATAGCTTAACATTATAGTCTTTACTGACAGTATAAATGAACTGGAAAGCCCTGTTGTCCCAGGACAGCTATAAACACAGGGAGCGTGTTGTGTGTTTGGCATGAATAGTGAATGATCTTTTCCCTTGTTATCACAGGAAACTGTGCAAAGGGCCTACAAATAGCTCAATGATGGGTCGATGATGTAAGGCCTAAATATACTCACATTTAAAAAAAATACAACAAGTCGTAATGCACATGGAACATGATGAAAACATGGGTGGACATTTCCTATTGGCTTTGTAAAAGGGCTACATCCGTATGTACTGCACCCAGATATTTTGAGGGAAAAATGAAAAGAAAACAAGACACCACAGAACCACTGAAAATACTGCCTGAAGCATATAGCATGACATAAACAGCTCCCACATCCCAGACTTCCACTGATGCAACTACTGCAAAGTCGGTTTCATCCGAACCCATCAGCGCAGACTTTACAGCTCAACCATCTGACACACAGCAAACAGCACAGCTCAGCCTGTGGTACAAGCCTGGGGCGGCACCTATTTTGATGTGCTTCCTAACACTGGAAATTATAAATCACTGTGAAAATGTTTATGTTTCGGAGATGTTTCAGTGTGGGGGCTGGCTGCCTGGGATCAACCCAGATGTCAAGACGCCCACCCTGATGTTAGCTCACACGTGAAACGCACAACCAACACTGCTAGAAAGCTATACAAGAAGGATCTACGTGTCCAAACATAGTTGCAGGCGCCCACTGATTCCCTCCAGTTCAATGCTCTCTATTTTCTCAGGTCAGGAAATGCACCCCTCTCCCCTCTGCGACATGACCCCAGGAAGTGAAGACGGAGGGAAAAACACAACAGAATGAGGCAAATATAAAACATGTGGAGCTGAAAATTCCCCAACTAATTTCTGGTCAGACAAAATCAAACTCACAGCTTTCCCAACATGTATTTTTGTCTAAAATACATCAAAATTCATTACGGTTTGTGGTACTCCACTGTAATATCAAACACATTGCCATTTATGTGGATATATATATATATATATATATATATATATATATATATATATATATATATAATATTTATTTTTTCAGCAGTCTTATCTCTTTCTTGTCTCACAGTGTCTCAAACACGTTTTTCAAAAAGACAAATGCTGAAGTTGGAATGCATACTACTCTCACTATTTCTGCCAAACAAATATATAGAAGAAATAGTTAGAACAGTATGGTAGTACTCGATGTCCAATCCAGTCATGTTTTATTATTTGCCAATTTCCAGTAAATAGTTGTTGTGGGGTCTAGTGGTAGTGTTGCAAAAAGTGTCATTACTTTTAAATGTCGCTTTGTTTTTCAGATGACTGTAAGAAGCATTTGGAGGAATTCTGATCAACAGTCTTTATCATTTTCAATCATGTTATAGTAAAAAACAAAAACAAAGGCAGATTAAATTGATTTCCAGTTAATTTATTATATTGTACAAGTTAATTTTACTGGAAACCTTGCTGTTCATGGAAATTTACAGTTCATTTCTATGGGATATTCTGTAAATTTTAGGCGAGGGTACAGCTTAGTGTCACCCTTATGATGAAGTCACGCTGGATCTGCTAAATGACTATATATAAAAGTAAATGTACTTCATAGATTAATGCTCGGACTCAAAAGATATTTGACACCAGAGCGTGACAATACTTGATGTCCATGGTGCTGACTATGAACTTCCCCCCTATATATTCTTTCCTTTGATATCACTAAGCTTCAATTCTGAATTAATTATAATCAATTGCTATGTAAATGGTAAATGGACTGCATTTATATAGCGCTTTCAACAGACCACATGGACATCCAAACCGCTTTACAATTTGCCTCACATTCACCCATTCACACACCAACTGCGGTGTCAGCCATTCAGGGCGCCATCCAGCTCGTCGGGAGCAGTTGGGGTTAGGTGTCTTGCTCAAGGACACCTCGACACTTGGTCAGGTGGAGCCGGGGATTGAACCACCAACCTTCCGGTTTGTAGACAACCTACATGAACCACTGAGCCACTGCCGCCCCATGTAAAGCCATACATAAGAACCCTGTCTGGATTGCACTAATCCTAATGGTAAGTGAGTCTCTGGATTGGATGAGATCATGGTAACAGAGATTTACACACCTGAGAAATTTAACTGTAAAAGGGGCTGATTCTGTAGCCTCTGGCAGTGTTCGACTCAGCTATGTCTGCCAGGGATCACTTTACTGGGTAGGCAGTGATGACAGGTTCCCCTGAACTGTTATCACTGTTTGCACTCAGCTGTTTGTTGATATGCCAGGAATTCCTATTTTTGTGTCTTTTTTTCTCTCCCATCACCCTTTTTTTCTACAGTACGTCAGTAAGGTGCAGAGAGACAGCTGTGATGACAGCAGCCCTTCAAATAAAGAGCTGCCTTTAGACCCATACAGTTCGGTTTACTGAACTAATTGGATTCATTGCAAAGGGCATACCTCCCATTTTAAATGCACGCTCAATAGAAAATCTTTTTCCGACATGAAGCATAAGCATCAATGGCATTGACCCAGTTCTTCGTGTTAACATTAATAAGTCAAGTTATTGGCTATTAAGTCTCTGAAATTGGAATATTAAGGACACTACATCTTACCTTCTGATCTCTTGAGCTCCTTACGTTGTATTGCTGGTGAGTCTTTTTTGATGCCATTACTCAGGGGGATGACCAGACTTGGTTCAGACACTGGCACCTTAGTCTCCACTTTGGAGAAAGAGGCAATTCGCTGTAATATGGAACCCACGGTTTCTTTGGCATGGATATTGTCCTGATCTACATCATTGCTGATCTCAATCCGTCCTGACAGGGAAGGTAAGGCAGGGGCCACCTGGACCACTTGGGGCTTAGAGACCATGTTGAACTGTGGAGTCTGGGCTGGAGACAGAGGCACTGGAGATTCGCTGATGTTGGGTACTGGGATAGCTCCAGGAGGTGTGATGGACTCTGTCTTTTCAATGATGTTGTTGTTGTGGGCCATGGGTAGGTCGGTGCTGTCCATGTTGCTGATGGATGCAGAGGGACTTGCTGAGACAGTGGGACTGTTGGATAGCATGTGAAATCTTGGAGGTGGTTTAGGTGCGCCTGAGGATTCCGTATGAGACTTGAAAACCAAGTTATCAAGGTCAAGAGGGAACTTGTTGAGGCGAATCGGATCTTTAAGTCTAGGTGACTGGCTGTTGATAGAGGAGTCTCTTGCAAAGGTACTGCTGTTCTGGATGTTATGGGGACTCCACTGCGGACCTGTATTGGTGAATCGTGATCCAGGTGAAATCACTCGTCTCATTCCCGCAGTCTCCATCTGAAAGTCCAAAGAAGGCATGGAGCCATGGCTAATGCTCATGGGTTCAGTTTGGATGACCAGAGGGCCCTCCAGCTCTGAATGGAACACGTTTCCGTGTGAGGAGAACTTCTTCAGGGCAGGGCTGCCTAAACGTTGGGCTTTGAATTCCCCAACACCAACAGGACTCTGGGGAGGGCTTGTGTAGGAGCAGAGTTTTGAAGAGGCCTGGTACTCCAGGCTGGAAGAGGAGCTATGGAGACTGTCGTTGTCACTTCCTGGCCCAGAAGACAAAGTGAAGCCGTTGGGGTTGAATTTGTTTTGAAAAGAGGCAGCTCGGTTGATCCCAGTATTTGCATTGATAGTAGGCTTTCCCATTGTCCCTCGGTTGAAGGAGAGGCTGGAAACCATCCTATTTCTCATAACGGGGCTCTGAACAGGACTGCAGCTGATACTAATCCTGGAGCAATAAGGAGGAGACACTTGGTTCCCTGGACTCCTCACATCATTTGTCTTGTTGAGGATAGAACTCTGGCTGATGGGAGATGTGACAGAAGTTGTAGGGGAGAATGTGGGAATCTCATTCACATCATCAATATCAAAGGACCTCTTCAGAGCTGTATAAAGAAACAAAACACAAACTTGTCAGAATATTCAATGTCAGAAGACACTCTTGAAGGCTTAATGAATAACCAAAAGCCATATCCTAAAATGAGGTCGGTTAAATTGTACTTAATAACCAAAGGGCAATTTTCAGTTCCATAAACACTAGGCTACAATTTATCAGGTAATACATTTCTAAATTAGTGATAATACATCAAAGATTTAGACTTCTTTCATGATATAAATCATAAATCAGCTAAGACAGTCATTTCCTGTTTTTGATTTAAAGAGACACTAAAACCTAAAAAGGATATACTTCACGGTGAGGGCAGCCTGGAGCCCTCTCTGAATGGACGCCTGTCAGACAGATTTTGAAGGGCCAAGTCATAATTACAATGGTGTCTGAGCAATCTTGCTTTGAGGGTGATATAACAACTGTGAACAGATATGCTTTGTTCAAGCACCCAGGTTGTGTTTTGTAAGTCTTTAAGAGATTAGGACTAAGGTAGATGAAAATATCTGCACATACAAACACCAGTTAATGATCTTTCATACAAAAGAGTTTCAGTAGTTTAAGATAACTAGAAATATACTGAAACCAGATAAATGAACAAATAAATTAATAGATGATTCAAAATCCACACGGACTGTGAAGTAAAAATTGTCCATGTCACCCCTACATTAACTTTAAAAGCACAATGATATTTGTTGTCCATTAAAAACATGTGCTAATGAAATGTACAATAAGATTGTGGAAACAGTCTCTCGTGAGGCTGAACGGTAAGTCTACACTTGTAGCATGGAAATTGTGGTGACACTGAATAATCCCCTCATTCTCAGAAGCAGCAACACAAAGCCGAAGGCAAACAGTGCTTTCCGACCTTTTCCCTTTGTGAGAGGCAGTGGCTTTTCCTCCATTACAAAGGACCAATTCAAAGACACAGTGTCAGGGGCTGAAGGCTTGGATTACAACAGCCCTTCACCGTGACTGAGAATTCCAGTGGCAAACAGTACAAATGTCCTAACAGCTCAGTGGCAGACCCAATTAGAAGTGGAAGCTTGAGCATTTCACATAGACACCATTGCACCTTGTGAAGACAATTGGATCTGTCTAAGGTGTGATGCCATGAGTTGCTTGTGGTTGCAGACTACCACGGCTCACGCGTCATCTTTGGCATATCACACACTCAGGCACCATGACAGAACGTCAGAGGTTTTCAAACCTCTTCAGGTGCTGCCTTGTGTAAACAAGCAGATATCAGTGTGAAGTTATCAAAGCATCTCGCCCAGCAGCCCTGATTTTATCTTCGCCTGGCAGGGGGCAGGGCTGGAGCCAGGGCCGCCTGTCTTCCCATAGGGTATGCTACTAATTAGAGTCACGAAGACTACAGGCACTAAATGAAATCACATTTCACGCAGGAACAGCCCCCTCTTTTACAGTGAGGAGACCACAGACCCTTTGTTTCAGCTCGCCCCTCATCATCTGCACAGCTGTGAAAGTTTAGGCCTAATCGAATTCCAGCAGCACGGCTGTCCATGCATCGCGCTACAAGCAATGTCATTCTCTTCAGAGCCCCAGAAGCCATTTAATATGAGAAGAACACCATTAGGGTGCCACTTGATTCAATGGAGGGGAGGTTAAAGTTGCCGTGTGTACTCTCACAATGGCACTCGAAGTGATGGAGAAGTGCACTTTTGCAAAGAAGTACACACCACTTTAGCTGACTACAGTTTTGGAAAGCGAAAAAAGTCACGTGAGGGAGGGACAGCAAACCAAGTGGCAAAGTCTAACAGCTTTTTTTACGGTACAGCACATGCAAGTGTAAACTTGTACTCCCCTTTGACTAAGATAAAAAGGGGCTGGTATCAGGTAATTACTGGCACCCTGTCAAACACTCAGGAAATAATTACACTGGCAGCCAAGCTTACCATCTTTGTGCTGTTCAATATTATTTCTCACAGATTTGCTGCAGTTTAATCCTCTCTGTTAACACATGGAGCAGCACAATGCCTGCACAATCTGATAAAAGATAGGAACCTGAGAAGATCCTTCTTCGTCCTGCTCTCTTTTTCCTCACGACTGAGTCTCGAGACTGTCTGCAGCGTGTTATGGTTCTTTGGGAAATGGGATAGAAGCCAATGCCTGCTGTGATGATTATATGCTTCCTGTCAAATACTCTGTTTACATTCTTTCATTAAGGACATTTTGGGTCCTTTTGTAATTTCCTGTTAATAACCAGGTTCAATCCAGTTTGGGACTGTTTGACCCTTGGAGAAAAAGTTGATGCACTCATGGGCTACATAAACACAGATTCTCATTGGTTTCTGAAATAAGATCAAAAGAAATATTTCAACCAAAATTTAAGTTCTCATTCCAAACTTGATTTTTTTTCCTTTGTAAAACACAAACGAATATTTCAACAGTTTTTTTCCATACAATAAAAGTAAATAAGGTTCAAAACATGTCGCCAGCCACAAACCTTGCACAGTGAATATATTTTTGACCCATTCTAAAAGGAGCCACGCAGAAGTATAAAAGATAAATTTCCTCTGTACAAACACACAGATTCAGGTTCATGAAGTTCATGGTTTCTCTACACTATCTGCTATGTTACTTTGGACCTAAGGTTTATGATGAGGGGCTGCAAGGCAAATAGGTAAATGCCTGGAGATGATTGCAGAGGGGGTCGTCAAAGAGACAGTTGGAGGAGGTCAAGTGGACACCATACTGTCACTGATGGATGTATATTACCTATCCACGACATTTCTGTTAAACACATACAGATTATATGCTTCAAATCAGCAACATTTCCAGTGTAAATGTAGCTTCTCTCCTCATTTCATAGTCCTGAGAGGGAAAGTTTTAGAGATGCACCTATAGGGAGAGTGAATCGCTGGCCAGACTGATGGGGGGGGGGGGGGGCGCAAGTTAGGGCCTGTTGTGGTTTTCCATCCCCCACCATCACATTCCTCACAGGTATTCCCAAACGACCCCTTGAAACACCACCCAAAGCATATATTTCAGACGTTGCTCAGACCACCTCTGCTAAGGCACATCTGGAAGCTAAATTCCGAGCTGCCATTTTTAGCATTGCAGCAATGCGAATAGGGTGCTGCATTCACTTCCCCGGGGGCAATGAAAAACATATACACCATTACAGATACTCTCTACTACACCTTTTTAGCTTTTTTAGTTGAATTTAACTCTTCCATCATTGTGATCCAGTATAACTGCATGCGCTATTCAACACCAGTGTGCTTTCATTACCATTTCAGATTTGGCATCTAATGTTCCAAATGGGAATGAAGATTAAAACAAGCGTGAAAAAAGCAACTCATGGCTGATAATGGAATTTGATGGGCTTCAGTCCGCATATACTCAGTATCAACTGTCAGGCATTTACATAGAAACATGCCTGAGCCACTTTGTGTTCTCCAGGATTCCTGTGTCTTTCTAAATGTAACTTGGAAGCTTTTTGTAGAATCTGATATTAGAGAAACATTTTAGAAACTACCTTTTCTAAACACTGATCAAAGGGTAGACAAAGATTGAATAAAGCTAGATCATCATGTATAGAGTTAGTTTTGGGTGGACCTGTTTTTAGGAATGATAATCAAACTGAGGCTGAGCTGAGATAGAAATAATCCATAAACTTACTACTTAATTCTAACCTTCCCTCGCCTCCATAAACAACCATTTACACTCCAATACTTTAGAAAGATGAAGTTATAATTACTGTTTTGTGAGACTGCCTCATGGCAAATTAGGTAGGTATAAATATTTGACATAGAGCCAAGAAAAGTGAGGCAATTTACTGCTATTGCCCCCAATCTAGCTCAACCATAAATTAAATATCTGTGATTGACATAACAAAATGAAACATCAGAAAGCTGTGTTACCATCTACAAGCAAAATAAATAAATACACAAATTCTTTTTGTTTTTTTTTAAGTAAAGAAGAAAAAAAAAGACACCATACAAAATATATCCACACTATGAATTCTGTATATTAAAATTAAAATAAATAAATTAACAAAACTAAAATAAAACTAGTAGAAACTGGCAACCCGGAGTGCCGAAATACAATTGGGTAAACTGGCAGTGGGCGGGTTTCATAAATCAAAACGGAGACTGGCATTTCAGCCAGAACGCACATGTACGTATATTAACTTTGCATTTTCTTAAATATCTGCAAACATATTGTGTTATTTTTATGCTTTAGTAGAGTCAAAATCTTACATACAGCACCTTTAAGTGTGCATTATTTACCCAAATATTTTGTCTAACAACTGGGTAACACATTACACTACATAGTGTGAGTTTGAACAACCACAAATTGAACAACTATTTTGTGAAACAGTATTTACTGAAACAGAAAAAAACCTAACCCTAACCAAAAAAAACAAAACAAAACAGATAACATCTCTTAATGACATCAGATGGTCAAGTATTGAGTCTTTCGTTAAATGGGACATTTCTAGAGTTTCTAAAGTTCAAGATCAAAATCCCATTAGTGTTCATACACACTGAGTGCAAAGAGCATAGATATTTCATACAGACCTTCAAGCTTAGCCTCCTTTATGCCACAAGGCTTTACCAGGGGCCCCATATCTCCTCAATCTTTATTCTATGACTCCCATAATGCTGTGAGGAATGCACTATATAGGCTGAAAAGGCAATGAAAATGATCATCCTTTGTTTTAATGTAGATTTTAGTGAATCAGTATGATGAATCAAGAACATATAGACCCTGGATCTGCTTAAGCAAAAATTTAGCCTTGGGATATACCATATGCCTTCTCTAATGGGCCAGTCTCAAATTACACAACAGGAAGTTTGAGGCTGGTTCTTTTGAATATATTTTGCCTTTCCCAGATTTCCACACAATCACATTTACAGGAAATGCATCCGTCGTTACCATCTGAACAGCCATCTCCATGCATCACAAAAGTTCATGCCTACAATTGAACTTCTACTGATAAGACATGGATAACTGCTTTTCACAGTCACTCGACCACAAACGGCCATATAAAAGAACCAAGAATCTCACTATATGTCCCACAACATTCCAAGAGGCGTTTTCCTCAGAATGAACAGCGGTTCTATCTATCTTCACTCAAGCACATGGAGGCACACTGATCTCTTGTTCGGAAATGACCTTATTGGCTGGTTTGAGGTGAAGCTGAAAGAATTTAATGTCTCTCTTGTGGTATCTTCAACCAGGAATCACATGGCCTGAGTATGAATCTGAGAAAACTGAAGTAGCCAGCACTAAGAACACTACGTCTTTCAACACATACATACTCAAAGTGATATGGCCTGCGATGATCCCATCTTCTAATTAAATTCAATTTCGCTTTGTCTCAAGTCATAATACTTTTTAAGAGCTTAATAAAAGCTAGTGGTAACTGACAGCAATCAAGGCATGTCAAGTGATTTTGTTTAACGCATTGGCAAAATGTTGAGAACTGTAGTGCTGTTTCAGCTCTTGAAGGAACCCACCCAGTGAACATGTTTGTTTACTGCTTAGCAAAAAGACTTCTCAATCTTCCCTGTCATCATGTGTCATTGCCACAGTCTTCTTAAGAATGAGTGTTTGCTGAAGCATCTACCAGACAAACCGCTCCACAACATTATCAAGGCAGAAAAAGCGCTTCCTCAGACAGTATTTAGCTGACAACTGTTTCCAAGTAACACGCAAATATAATAATAGATGGTGCTTTATTCTGAGTGCTTGAACTAATTTGTTTTTCCTCTTCACATCAGCACCTGTCTAAACACTGAGAGAAACTATTGTTCTCCTGTTCCCGCTGTGTCCGTCCATGACGGATCTATTGGAAAGGGTGCCTCTCTTCCTCAGAAATGTGTGTCAGATTCAATAGTGGACACGGCTGTGGTGAGGGTTGTGAAGATGGTTCTTGACGCTCTGCAGTTTAAAGAAACGGAAGATTGTGAGCATGCTAAGATAATTACAGCAGCACACCAGAGGAACTTTCACTACATAAACTTGTACAACTTTTGGAAGTACTTCAGAACAGATAGATAGATAGAATATACTGTACACTAAAGGCATGTTTGCACTATTAAATGTTGTTTTACATTTTGCATACATAAATTATACACTTAACAGGATCTCTTAAACATGCCCTATGACCTAACACTGAAGACTAACCAACCCAGTCTTGCCTCGAGTCATCCATGTGCTTAGGGTCTGTATGGACAATGGATGTACACAAAGTGCATTACAATAAAGCATCAAACAAACGTTCATAGACGTCCATAACCAAAAATTGCATGCTAATATAGACTAAAAGAGAGTTTAAAAAAGTTTTAAAAAGAGAGGGAAAAAAATCTACATTCTAATTAGTATTAAGTTATCTGCATTTTTATTATTCTACATACACATGGTGAAAAGTGTCAAGAAAAGTTTTAGTTTTCCAAATTTTTAAACATTTAATCTGTAAATTATTACGTTTCTCAAAGCTCCAAAAAAAAGCACTTATTAAAATGAATGAACGCGCGCACTTACCCTCAAAATCAGACAATATCCCCTCCAGATGGTCATTGACTGAGATATCTGACATCCTGACTTCAGTCCACTGAAAACTTCCAGCCTCAGTGGCACGCAATGACAAGAAATAAACTTTGCGAAAACAGCAAAAACAAATCTTAAAAGATTTTCAAGTTTACCCGACGATTTTTGGGCTTGTGATGCAACAAAAAAAAGTTGCGAATTAGGTGGGAGTTGTTTCTCATGCGAGAGCGCAGAGCAGAGCTTCAGATTCAATAGAGACCCAAAAGCAGACGGAGCATCTGATAAACCTCCTCCTCCTCCTCGTCCTCGTCCCTGTGAGCCCTGCCCCTCACGAACAGAGTGCTCTGCTGGCTAAAGTGACTCCCCACCCCGCGGCGGATACACCTGGAAGAGGCAAGTCTGTCCCCCTTCGTTTGCTATTTCTGTTTGTTTGTTTCTTTGTCCTTATCTCATGAGAGATGAGATGACGGAGGGTTTGCGTCTAAGTGGATTTCTTGAGAAGCCGATTATTTATCAATGAAACACTTTGTATGCGGTCGGAGCAGTGTGTAATTGACTCATGCGGTCAGCGCCATATATGGGGACACCACGGCTTGATGTTGCACGGTTTACTAAAGTAAATAGAGAAAATGAGATTGGCTTTGGCCAACTCCGGGGCAAATTGATGAAAGTCACAACTTGCAATCACAAAAGCAGATAGATAGATAAATAAATAAATAGCAAATTATTGATTTCTTTTTAAAATACTTATACAGTATCTATAATTTTATTTAAATAATTTTAATGAATACTTTTTATTTATTTATCTTCCTATTTGCTTTTGTGATCGCAAGTTGTGACTGGTCAAGGTACTTCGAAAGGGTGAGTTATGGACTTGGATTAACTCATGAACCCATACCTGGATTAACTCATGAATTGACCCCTTTGAAACAAACTCATTGCTGTGTTCATGTTCATGTCAGTGTAGTGAAGAGCAAGTGAAATGCTCGTTTTGTTCTTATTAGATGCATTTTTGCTGCACTGTATGCTTATTGTGCATAGATACTGTTGAGAAAATGAAAAGGAAACCTTGTATAATATTGTGCGTGTTGGCCTGAATAAAAAAGTGATTTCTAGCAATGCAATTACACTCAACTGTAGCACTATAACAATAAGTCTTAGATCAGGAAACGGCTTCAGAAATTTTAATCCATTGCGGAGCTGAGGCATAACAGAGAGTTCCTTTCATCTTGCATGGCCTACTTTGATTCTGGTGCTTATTTTCAAGAGATAAGGGTTTTTATTTATATCAGAAACAGGAAATGTGCAATTAAAAGTGGAAGGAGACTAAGAGTGGCGATGCGACTCCACATTTGAGCGTCCATGCGGAGGAGCCAGACAGTGATCCTCAGTAGCCCTCATTAGCCTTATGAGTGTAGTGTGCTAGGGATTACTGTCATATAGCCTTTAATACTCAGTCAGACAGGTTCTGACTTTAGGCAAAGAGTTTCAGTGCTTTGGAAGAGAAGTGAGTCCTTGACCGCGCCACTAACCACCTCTGTCAAATTACACGGGTGTCCAAGGAACAACAATTTCTGGAAGTTGAAAAGTGCAATTCTGTGTATTCGTGAGCTGAGCATAAACAAAAGGAAGAGAAAGGATTTGATTTTGTGATGTTTGTATTGTCAGCTATTCTCCAACATGTCTAAAGAGCACTGAAGTGGTAACGGATTTGTGAGAATAAAAATAGATTTGTTTTTTGTCAGAGATATCCATTCTACTTCTAGTAAAAACTTGATTTCAAGCGTAGTTATTGTACTCTCTGAACTAGGGCCTGATGTCAAAATATTCTTTCCTGCTGCCTTTTGTTCTGTGCAAAATGTGACAATTTCCCAAAAAGTTTAATGGGGTTCCCAGAATTTAAACAAAAGGCCTTTGCAACTTTTAAACAAATTAACATCAATGGGGTATGTGTTTATGCAATATATATTAGACCTTTTAAAACAGACTTTTTTGCATACATCCGAGGTAAACAGTAAATGTCAGAAACTAGCAAACACAGCTGCTGCAGCAGAAAATTACTCATAAACTCTCTCAATTTCCTGCATGCTGCAATTGACTGAAATGCTTCTCAAAACATTTGGGGAGCATTTAATCCTAGCTCAGAGTTACTTTCCCACACCAAAGAAATAAGCTGGAGGTTCTCAAGCATAGTTTCAAAGGTCATGACCAAAGTTTTATAATATTATGCATATCATTGTTAATCCACGTGATTTATCTATACTTAAAATATCATTTAAAGCAGATTTTGGTAGGATATGTGACCAACAGCTGAAAAAAAATCTATATGATTTGTATACATACACTACTGTTTTTTCTACTGCATTGATTTGACAGAAAATATAGTAAAAAGAGTAATATTGTGAAATATGTTTACAAATGGAAATAACAATATATATATATATATATATATATATATATATATATATATATATATTGTTATTTAATATATATACACACATATATCACATGATTCTTCATTCTAGAAATCATTTTAATATGCTGATTTGGTGCTCTAAAAATTACAGATTATCATAAATATTGAGCGCAGTTCTGCTATATATTTTTGTGAAAACTGTGATATGTGTTTCAGGATTCTTTGAAAAATGTAAAGTAGAAAGTACCAGCATTGACTTGAAATAGAAACCATTGATAAATTATTTGCTGTTATCTTTTTGATCAATTTAATGCATCCTTGCTGAATAAAAGTTGAATAAAAAGTTATATATATAATTATATATATATATATATATATATATATATATATATATATATATATATATATATATATATATATATATATATATATATATATAAACATACTGTCCCCAAATTTTTAGAATAGTAGTTTTATTTTGGCACATGTTAGTATGTTACAGTTTTCACTCTGTCCCCATAAGCAGCATGTTACTGAGCATATTTTTGCCATGCATAACATGCTGAAATCAGCAAGAAGGTGAAAAATACTCTGAAAGCTATTTGTCAGTTTGATTTTTTTTTGCAGGATAGGCTTTTATGAAGTAGCATAGATTACTGACATGATTTACTTGATTTTGGCGTACCTTGATGCAGTGACAGCCACACAAATTCTATTAATTAATTAAATATAACTGATGCAGATGATTTCCACAGTGTCTAGCTCCAGTTATATTATTTTTATGGAAGTTTTTTAACAAAATGGTCAATGTAGAATATCAGATGTAATTTTATTAAATTAAAATTATTATTTATTAAGCCACACCAACAAACACACTGTCATTTTGAAAGCTCAACACAAATCTGTTTCTATCTTTATGGTATTGCTTCTCCCATACATTTTTATCAGGTTTTTATCATATTTGCAAGGCGGGTATACACTGACAAACTCCTGGCAGTATCAACACTCAGAAGTGTCTTGGTTTTCATCTTCCAGCTGCTACTTTGAGCACAGACCGAGATGAATGATTTCAGACCGGCACATATCAGCGAGCAGAATATCTTCTGTAGCAGAAGCCCAAGTCTATTGAACTGTTCCGATGCGCAGACATCCACTGAAGCGGGCAATTACTTGAAGGGCTGTGCAGGTAAAGTCAGGCTCATTGGCTGGACGGTGGTTGACCTTTGACCTCACCCACCTTGGGTCACAGATAAGGTGCTGTCACCGAGGTATGTACTCTTCAGAGGCCAGTGTTAACACTGTGTCCGTAATCTGCTCTTAAAGAGGTGAAAAGCAGACTTTTCAACCCGGCGAACCAATCATCTTGAAATCAGCACTGGCACCTGTGGCTGCAGGGCATGCATACCTGTGAGCATGTTGTCACTACGGCTGACAGCACCGCGCGGTGAAATATTTTTTCAGATTTCCTCAGCGATCAACAACATCAGCCCCCTCTCTCCCATTTTTCAGTTACCGACTTCGCATTGTCGCTGTTAAATTATTCAAGGGCGCTATGGAAGCGCCGCTCTGACAGGAACAGGAGATTAATATTTGTCATGCTCTCTGATATGGTGCAACTGACCATAACAGCAAATGGAATCTGATCAAGGAGCACAGAGCAGTGTATGAGAGCTTTCCCGCTGTGCACTCCCTCTTCCCATCATACTCTTCCTCACAGCTGCCTCCAGCCAATACAGATAGAGGTGAGGTGCAGCACAAATCACTGGAGTTTTCCCCTGTATCCAATTATATCCTCTGCAGACATAGAGCAGTCTCGTCACGAGACACTGGAGCGAACTGAACATGTTGCAGGCGTTTTCTTGTTTTATTGTGTGCGCCTGGTTGCTTTCTCAGGGCGTAAATCACCATTGCAGAGGTTAATATCTATGTTGACACTGCTAATTGATTGATCCCTTTTTGGAACTGCACCTAAAGCAAAAGGGTGATGGGCTGGCTGTCATCTAACCTATCCAGAAATCAACTGCAGGAGAAATCTGGCCTCCGGCCTTAGTTCCCATCATTCCTGTGACCTCTTTATCATTATCACCATCTACCGCATTGCGCTGACACAGTCAAGCATGACAAAGCTGCTAGGGGTAGAGGATCGTGAGCTTTAAAGACATAAGAGCCGTAAGTGGGGTCATATGTGTTATGTAAGGACATGTTCAGAACCTGGTGCCCAGGTCCCTTCGGCCACTCCATCCGGCTTGGATAAACATGGGATTGTTTGGAAGAATAGTTTGCCACCTGGTATGATGATTTGATTGATAATAATGTGATTATTATTTCATTACTTACTCACCCTCACGTCATTCCAAACAGCACTGCTTGCTGGAGTAGTGCTGACAATAATGGATAGTGATTGCATCCAAAATAAATGTTTTGGTTTACATACAGTAATATATGTATCGTGTACTGTGAATATTGATGTATATTTTAAATACACACACACACATAAAGTGTTTTGAAAATATCTACATGTTTTTACTAGTGCTGTCAAATGATTAATCGGGATTAATCGCATCAAAAAAGTTTTTGTTAACATATGTGTGTGCTTTGTATATTTATTATGTATATATAAATTCACACACATGCATGTATATATATAAGAAAAATATATTACGTTTATATACTAAATATATTTATATATAATATAAATTATATGAATAAAAATACATACATGTAAATACATTTAAATATTTTTAAAATATGTTGTTTGTGTATTTACATGTAGATAATAGATACACAATACACACATATATTATCTAAACAAAAACTTTTATTTTGGATGCGATTAATCATCACGATTAATCATTTGACAGCACTAGTATTTACAAGCATAAACTTATATCATATATAAATATATTTAATATATAAACATAACAAATTTGTCTTAAATATATATATACAAACAACATACACACAAAATAAATTCAGTGAATATGTTTTTCAAATTGCATGAATTCTTTTGTCTCCCAGACAACCACCACCAAAATTCTATGTACCAACAGGCCAATTTGCACGTTTATGAACTATATATATATATATATTACTTCCAAAACAATTAGATTTAGGTGTTAGTCTTTCGATTTCAGTACCATATATATAAACAATTGTCATCTTAGGAATTATTTTGTACTGTAAAGTAAAAATGTGACCCTGGACTCAGTTTTTTTTTAAATTGAGATTTATGCATCATCTGAAATGAATAAATAAGCTTTCCATTGATCTATGCTTTATTAGGATTGGACAATATTTGGTCCAGATACAACTATTTGAAAATTTGGAATCTGAGGGATAGGTTTAATAATAATAAAGGAATAATCTTATAATAGCACTTGATTATTATTGTACAATAAACCTGGCATTGTGACTAACTCTGGAGTCATTTTTCCTCTGTTGTAAATTGTTTTGGATAAAAGATTCTTATGAATAACCTGTATAATAATATATAATAATGATAAAAATAAAAATAAAGTTATTTTTATAATTTTAATTTGTAGGCTAAATAAATGAGTACAAGAAAATAATTCATGAATTGCTTTATTTTTAAATAACCTTTGACAGTTTTGGAAATGCTTGAGAACAATTCTTTCTTAACATGAAGACTTATTTTTGTGATTTTACAGTCGGCATCTACAGTCGGCATCTAGTCATAGCTGGGGGCGTGGCGAGGGCGGAGTCGGTGTGGGGGAAAACACTGCGAACATCGTGTGTATCTGAATGACAAAAATGCACATATTGAGCGCTCATCAGAGACGCGTAGAACAATTTTAGTCTCTTTTAACTTAAATATTCATATACACAAGTCCATATCGATATTTGATTCATTTTACAGCCCTAATGTAGATGTATTCATTCAAAAATAGCCAAATTCCGTGACGTTCTGCTTTATACAGCAAGTTCTATTTTTGACTGGATTCTGCGATTCAATCGTTTCGCAAACACAGACGGGGTGAATTTATAAATGAAAGTGTAAAAGTTCTGACACAAAACTAAGTTGTTACGTGTCCACACGCTTTTTTAAGTGGGTAAACGGGTTTATGTTCGACACTAGGCTAACATTACATAGTTTTGCTTAAGGTAGAATGAAAAGGCTAACGTTAATTATATATACATGCCACTTTCTGAAACAACCTTACACAGTTTTGATAGCGTTAATAATGAACACAATGTTAATGTAGCCTGCCTGTGATGAATGCCGACTGCACACATTTCCACAACTTCCATTGATCATCCTCACAACTTATTGCTTGTAGCCATTTTGTCATCCTTTCCGGTTCTGTATGTTTATTAGGAAGGATGTAGAACTTCATTTCATAATTTGTTAGTTTATTGGAGGTACAGAAAACGACACAACAACTCTTCGGCATGATTGTCCCGTGTATTTCAATTGGCGCCAACGAAATGTTTTCCCCCACGGGCTAAATTCACATCACGTGACGGGGCGTTCCCGGGGGCGTTCCCAGACCAACCGTCTGTATCTATTATACTAAGCTCCACCCACCCCACCCACCTGCCGGAGTTAGATGCATGTTTCACTGTTAATGTTATTATTAAATAATGAGGCCAAAAATAACATTGCATTCAGTTAGAGAGAAAAGGAATGAAAACATAACCGGCATATTATTTGTTTTGTATTGCTTTTTACCCTTATTTTCTTCTTCTTTTTAGCGTTTATTTTTTTGGCCATAAAACACAGGCGGCTGTGTCTTATCCTATTGGTGATTAATGTAAAATAAACGCTAAAAAGAAGACTATTTTGTGAATGCTGGACTCATTGGATACTATGAAAAATAATGTTTAATAAACAGAAATGAATCTGCCGGTGGGGGCAGAGCCACAAATGCGTGTCAGTTTACAAATCCGAGGGAACAGATTGCGAAAGCGTGCGCACGGATTATGAATTCGTATACGGATTCAAAAACCGAGGGTAGGCTACGGTTTACACAATCGAATGAGGTGGGTGCCATGGCACAAATGTTCTGGTCCCTAGCTGAGGGGATGGGATATAATGATGCGGCCCTAAAGGACACTTTCAACACCGGGCTGGATCACCCGGTTCCTCGAATTGAAATTGAGCAGTTGGATGCCTATAATTTCTGGGAGTTTGTATAAGCCTGGTGGGCTTCTGTCTCGACCGCACGGAAGTGGTGGTCTTCTGCGCCACCCTGGTGGGCTTCTGTCTCAACCGCACAGATGTGGTGGTCTTCTGCGCCGCCTTGGTGGGCTTCTGTCTCGACCGCACGGATGTGGTGGTCTTCTGCGCCGCCTTGGTGGGCTTCTGTCTCGACCGCACGGATGTGGTGGTCTTCTGCGCCGCCCTGGGGGGCTTCTGTTTCGACCGCACGGATGTGATCGTCATCTGCGCCGCCCTGGGGGGCTTCTGTCTCGACCGCAGGGCTCCAAGTCCACCTTGCTCCTCTCTGAATTCCTGCCCTGTCGGTTCGGCCCTGGGACACTGAACGCTATGTCCTTCCTGGACTTGTGTTTTGTTGTTGTTTTGTTTTTGTTTTTGCTCCTCTTCTCTCTGTTTCCATATATGGACCTGGCCCTCCGTCCCTCCCCCTGATCCTCCGCCGGTCCACCTCCCTCCTGGGTTCCTTGTTTTTGTTTTTCTCTCTGTTTCCCTCTATGGACCTGGCCCTCCCCCTGATCCTCCGCCGATCCACCTCGCTCCAGGGCTCCTTGTTTTTGTTTTCTGCACTTCTTGTCTCTGTTTCCCCATTTTACCTGGCCCTCCGTCCCTCCCCCTGATCCTCCGCCGGTCCACCTCCCTCCTGGGTTCCTTGTTTTTGTTTTTCTCTCTGTTTCCCTCTATGGACCTGGCCCTCCCCCTGATCCTCCGCCGATCCACCTCGCTCCAGGGCTCCTTGTTTTTGTTTTCTGCACTTCTTGTCTCTGTTTCCCCATTTTACCTGGCCCTCCGTCCCTCCCCCTGGTCCTCCGCCACTCCACCTCCCTCCTGGTCTCTGTGTTCCTTGGTCTCTTCTTGGGTTCAGGTGGAGCATCTGTTAGCTGCTCCTTGGAGGAGGGGGTAATGTCATGCTGTCTGGTCTCTGTTTCCCTGAGTCTCCACTAGTGGTCTCACTTCCCCATAGGCACCTCACCGTAGGCACTACAATTCCCACAAAGCCTTGTCCCTTCATCACAGTAATTGCACTCCTGTTAATTGCACTCAGGTGTCTTCACTTGTTAGTCATTATCCTCCCTATATTAACCAGTCCTTTTCTGTTTGTTTGCATGGAGTCCTTTCTTTCCGTCACCCAGTTTCCTCGTCTTCCGAGTTCCTTGTCTTCCGAATTCCTGTTCCCGTTCCTGTTCCTTTCCTGTTTGTTTATTTGTTGGATGGATTTATGGTTTTGATCCCTGCTTGTTGATTTCTCTTTGGATTACCCATTAAAACCCATACTGCGATTGGATCTCTCGTCTCCTGCGTTTCACTGGGTCTCCGATCGTAACAGTGACACCCTCTGTATAAAATAAAACAGCTTTTATTAGATTACTGATATGTGTGCTTTCTTGCATTTGACTGTATACAAATTTTAAACATTTAGCAAAAAACAAAAAAAAATCATTTCATTTACTTGTAAAACTACTTTGAACACATTTAAATTTGTGTCACGTTTTTTTTTTTTGCAATTGATTCAATGCATTCTAAATAATCATCTCTGTAATTTCTACAGCAATATCATGCACTCTTAAGGCCAATTGGACATGTGATGTCCTCTTCACAGAATTAAACATGATGCAATGTAACCTGTGCAGGGGTGACTGGATAACTTTCAATGGCTGAATTCCAGTTCTTACTGTGGGCTCCAAACCAAAGCATGCATGACAGATGTTCAATGTCATGTCACTGTCAGACAAAATAACAAGCATTTTGTCAGTCACCCAGACAGATTTGCAATAGCTTTGCTGTGAGGGCATGTTGTTCTCTTAGAAAACCCTTTTAAATGTATTGGCATAACATGCTACAGATGATTGCATAATGCCTATTTTAATAATACATATTTATATTTAGTACATTGTATATTTAGAATATATTATACATTATAAGAGTATGCTGTATTTAAATTCGTATAATACATACATATAAATGAATATTTCTATACATGCAAAATGTGGTTTGTATGAAGTACATGTGTCTATGATACAGTGTTAGAAAAGATTTCTATTTAAATGTGACCCTGGACCACAAATCTAGTGAAGTGTAAGTTTCATGTTTTGGTTTTGTTTTTTAATAAGATTTATACATCAACAGAAAAGTTTAATAAATAAGCTTTACATTAATGTATGGTTTGTTAGGATAGGAAATTATTTGGCAAAGATACAACTATTTGACAATCTGGAATCTGAGATTGTAATTATTTATTTTTTTAGAAAATCAAAAAGTTGTCCAAAAGAAGTCCTTGGCAATGCGTATTACTAATCTTTTTTTATATATATATTTACGGTAGGGAATTTACTAAATATTGTCATGGAACATGGTCTTTACTTAATATCCTAATGATTTTTTTTTCATAAAAGGAAAATCCATAATTTTGACCCATACAATGTATTGTTGGCTAGTGCTACTTGTGACTGGTTTTGTGCTCCACGGTCTCATGATGATTAAATGTTAAATGTATCTTTATTGTGTTATTTAGTAAAATATTTGGATATAGATTAGAAAATATGGAAAAATTAAGATTCAAAATTATGGTAACACTTTATAATAAGGTTCCATTAGTTAATGTTAGTTAATGTATTAATTAACAAGAACAAACAATGACCAATACATCTATTACTGTACTGATTAATCTTTGTTATTGTTAGTTAATAAAAATACAGTTATTCATTATTAGTTCACGCTAATTCACAGTGTATTAACTAATGTAAACAAGCACAACTTTTGATTTGAATAATAATACATTAAAGTTTAAATTAACATTAACTATAATACATGATGTACAAAGATTGTTTTTGCTTAGTTCATATTAACTCAAGTAGTTAACTAACATTAACTAATGGAACCTTATTATAAACTGTTACCAAAATTATGTTTAGACATTAAACATTAAAAACTTACTGCATTAATTTGGCATAGCATTGTCTGAATTAAGATTGTCATGATTCAGTAATTCAGTGATTCATGATTCAAGATTCATAATTCAGTACAGTCTATAAATTTGGCTCTGATTATTTTCAAATTGGATATGATGTTTTTCTTTTCAACTAGTCATTGTCTCAACAATCTTGTTTTTATGTATATGTAGCATTTTTTGTGTTGCATCATCTGTGAGTTGTTGTGTTTGATTACAGGGATGTGAAGGAGTTGAGATAAGAGCAGTTTGGCATAAAAGAAAAATCTATCATTTTGACCCATACAGTGCATTTTTGGCTATTGCTAAGACTTTAGCAATAAAGGTTTTGTGGTCCAGGGTCACAAATAAATGCAGTTCTGTAATGATATATATATATATATATATATATATATATATATATCAACATTTATAATACTAAGAACTGTTTCTTGAAAAGTAAATCAGCGTATAAGAATGATTATGTGACACTGAAGACTATAGTAATGGCTGCTGAAAAGCTAGCTATGCCATCACAGGAATAAATTACATTTTAAAAGATATTAAAATAAAAAAAAAATGTTTTCAATTGTAATAATGTTCCACAATTGTACTGTTTTTACTAAATTTTTTTAATCAAATAAATGCAGCCTTGGTGAGCATAAGATGCTTCTTTCAAAAAATTTTTAAGATAAATCTTACGAACCCCAAACTTTTTGAATATTATAGTGTTTGCAACTGTGTATCATATCAGACAAGCATCAAAACAATATGTGCGCATGTGTTTTTATTCGTCTGATGCTTATTTGATATGCATTCTAAATTACCAAAATATAAATCAAAGATGCATAAAATTACAAAACAAACACAACCCAGTAAATAATCAAATTTCATTTCAAAGGAGGATTGTATTTCAAACAAGGATTATTTCTCCAAATCACTTGATCATTTAAAACAAAAATCTTAACTAGAGATTGTTCAGTGACTTTTTTTTTCCATCTAATCTTTTCACTTGGTAAAAAGCTCCTTGCTGCCATCTGCTGGTGACAGGAGTAGTGTTTTTAATCCGTGATGGCCACCTGATTGGTATTAAACAGGATTAAATATATAGTGTTATTGATGAATAGTTTGATAATGCATATACAGAGTCTACCGCATCTTGTGATGCAGTGGGGGCAATCTGGGGGCCATCTGATAACAGAGTCGTATACTGATTTATTTGCGCTGTATACATAAATATTATGCTCATAATAAATGGAATTGGAATATCAAAGCCACCCTAAAACTCTAAAATTCTGCATGCATTACAGCAGATCTTACCATAAAGGAACAGCACCCTGCGTAGAGTAGAAAGGAAGGAGAAGGAGGGGGTTTAGTGTGGGCAAAGAATTTTACTTTAACTGGATCCACAGCACAGTCAGACAGGTTGATAGATGAGCAGGTAGCCAGGCTTGGTGTAGAGCACAGAGGGCATCTCTTCAGAGATGTGGGGGTAGGTAAGACCTAGTTGAGGTGTGTGCCATGAGCCTGAAAGCATAAATGATTTGTTGTGTAAGGAAACAAAATGCATTTTTGATAAGCAAAGCTATGGAACGTGGCACCTGTCACAACCTCAGCAAACACCTTCATTCACACCAGAAGAAGAATAGCATGCATTCAATCTTTCAGCCTCCATCTGAAATAGCCATTTGTAGAGAAGAACTAAAATCACGCATTGTGAAAGTCTTTGTTGTAATCAGGATTTTTGTCTTATTTGCCAGTAAAAATTACAGATTTATTTATTTTTGTATATGAAAAATTATGATTTTGCATATACATTGTCTTGTATATAAAATAAAAAATACATGGACGAAGATAATAAGATAATCAAGATAATTTTTGAAAACAAATCTTATATAAAACATTATATAAATGTTTTTTTAAAGGTTATTTAGATAGTTTTTATTGGAAGACAAAGTAAATTGCAGCATTTCACAATAAATTACAGTTTAATTTAGTTAATGAATTCAAATGAAAGCAACACCTTTGTTACAGTATTCATTAATCTTTGTTAATGTTACTAAATAAATATCTACAAGTTCATTATTAGATCATGTTAACTCAGGTCCATTAGATAAAATTAGTAGATAACCATAAAAAAAATAAAATAAAAAATAAACCTTGTATTAATAATTGGTCAAATTAACACTAGCTAAAATACATGCTCTACAAGTATTTTCTATTGTTTGTTCATGTCAACCAATGCAGTTAAAAAATAGAACCTAATAGTAAATAAAAAATAAATTTTGGTATTCCGGTGATATTTGCATCAACGGGAACACTAAACATGTAAATACGAAACATAATGGCCTGAACATGAGACAGTGGTATCACATTCACACTGTGATATGTAATATTGACGTCCTTCTCTTGTATGATTACCTGCAGACTGATGTGACAGCGACAATGACAGCGCAATCAGAGGCAATCACCATGCCAAAGGTAACATCCATTCACCCGCTCTAATTAAATGCCATTGTCATGTCAGCAGGGATCCAGTCTGCAACATGCACAAGACATGTCCACCTCTCACTGTGAAAGAGTGCAAAAAATGAAACCAACTTCACCTGCATCATCTGCATCATGCTTAAAATACGCTGTCAGTGATATAATTGATGATCGGCCTTCAGAGTACATTTTTTCCCATAAAGAATGATATTTTTAATGCAGACAGAGACAAAATGTTTGACATTTGTGGCTCCGCTGCATGGCTACACTAAATAACAGTCTTATTTTTCTTCTCAGTTCCAGGTTTTGCAGTTGTCAGTGTTTAAACAACACTACCAAACCGTTTTCCGAGCAACACCATAGACAACTCTACTGCTACATATTGACAAAACGCAGTTCTGTTATGCTAAGTATTACAGAAAATACAAATCACAGAAGATGCTGTTAAAAATATTTTTTTCCCCCAGTAGGTTTTGAGGCGATTGGAGAACTTTAACAAAAGGAGGAAGTTAACTAAGTGGGAGCAGTCAGCGGAAAGCGGTTCTTTCTCATGAATTTCTGAACACTTTTGACGAGTGTGGGCGTTATGCTCCTGAAGGAGTATTGCATATGCATGCCTCCAACGGCGGAGGAGGTAAGGTCTCGACCTTTATTTGAAGAGAAAGCGAAAACTGTCGTGCTGCAATTAAGTTCTCAACAGGCTGTTGCTTCCCCTCCTAAATGTCAATTAACCAAAGTTCAGAGGAAATCAAAGAATGCAGTGAATTTCATAGTTGAGGGTCATACATTTTTACTGAGTAGAGCTAACCTATCTCTGCGGTCTTGGTAGGTTGTTTTTTCTTAGATTCGAAGGTTTTAATATGAGGTCATAGATCATATTTGAGCTGTGGAAGATTTCTCAACAATCATAACCTTCCCAAGGTCTGCAAACCTCAGGAATGCTATATTTTTAAAGGTCATCTTCTGAAGCAGCAACAAAATATATGCATTACTGTAAAATGAGGAGCTATGTTTTGGTGTCCTTGGTATAGGGCATGTTAGCAATATACAATCCATAAATGCAGCCATCAAGAAATGGACATTGAGAAGATTGAGGAGGTCTTGCAGAATGAGCCCCATGTTGACCCTAAACATCGACTGTCTGCTAAAAAAAAAACCCTAAAAAAACATGTATCTCAGTTTCTGGAAACATAATAAGCAGCACAACTGGTTTCAACATGAAAAAATATAAATAAATATAACATGTCTATAAATATAACATGTTAATAAGAAGAAGTATGTCTTGATCACAAAGACTGGAGTAAAATTGCCAAGCTTTGCCATTGCACTTTTTAAAATATACAGGTACATCTCAGTAAATTAGAATGTCGTGGAAAAGTTCATTTATTTTAGTAATTCAATTCAAATTGTGAAACTCGTGTATTAAATAAATTCAGTGCACACAGACTGAAGTAGTTTAAGTCTTTGGTTCTTTTAATTGTGATGATTTTGGCTCACATTTAACAAAAATCCACCAATTCACTCTCAACAAATTAGAATACTTCATAAGTAAAAAAATAAAAATAAACTTTTTAGAGATTTGTTGGCCTTCTAGAAAGTATATTCATTTACTGTACATGTAATTGGCAAGGGCTCCTTTTGCTTTAATTACTGCCTCAATTCAGCGTGGCGTGGAGGTGATCAGTTTGTGACACTGATGAGGTGGTATGGAAGTTCAGGTTTCTTTGACAGTGGCCTTCAGCTCATCTGCATTGTTTGGTCTCTTGTTTCTCATTTTCCTCTTGACAATAGCCCATAGATTCTCTCTGGGGTTCAGGTCTGGTGAGTTTGCTGGCCAGTCAAGCACACCAACACCATGGTCATTTAACCAACTTTTGGTGCTTTTGGCAGTGTGGGCAGGTGCCAAATCCTGCTGGAAAATGAAATCAGCATCTTCAAAAAGCTGGTCAGCAAAAGGAAGCATGAAGTGCTCCAAAATTTCTTGGAAAGGGGTGCAGTGACTTTGGTTTTCAAAAAACACAATGGACCAACACCAGCAGATGACATTGCACCCCAAATCATCACAGACTGTTCAAACTTAACACTGGACTTCAAGCAACTTGGGCTATGATCTTCTCCACCCTTCCTCCAGACTCTAGGACCTTTGTTTCCAAATGAAATACAAAACTTGCTCTCATCTGAAAAGAGGACTTTGGACCACTGGGCAACAGTCCAGTTCTTCTTCTCCTTAGTCCAGGTAAGACAACTCAGGAGTGGCTTAACTAGAGGAATACCTCAACTTGACCCCAGCCTCAGTCCATTCCTTGTGAAGTTCACTCAAATTCTTGAATGGATTTTGCTTGACAATCCTCATAAGGCTGCGGTTCTCTTGGTTGGTTGTGCATCTTTTCTTGCACACTTTTTCCTTCCACTCAACTTTCTGTTAGCATGCTTAGATACAGCACTCTGTGAACAGCCAGCTTCTTTGGCAATTCATGTTTGTGAAGGTTGTCAATGATTGTCTGGACAACTATCAGATCAGCAGTCTTCCCCATGATTGTGTAGCTTAGTGAACGAAACTGAGAGACCATTATGAAGGCTCAGGAAACCTTTGCAGGTGTTTTGAATTGATAGCTGATTGGCATGTCACCATAATCTACTGTATTTTTTATTTTTGTTAAATGTGAGCCAAAATCATCACAATTAAAAGAACCAAAGACTTCATCTACTTCAGTTTGTGTGCATTGAATTTATTGAATACACGAGTTTCACAATTGAATTGAATTGAATTACTGAAATAAATTAACTTTTCCATGACCTTCTAATTTATTGAGATGCACCTGTTGTTATATTCAGATTTAAATATATTAAAATTGAAAACCATTATTGTAAGCATGTTTTGACAATATAACAGTTTTTACTGTATTTTAGACCAAATAAATATATAATCAATCTTTGGAATAACGGTTTAGATATCAGCAGATGTTTGTAAAGCCATAATAGCAGGTGTTATTGTAACAAAGCAGCTCGGTTTCTAGTGTACCTCAGTTGTCATGGTAAAATCTTTCTCTGCAGCAAGATAAGGGCACAATTACACGTCTCCATGAGTGATGGTGCTTCCACCTTAAGTGTTTGGTTAACATGTGAGCGGTCCCAAGTTCAATCCACAATGGGGTCAAGCCCTGTTATGCTAGAAAATATGATGCGTTCCGATAACAGGCCCCCAGTTTACTTGTCCGCTGCAGCAAAATATAGAAAGGAAGGAAGACTATCTGTTTTCACCTGCCACCGGACTCTTAAATCCATTTATTCCTATAACTGCCGTAATTAGACCTCTTATCAGGATTATAGCCATTACCCTTTGACAAGGAGGGCTTTAGCGGCAATTAACTTGGAAATAATTGACCATACTATAATTGGCTTCATTTTCACAAAGAAGACATGACGTCCCCAGACAATGTTTTGCCATCAATGCTTTTAAGATTGCGAGAAAAGATGTCAATTTGCATGCGTCTGCTCCGCACCGCGGTCAACTTAAACCGTTTCCTTGGGCTGATTCTGCGCCACCTACTCAACTAAGTAGAAACATTTTGAGTCGAGCTGCCTTTGTTGCCAGGCAACCTCCTTGGACATTTTGTTTTAGTTATGTTCATGAGCTATTAAAGCATACGAACCAAATCTCAAAGCATGCTATTTTTACCCTACCTTTCCACTTGAGCGTATGCGGCGTGTAATGAAGTGTATAGTTAATAACTAGCTACGGCCAAGCTCTCTATCGTATGTCGCGAAGGACTCAGGAGCGAGGGCTGTGATTAGGCCAGGGGTTATTTAAATCTCACAATCCCTGGATTAAAATGCAGAAAAACGTGCCGTGGAGATAACGTCAAAGGCGGAGAAGAAACACATGCGTCCCTTGTTTACTTTAAATGTAGATTCAGTGATACCGTCTGCATTTTTAAGGTCAGTGGGAAATAAGCATTCAATAGCGTTCCTCTGTTGCTGTTTCATTACAGCTGGAACACGCTCTGTGTGAGCGATGCAGTGCTGCAATACCTGAACTGACTCTCTGAAGCTGTGAAATAAACAAAAGCCTATACGGACTGAATATTGGAAGGCCTTTACAGCGCAATCGGTAACCCTGTGCGCGTTAGATGTCTTTGTTAATCGCAATTCCCCAGATAAGCGGTGTGTGAAGAGGCATGAGGTATTAGGATGGAGCGAAATTGAATAACAGCCTCTGCATTTCAAAACAAATTTGAGACGCAGGTCTGTGTTGAAAGTGCCCTCAAGCATCTGCCATCCAGCACTAATTGGCAACACGTTCAAGAGACCCCGGAGAGGGATTTACCTTGCTGTTAATTGGAGAGAAGTTGGATTGATCGCTAGTTCTTCTTCTGTATAAAGGCTCTCCCATGTTGCTGTCATTCCTTATCATGAGGCAGATTGAGCAGGAGGGGATAAGCTGGGAATGTAATTGGGTTTCTTCTATGGCACTGCAGAAGTTTTGTTGCTGACAGGGAATCCTTTGTCTGTGGCCTGCAGCTATGGTGTCAGAAGGTGGACATGGCTCGCCGTCCAGGCCTGAGAGCTTTGATACTCAAGACTCCTCTGGAACTTTCTCACAGTAAAAGTTAAATGTAAATGTACCGACCCTTCCATGAGATTCGAATGCTGTATTCAGAGTGCCAAGGACATGCTGGGATGTCACTGCCTGGGCTTACTGTTCTGACGTTATTGCTGTGGAGGAATGAATACATTCCAGCTGAGTATGCTCATTCTTCATATGTGCTGCATCCTAGAAAAGAATGGAAATGTCTTAATAAATGACTGTAGCATTGATGTTGAGTGTCACTGTTGTTTGTAAATATATTTTTTTATTCAGCACGAACACGCGTGCAAATGTACATCACCCTTTGGCCACCTCTGGTTTCTTTCTGTATCATGAATGCAGAATATGAGTATAATATGTGAATATGAGCATATTTTATTTTCTTACTATTGGTGAGATCAAAGGCTTTATGAAAGGGCCCTATCAATTTTCTTTTTGAAAATCTCTTAAGCTCATCAAGGCTGCATTTATTTGATCAAAAATACTGTAAAAAATTTTTTAAAATATAATATAAAGTATATGAATTTTTTTTTTCCTGTTGTGGCAAATCTGTCAAAACAGTCTGTACTCCAGCCTTAAGTGTCACATTGTCCTTCACAAATAATTTTTCAGTGAATAGAAAATTTAAAAGAGCAGCATTCATTCAAAATATAAATGTTTTGTAACAAAATAACACTGTTCCAAAGTTTGGGGTCAGTACATTTTTTTTGTTGTTCATCAAGGATATGTTGTGAGGTAATTTTTAGAAAAATTGATAGTTAAGACTTACATTGTTACTTTTTTTTCACATGATAAGTTAGCATATTTTGAATTATACATTACATATATGCATTTTAGTACCTACATATGTAACATAAATATATTAACATACTGTATACCTTTGTAAATGCATTCATACATATTGATATATATATATATATATATATATATATATATATATATATATATATATATATATACAGTGGCAGACTGGGACAGTAAATCAGGCCGGGAATTTGACTCCACCCCAGGCCACCTCTGTTGCTGCAGTCACCACCACCCAATTCATGTGTCCACCAGACTGCTAAACTCTTTGGCTCTTTCAGTTGTTTAAATTAGGTTATACTTAAAAAAATAAATCAAAATCCTTAGACTGTGGATGGGCAAAATAATCAAAAGAAGTATCAAGAAGTATCAAGGCATTCACTGTCTCTATCATCTTTCCCTAATCCCCCTCTCTCTCACTCAGTTTCTCTGCAATATGAAATAAGCAGCCATCAATTGTACTGTTTGTCCCAATGATCACAGTCCTACTACTGATGACCTTATAAATCATAAAAGCACATATTTTTCTAAGAGTATAGCCAGCATGTTTAGTTTTGCTTATAGCTTAAAATTTACTTGAAGGTTTCCTGCTCTGACTCAAAAGCTGAACTGTCCAACCCATCTTGTTCAAAACAGGAGCACTAGCAGCACTAGTGGTGCTACTATTGCTTCTTTCGTCACATTCAAAATAAATAAGCATTGTACACTAGGGAAAAACTTGTAGGCTAGAAATGGAAAATCAATTTCTGGTCAAATTTTTGGCACTAAAAAAATACTGTATCTTCATATGTAAAACAGTGTGCTAGTTTGTCATTAAGATGCTCTTTTAAAACATCTATCATTATATACATTTGTAATATATAGAATATTAAATAGATTTTATCTATTGTAAGTCGCTTTGAATAAAAGCGTCCGTCTGCCAAATGATTATGTAAATATGAGGGTGGAACAGTTAAACTTTTTCACAGTTCAGTTTGTTTTACGGTTTCGGTACCGTTGTATGTGCTATGTTTATGGAAAAACTATACTTTCAAAAATATATATATTATTATCATATTAAGAATATTCTAACTACAAGCAACAGCACAAATAAATACAATAAAGTAAAGATACAAATAAAATAAACTGACTTTCAGGGTCTTTTTTAGGTAGGTCTTGCATTAGTTTTTAGGTACAGAAATTAAAGTAATCAAATGTAATACAGCATTGCATTTTGGACTATAAATTAAAGATTATTCTTTATTAAAGTAAAAAAAGCTTTTTAACCAAGAGCAGTGATTGATTTCTTTGTTGTTGCTGTTCGATTAATATAAAGACTGTCACTTTAAGAGAATGCACTGATACAGTGTTCGTATTAGCATTGATCAAGAGTCAATGATTTGTAGAGGTTTTTTTATCGCTGTAGTTGTAATGTCTGGGAATCCAGAATGCACATGCATCAACAGAAACGTCTCAAGGTTACGTATGTAACCCTAGTTCCTTGAAGGAACGAGACGCTGCGTCGAAACGCTTTTTGGGGAACGTCCCTGACGAGACCGACTCTGAATATCGTGTGCAATCAGTCCATCGGAAAGGCGTGACGTCACGGGCGGGGTGACGTAGCGACCAGGAAGCTATAAAAGCACGTGGCGTGCAGCTGGCTTCAGCTTCGAGTAGGGAAGCAAGCGCCGGCAGGGGTGCCGGGAGTATGGCTCTGCGACGCAGCGTCTCGTTCCTTCAAGGAACTAGGGTTACATACGTAACCTTGAGATGTTCCTTTTCAGGAACTCGAGCTGCGTCGAAACGCTTTTGGGGAACGATGTGCCCACGCTGCCAGACTTCCAAATCCCTGCCTAGTGTGTAGTCAAAAGAGCACAGCTAAGACGAGAGAACAGAAGAGCCCGGCGTGGCTCGCATGTCAAGATCGTAAAATCGGACAAATGTGGAGGGCGTGGACCACCCCGCAGCGTTGCAGATGTCCAAGAGGGACACACCTGCTGAGAAGGCCTTGGAGGCCGCCATACCCCGAGTAGAGTGAGCCTTGGCCCCCAAAGGAGGGGGAAGACCAGAGGACTCATAGGAGACGTTGATAGCCTCGACTATCCAACGACTAAGGGTCTGCTTGGTGGCAGGAGAACCCTTGTTAGAAGGACCGTAGCAAACAAGCAATTGGTCTGATTTTCTCCACAGGGCAGCTCTGTGGACGTATGCATCCAGTGCTCGCACTGGGCACATACAGTTTAGCTTCTCTTGGTCTGGCTCCCGAAAGGGAGGAGGACAGAAGGCCTGCAGTACGATAGGTTGTGGTGTAACAGAGAGAACCTTCGGAACATAACCCGCTCGAGGGTTTAAGAATGCTTTGGCCATACCAGGGGCAAAGTCTAAGTAAGTAGGGGCCACCGAAAGGGCCTGAAGATCTCCAACTCTCTTTAGTGAGGTGATTGCCAGTAACAGGGCAGTTTAAAGTGTCAGATGTCTATCTGAGATATCTTGTATTGGCTCGAATGGAGCTTTACAAAGAGCCTCTAGAACCACAACCAAATCCCAGGGGGGAACACGGGATCGTACTGGAGGTCTCAGCCTCAGCGCACCGCGGAGGAAACGTGTAACTAGGGGGTGTCTACCCACTGACTGACCATTGAAAGGGACATGGAAAGCAGCTATGGCCGCCACGTAAACCTTTAAGGTGGAGTGGGATAACCCCGCAGAGAGCCTGGCTTGCAAAAACTCCAGAACTGTACCAACTGGGCAGTCTGCTGGGTCAAGCTGGCGGTCTCTGCACCATGAAGTGAAGAGCTTCCACTTCAGGGTGTACAGTTTCCTCGTAGAGGGAGCTCTGGATTGGAGTAGGGTCTCAACAACCTCGGTTGAGAGACCAGCTGCTAACAGCTGTGCCCCCTCAGGGGCCACACCCACAGCTTCCACAACTCCGGGCGAGGGTGAATTATCGTGCCCTGCGCCTGTGAGAGTAGGTCTGTCCTGATCGGTATCTCCCACGGAGAGCCGTCGAGGAGCGAGACTAGATCTGAGAACCATACTCGGCCCGGCCAGAACGGGGCTACTAGTAGTAGACGGGCCCCGTCCCGGCGTACTCTCGCCAGAACTCCCGGGAGCAGAGCGATAGGGGGAAAAGTGTACAGACGAAGCCTCGGCCAGGTCTGTACCATAGCGTCCAGTCCCAGAGGAGCTGGATGAACTAGAGAGAACCAGAGGGGACATTGCGATGTCTCCTGAGTCGCAAAGAGGTCCACCTGGGCTGTGCCAAATACTCTCCATATCTGCTTCACCACCTCGGGGTGAAGCATCCATTCCCCGGGCCTCGACCCCTGTCTCGACAGTATGTCTGCTCCCACATTCAATCTCCCAGGAATATACACTGCTCTGATCGAGAGGAGTTTGCCCTGGGACCACAGAAGGATCTGGTGTGCCAGCTTGTACAAGGGGCGCGAACACAGACCCCCCTGGTGATTGATATAAGAGACCACTGATGTGTTGTCGGTGCGCACCAACACATGGTGACCTCTCAGGTCTGGGAGGAAATATTTCAATGCTCGATAGACCGCTAGTATCTCTAGGCAATTGATGTGCCATGTTAGATGGCGACCACTCCACAGACCGCGGGCAGGGTGGCCACTCATGACCGCACCCCGACCGGTGAGGGACGCATCTGTCGCTAGCGTTACACGGCGACAAGGAACTACCAGCACCGGGCCCTGATTCAAGAACCAAGGTTTCCTCCACATGTCTAAGGCACGAAGGCACCGCCGCGTGACCTTGATAACTCGAAGTGGATTTCCCCTCGGGGAAAAGCCCTTGGACTTGAGCCACCACTGTAGGGGTCTCATGTACAGCAGGCCAAAAGGTATCACGTTGGACGCAGCTGCCATCAGCCCTAACAATCTCTGAAATTGTTTGACAGTGAGTGACTGGCCTTCTTTGACTCTCTCGACTGATGTGAGGATCGACTCGATCCGAGCAGGAGACAAGCGTGCCTGCATCGTGGTCAAATTCCACACTACGCCTAGATAGGTGGTTCTCTGAACTGGAGAAAGTACACTCTTCTTGGCGTTTAGTCTCAAACCCAGCTCCCCCATGTGTGCGAGGACGACATCTCGATGTCGAACCGCCATCTGCTCTGATTGAGCTAGAATCAACCAATCGTCGATATAGTTCAGAATGCGGATGCCCTGCATACGGAGGGATACCAGAGCCGCATCTACACATTTCGTGAACGTGCGGGGTGAGAGTGCGAGGCCAAAGGGAAGTACTCAGTATTGGTAGGCTTTGCCCCCAAAAGCGAACCTCAGAAACTTCCTGTGTTGTGGAAGGATGGATATGGAAGTATGCGTCTTGAGATCTATTGTGACAAACCAGTCCTCGGATCTGATTTGAGCTACAATCTGTTTGACAGTGAGCATTTTGAACTTCAGTGACATTACTGAGAGGTTTAGATGACATAAGTCTAAGATCGAACGCAACTCCCCATCCTTCTTTGGAACTATGAAATACCGGCTATAAAACCAGGACTCCCTGACTAGAGGAGGGACCACCTCGATGGCCTCTTTCCTAAAAAGGGTATTCACTTTTTTGTTCCATAACCAGAGCCTGCAGGAGGCCGACTATTGTCTTTCCACTGTGCGCAGGACCCATTGAGATACATTGGCAGTAGTTTCCACGCTGCTAGCTAATGTACTAAGGGAATCAGTCTCTCGAGACTGATCTCTGGAGTAAGAGGCCCCCGAAGGGGAGGCGAGCATCCCAGCTCCGCTACGCTCACGGGCGGAAATAACTGAGTAGTGCTCGCTGGAGGCCGCTGCACCCTGAAACTCCGGCAGGGTTGGCAGACCCACCTCCCGAGGGCACTGAGGTGAGACGGGCACCGTGTAATGAGGTGGACACCGCTCTACCCCAATAGGGGCTGCCCTCTGTAGTCGTGACTGTTTGTACGCGGAGGGGGCTGCTCCCGCCCAGCAGTCCCTCCAGTACATCTAACTTCATGAGTCAAATAACTGTCATTATATTCCTCAGAATTTAATGAAATCAAGCAATCAGACAAGTAAATACGGTCTGGATTGTGATACAATACACATTGAAGTGATATATTGAACTTCTCGAAGTTAGATAACAGTCATTAGATTCCTCAGAATCTAATGCAATCCAAATTCCTCAGAATTTAGTGAAATCAAACAATCAGACAAGTAAACACGGTCTAGATTGTGATAAAGTACACATATAGTGATATATTGACTTCTCAGAGTCATATTCCTCAGAATTTAAAAATAATCAAACAATCAGACAAGTAAACACGGTCTAGATTGTGATAAAGTACACATTGAAGTGCTAGAACCAACTCCTGCTTATTAAATGGAGTTAAAATAACCAGACACGCGGTCGGGTATGGAAAAATTCACATCAAAACTGAAAATGATGTAATAGACGCGTTGCCTCGACAGCGCGCGAATAGCTTAGTCACACAAACAATATTAATCCCCTCGGAGATTAAATAGCTGCTCACTAACGCTGCCCGTATAATGACACTGTTTGTTTTATACTGTGCTTATGCAACTTTGTTTGTGCAACTACAAGCTCGCCGACGCCCTCCGTGTCAATCTCCTCGGAGAAAGAAAGGCAGAGCGTCAAGCCCGACGCTCGGGGGGAAGAGCCGAAGCTCGGGCTTCCAAACCCCGGAATCAGGCAGATCTGGTGGGAACGTAGGAGATAAGGACGTGCCCGTCTCCATACCTTCCAGCAGATCGATCTGCGAACCCAACGAATGCCGGCGCGGCTTCGCCTCGGCGAAAGCGGAACCGGCATCGCGAGGAACGCTTGCGAAGGCTCACTTCTCGAAGAGAGCCCTGCGGGATCGAAGCGTCCGCATTGGCATTCGTTCACAATGCGGGCAGTCGGCCCCCTCGAGAGCCGACTCAACGTGCTTCGATCCCAGGCAAGCCACGCACAAACTGTGTGTATCCCCACTCGTAATGTAGCGAGGGCAGGGAGGAACACACAATCTATAACGTGGCTTGGAATCGCCCTTCATATGTTAGGTCTTTTGCTTTTGTTTTGGCATATTAAGCTGTTTTAGCGATCTTTTAATGGGGCAGACAACAATAAATAGGACCAACAGGACAGACTTTGACATGCACACACAGAGCGCTTGCTGACAGATTCGAAGCTGAAGCCAGCTGCACGGCACGTGCTTTTATAGCTTCCTGGTCGCCCTGCACCCCGCCCGTGATGTCACGCCTTTCCGATGGACTGATTGCACACGATATTCAGAGTCGGTCTCGTCAGGGACGTTCCCCAAAAAGCGTTTCGACGCAGCTCGAGTTCCTGAAAAGGAACATATATTATTTGAACCCTGTTTGTTTTACGTGTTATTTATAGTAAACCATATTACAGATGCTTTGTCAGATTTAAGTTGAACAGCGGTCCCAGTGCGTGCCGAACCGTGTGGGGTGAACTGAACGGTTCGGTTTTTTCAGTGAACCATAGTAAATATAAACGTAATTCTGACCGACCTGCTCCCTTACTGGCGAACATGGCTGGGATTTTGCAGCAACTTGCTGCGTTTGTGGCCAGGGCTTTTCTCCTTTCCGTCTCTGCTGCTCCTTTGTGTTTACGCTCCATTAGGAAGTCGTGGGGAAGTCGTGGCCTAATGGTTAGAGAGTCGGACTCCTAATCGAAAGGTTGTGAGTTCGAGTCCCGGGCCGGCAGGAATTGTGGTTGGGGGGAGTGCATGTACAGTTCTCTCTCCACCTTCAGGGCATCGAACCCCCAACTGCTCCCCGGGTGCCGCAGCATAAATGGCTGCCCACTGCTCTGGGTGTGTGCTCACAGTGTGTGTGTGTGTGTGTGTGTGTGTGTGTGTGTGTGTGTGTGTGTTCACTGCTCTGTGTGTGTGCACTTCGGATGGGTTAAATGCAGAGCACAAATTCTGAGTATGGGTCACCATACTTGGCTGAATGTCACTTCACTTTCATTTTTTGCGCGATTTTCTAAGCCTGCCTCTGGATGTTTGGTCATGTGGTGGTGTCATTTTCACTATGCGATCGCATGATTCGTACATTCACAAGACCGTCAATTAATTTGCAGGTGCATAGCAGCCTATTGCACGTCAGCCTGATCGACTGCACAGCGGCAGGCCAGAACGACCGTCAGGCCACCCACAATGCTCCCGATCAGGCACGTGCACACATAGACATGAAAGGGGGCTTGAGCACCTGCCCTTTTTATTCCTGGAGAGAAAGTGACCTTTTTTCTGGGATGCTTTTTTTTATTTTTGAAAAATAATATATATTTCTGTTTGCACACAGCTTCCCTGTCAAACAAATATATTTATTGAAATATAGTATCTAAATATCAGGTCAGGAGTTCTGAAGCGCTCCCTCTCCCCCGATTGTTAAACCCGATTGTATTGCTTCCGCTAAAGAAAATAGTCCGCTCCGTCTCTACGGTTAGAATTCTGTGAGTCCATAGCAACGCTCTGTTTTTCATGGCAACGGTCTGTTATACTCCGCACTGTGGTCTGTTGGTTATAACAGACCGCATTCTACATTGGAATTCAACCAAGCCATGTAATAAAATAAGTTAATAAAATAAGCATATATCAACACCAGGTGATATGCTTTAGTTATTTTGTTTATCCTATTTACCTGCATTTCCCTGTCAATTAGATGCAAATGTGCGCATTTTAACTAGTTGACGCCTAATTTGCATACAGAACGTCCCCAGTTATTGACTTACATCAAGAGTCTTTCCCCCTGAAATTTAGAAATCTAAATTGGTGAATTTAGAAGAAATCTACAGATGCAAACAGATGGAGGATACACTCTAAAAATGTAGTAAATCTGAGTAACTGCATTTGGTACATTAATAAATAAAACTGAGTAGAAATAAGTTAACATTAAACTTTAAAAATAACAATATTTATAAATTAACTATTTAAGTAATTTAACTTTTTTTATTTCCCCGAAACCTTTATAAAATAGTATTCCATACCACCACAAATACATACATGACATTGGCTTTTATTGAATTTTTACTCAATTATTTTGGTAAGTTTAATTTTAAAGTGTTATGTATTCTGATAACACCAAAATAATTCAAACGATGTAGTGCCTTGTGCAAAAATAAACAAATTATTAGTAAAACACGCCCCTCTGTTTGATGCAGTTATTTAGGTTATTCTAAATATGGAGAGTTCAGATGAAAAATCCTCTAAGTGCCATCTGAAATTTCCTTCAATAATGATCATTTTTATCAAGCTTGTATGTTTATGTTAACTTATTTCACATTACTGGCAATGGAAATTACCTATTAATTGTCATTTAAGTTAAATTACTAAACTTAAATACGAGCTTGAAAAAAAAAAGCTCATAAGAAAATTTCAGATGGCACTTAGAGGCTTTTGCATCTGAACTCTTCATATATACTTGAAACTAGTAGCATAGAAAATTTTTTCAAAACATGCGCATTGTGGAATGGTTTCCTTTGCTGCTCTATAAACCTAGTGAATACTATGGTTTCTGTGAACTGATTATTTTGTAGACTTCATATTTTGAAAATGAAACAATTGCGTGAGTTTGAGGAAGATAAAATTAATTAACTTTTTTATTTTTTTTTTAAAGGAAGTCAGAGTTGCGTTAATATATATATATATATATATATATACTTTTTTGTTTAAAAAAATAATAATAATAATTATGAGAAGTGCCCTTTATTTCACTTGAACCCCTGCCCCTCAAAATGTCTGTGCACGTCCCTGCTCCCGATGGCCAGTCCGCCCCTGTATATATATATATATATATATATATATATATATATATATATATATAGAGAGAGAGAGAGTGAGAGAGAGAGAGAGAGAGAGAGATCAATAATAGGCCTACACACCCCAATAAAAAGTAATATATTTAAAATACAATTCATAGCCTACTAAGTATAGTTAAAATCTATTAACATTTACTGACAGATCACTCAAGACTTACTGATATAAAAATTATAATAAAATTTTATTTGGCGTACTACTTGTGCACAATGCACATTTCTTAATCTTGCTTTTCAGTACTTTCTCATTTACTTTTCAATATCACTTTTAATGAGAATTGTATGATCATTGAATATTATCAGTCTTTAAATGCAAGATATTTAAAGTGTACCAGAAGTGTTCTTGCAATAGTTCTGCTTTAGCAAAATCAAATATATTAATTATATCTTTAATTGTACTTCAGCACTACTTCTGCACAATTACAGTGCATTATTTACAAAATGAGTTGTTCCAATTTAGTACATTTTAAGTTTACCAGTTTAGTATACTAAAAGTACAATTGCAGGGCATTTTCTTGAGTACATAAATATAAAATGTATTTGTAGTATACTTGGAATTTAAATTAATGTATTTTAAAAACATTTAAGTATATTTATTTTTTACTGGGGTATGAAGACTTCAGGTGCAAAAACCTCTAAGTCTGAGATTTTTCTTTTAATTGAGCATTTTTTGTCAGGTTGCTATGAAAATAACACTGGACATTTTAGAAAATAAGGCATTCAGTAACTGACTAATAGGCTTCTCTTTGCAATCAAAGTGAAATTACTTAACCTAAACACAGTAGCCTGATAAGAAATGGTCATTTAAGAGAAAAAATCTCGGACAAGTCTTCATATGTAAATGAATTAATTTACAATTTAATAATAACAAATAATGCATGTTGTTGTTATTCAGGTTAATTCAATATTATTAGTAAAATAAAAGAATCATTAAGCAATATTAAACATAATTATTGAATGTTTTTTTGTAAACTTTAATGCTTAAAACAAAAATATAACAGTAGGGAGCAATATGAATGTGTTTATAGACCTACATGAAGACACAATAAGGATAAATGTAGTCTTTTAAATGCCTTATATACTGAATTTAAAAAAAGGAAAAGATACATCATGGTTTAGCTGATTCCAGTTGCTGCAGCATACACCTTAAGTTAAAAGTTGTTAATATTAGTGTATTATTTTGAGCTGTATGCAATGTGTAATTGCTATTTTTTTAGCCATAGTCAGACCAAAACATATTCTCTTTTGATCCCTCAGTGAATAAAAGTTTCAGTGTGTGTTGGTGATCAGTTCTTTGTTTGACACACAGATCATCCACGTTTTATGTTTCAAAATTTCAAAAAGTCAAATCACATGTGACATGATAACGTCAGCAGTGCCCCACAGATCTCAGTTGAAGAAAAAGCTAAATATGACATAGCTGTGGACTTCAGAAGCATTCTGTAGGATGGGATCCCACAGAGGCACTGTAAAATTTCAGAGCTGCTGCCCAGAAATCCAGACTTGTTAGCAGTAGCCTTGCTTGGTTGATTCATATAAAAAGCCTGAAGCCTTATATCAGAAAGATGCTGTTTTGTTCAAGATATCTATTTTCCCCCAGCTCCCTCCTTCCACCTCATACTTTCTGAAGTGTATCGCGATACACTGATCCCACTAGTCATGAGAGACGGTACTTAATTTATTGCGGATTCAATATTCACGGAGTAATTTACAGATATGTTTCATTTTTTCAAATGTCAAGTCAAGATAAGCCGTTCTAGGGTGAAAACAAATTTGGATGTGGATTGACTCTCAGTGTCGCAGACAATAGGTTCTTACGCCAATAGACAGGAAAAACAATTAATATCACTGGCTCAGTTTGACACCTCCCGTGTTAAATCTGGTAGGAAAAGGCTGTTTATTTTTGATAGACATGACTTCAAATAGGGTTTGATATGTGCTTTCAAATCTCTTCTGTTTTATTGCTCTATAAGCGTAAAACAAATGCTGCAGTTATTGCAGTTGTAAAAAATCATTAATTCTTTGTGTAATCATAAGGTTTTACTCATACACCCGTTCTAAAGGACTGAATGAAGACCAGCCAATCATGTGCTTAAATACCCTTGTGGAAGGAAAGTACACTTAAAGGAACACTTCACCTTTTTTTTGAAAATAGGTTCATTTTCCAACTCCCCTAGAGTTTTACCGCTTTCGAATCCATTCAGCTGATCTCCGGGTCTGACGGTAGCACTTTTAGCTTAGCTTAGCTTAGATCACTGAATCTGATTAGACTGTTAGCATTGTGCTTAAAAAAATTACCAAAGAGTTTCTATTTTTTCCTATTTAAAACATGACTCTTCGGTAATTACATCTGCAACGGTTAAACTCCATAACTATGGGAAGAAGGAGGCGGGAACCGGCGGACAATCAAAATGAAACTTGAATGCTCAAAATAAACATAAAACAGCGCATCAGCCCCTCACGGACGACTGACGCGCACAAATAAAAAGCAAACACAAACTAAAGCCCAGGCCTAGTCCTCTCTCGAGGCCTAGTCCTCCAGTTTTATATCCTTCCATCTCCTCCGTGGGACTCGAGACCGGTGGGTCGAGCAGGTGTCGCTCATCTCCAATCACTCCACCGGCCTCGCTCTGTTCCCACGTCTCTCGGCCCCGCCCCACCCATCGCCCCTCACAGGCCGGGGGGTACCCTCGAGACTGCGCTCTACTCCCCCCCCCCCCTCCGGGGGGGACCGCTCACGGGGACCTGCGGGAACCTGGGGGTAGGACAGACGAGGCGAGAGAAAAGGAGATGGAAGGAGGAGCGACAGAGACAAGAAAGGGGAGAGAGGAGAAAAAAAAAAAAAATTCTGTTTCCCAGATGCACTGCTGCTCGGCCCTCCATCAGCTGGGTGATCTCCTCCGCGGTGCCTGGCGGTGGCACTGGACGGCCCTCGGCGGACGGCTCGACATTCCTCCGCCGCCCGGTGGACGGCTCCAAATAATGCTCAAAATAAACATAAAATAGCGTGTCAGTCGTCCGCCACAACATCGTGTACTAAGACCGATGGAAAATGAAAATGCAGGGTGCAGCAGGCACAGTGATATTACGCAGTGCCTGAAAATAGTCCCCAGCAACTCTGCAACTACACAAACTAGCTGGGACTATTTTCAGGTGCTGCGTAATATCACTGCGCCTGCTGCACCCAAGGTAAGAAAGCGATGTTCCTTGATTATTCGCTGGAGTGAGAGTATAATTCCTAGCCATATCGGCCTAGAAAATCGCAACTTTTCTTTTTCCGTCTTAGTACACCTATGTAACTAAAGAGTCAAATTTTAAATAGGAAAAATCTAGAAACTCTGTTAATTTTTTAGCTAAATGCAAACTGCCTAATCAGATTCAATGATCTATGCTAAGCTAAGCTAAAAGTCAGACCCGGAGATCGACTGAATGGATTCGAAAATGCAAAAACTCAAATGTTTAACTCTAGGGGAGTTGGAAAATGAGCCTATTTTTAAAAAAAAAAGTGGAGTGTTTTTTTAAGCATATATAGTACTTATTGTCTTTTAGAGTTCCTACCTAATATACACAAAAATGTGTATTAATTGCATTATTTTGGAAAAACATATTGCAACTTCATTTCATTTAAATGATAAATTCAGTCCATTTCTCAGCCTACATTAGAAGCACTTTGGTTACATATGTAATCATCTTTGGTCATTTGTACTGTGCATTTTACTGTAACTAAATACTTTATGCTGAAACTTAATCTGCTATACACTTTATTATAATCTTGAATGTACTTACAGATGCTTAAGCCCTTTACTTATGCTGTTTAGTTTAAAGTACTTTTTTAAGTACCTTCGACGGTTTGTGTGTTTATTATACCTACTTAATCCTCCTTTAAAGTATACTTCCTGAAGCATTTTAGAAAGGTAGTCAATTCAATTGTACTTTTACTTCAAATAGAACTCCTAATTTGACATTAGCTTAAAGTGTGCTTACGTACTAAGACACATTCATGAAGACACATATGTTAAGACCCCTTTACTCTGTTTTGTCTAGCTGTGTAGCACTGATTCTAATACTCTGATTCAGAGTAACTCTTACTCTTTTGTACTCATGATGTGTGCTTTGAATGTGTGTGTCAGTTTTAGCTCTTAGTCATGATAAAGACAAGCTAATGGACTGATGGTTGAACACAGTTGTGTTGTTGAAGCTGTGTGATGGTGAGAGTGGTTTGATTGTGTGGTTCCCCTCTGCCATTGAGCTGCTCCGGGGGACCGTCTCTGCAATTGTCCTTCTATAAATCACTTTGGATAAAAGTGTCAGCTAAATGACAGATTTCACAAATGCATACTTATCATCTGAGAACAACCTTACCTACCAAGATCCCATATTTAGCACTCCATTTAAAATGTTACTGCATATTACAGCTGTGATTTGGAGGTGTGATGAGTTTAACGACACTTATTAACGTCTTACTATTGGCAGGCACATAAAAAGACAGCTTTCTAATCTCTGTATACTCGTGGGCTCAGTTAGCACACTAAATGTCTCCCTGGGGGCCATTGCTTTTCAGGTCCCCACTTGCAGGATGGCAGAGCTTATTTATGAGAGCCAGTGTGTCCAAACATAATCACTGCTGGGCCGCCCCACTGTTGGATGACAGGGTAAAGAACCCATTCCCATGCAAGCTCTTGAGCATCTCAATAGCCTTCTGATTGATGACTATAGATTTAATTTCCTCACCAAATGCATCTTAAGCATTTGGATTCGGTCTGAAATTGCCAGAGAGTTTGCCTTTTGGTCAGCTCTTTAAAGTCAACCACAAACAGTCTGAATGTTTTGTTCTGAGCTGGCTGATAGAGTCTAGTAGATGAAAAGAACAAGGTTGTCGATAACTCATAAACCGGTCTAAAGAGAGCTTTAGAGTCGAGTGGCCATAAAATGAACACATGTGGTGGCATCGTTTGAGCTGATTTTAATTATTTTAATACTTTTAATGCATTTTAATGAGTGGCCTCTTCACACATATAACAGTAGGATAGTTCTCTCATTCACCCTTTTTATCTTTATTCACAGGTAAATAAGAATTTGGACACTTGCAAGCCCTTGTGTGAGTGGTAATAAAAGAGTTTATAATACATGTAATTTAATGCGTTAGCATTTAATGTTATATACCATTGTTGTTTTAGTATCATTGATTATTAACATTCTGAATATGCTTAATGTTTCACTTAATCTTATTGATTTGTTTATATAGTTTTTATTAATGTATAATTTTTTTAACACATCAGGTTAAGCTAAATAAAAATGAGACAGTGTGTGTGAGTGTGTGTGTGTGTGTGTGTGTGTGTGTGTGTGTGTGTGTGTGTGTGTGTGTGTGTATGTGTATATATATATATATATATATATATATATATATATATATATATATATGTATATATATATATATATATATATATATATATATATACATATATATGTTCATGTTCACATAAACCATGAACAATATATAACTAAGCATCAATAAATACTGTTTACTGTTTTCAGTTTCAGTTCATTCATTAACTATGTTAATGAAATTCTAACCTTATTGTAAAGTGTTATTTGAATTATTATATTTTTGTTTTGCTTTATTTGTTTTAAAATCATTGTATTATTAATTTAGATTTTTGTATGTTCTGCGTGAGTGCATGCAGTATGTTTCAATTAGGCGACAGTCTTGTGGATTAGTCAGATGGTTCTGCTGTTTTCCCTGGTTTTGGAATAAGCTTTTCATCCTTGTGTAACTTCAAATTGGTTGGAGATTAGAAATATGCATATACTGTATGTAAAAACAAGATTCTGCTTATTTTTCTGCCCGTTACGGCACAGGGTTTTAGAGTTGTCTTAGAATGTTTCCATAGTGCTTTGTTCAAACCTGACTAACTCTTTTGTGTCATTCTCCAGAAACTGTTGCCATTTCTCTGTTTGGTTCTCTTTGCAGCCTGCCGTTTGGAGTGCACATTGGCTATGTCTGGGCAGGAGTCAAGCAGAATAATGCAAAGGCTTTTCTGAGATTTATTCCAGAAACACTACTGCTGAGTCAAGAGGGTCTCCTTGAGTTCTGACACACACATGCTGGTTGTCCATTAACAGACTAATGTGTCCTGGCTTTCACATCCGTTGGTTTTGGAACCTTCATATTTAAAGCTGAAGTATGTCATTTCTGTTCCATTAGAAGTTCACTAAAGGTAAAAGCATAAATAAAGGGCCTCATTCCGTAATAATTCAGTGAGTTTTGTGTATTTTTGTGTGCCGGAAAAGTTCACACACTCAAAATTTCTGCAGGAAAATCATACATTTGTACTTACCCTCATTCTAATGATTATTTTAAAAATGAAAACATCACTGCAGGTAATTTTTTCATTATTATTTTATTTAGGGCAAATTTTTACTTTTTTTACAGCCTGATTTCTAAAAATTCTTTAAAATATAATACAACTGGCATAACAAAATGTTTATTTCTTTACCAGAGGAAATGTGGTTGAAGCTTGTTCTAAACTTATCATACATTTTACTGCTAACATATTCACAAAATCTCTACCTAAAATGTTTTTACAAACACATTTTATGCACGAACACATGCGTATGTAATTGGCCAGCCAAACACGTAGCCCCACCCCCAAACTGACGCCATTGGTTGCAACAGTGTTGCTATGTAGGTCTGGTCAGGAGGATTCTACAAACAAAGCAATGTTTTGAAACACCACTAAATTTCTGTTAATGTTTCGTGTGAATGCAATCTACGAATGACCGCCTTAAGTCTCAAAATGTAGCTTGAATAGAAGAGAGTATTTTAGCATTAAAAAATAAAATTACTCACTTCACCTTTAAGTGGAAAGGTTTTGTGTCCAGACAGGACTGGATAATCTCGCTTTGAGATGTGAGGTTAAGGCTTCATCATTTTGGGTGAATGGCTTTATTGTTTGGAGACCCCCGACTACGCAGTTGGGCTTGAGTCAGGCTAAAAGCTGCAGTGATTTAAAGTAACTGTGTGTGTGCACATACAGTACAGACCAAAAGTTTGGAAACATTACTATTTTTCATGTTTTTGAAAGAAGTTTTGTCCGCTCATCAAGCCTGCATTTATTTGATAAGAAATACGGAAAAACAGTTATATTGTGAAATATTATTACAACTTAAAATAATAGTTTTCTGCAGTATTTGAATATACTTTAAAAAAATAATTTATTCCTGTGATGCAAAGCTGAATTTTCAGCATCATTACTCCAGCCTTCAGTGTCACATGTAACATCCAGTCTATCACATGATCATTTAGAAATCATTCTAATATTCTGATTTATTATGAGTGTTGGAAACAGTTCTGCTGTCTAATATATTTGATGAATAAAAGGTTAAAAAGAACTGCATTTATTCAAAAAAAAAAATTCTAATAATATATATTCTAATAATATATTTTCTTTACTATCACTTTTTATCAATTTAACACATCCTTGCTGAATAAAACTATTGATTTTATTTAAAAAAAAAAAGAAAAACCCAAATTACTGACCAGTAGTGTATATTGTTATTGCAAAATATTTATATTTTAAAAACATAGCTTCTTTTTTTTTACTTTTTATTCATCAAAGTATCCTAAAAAAGTATCACATGTTCTGAAAAAATATTAAGCAGCAGAACTGTTTCCAACTTTGATAATGAATCATCATATTAGAATGATTTCTAAAGGATCATGTGATAATGATCCTAAAAATTCAGCTTTGCATCACAGAAATAAATGATCATTTAAAGTATAATAAATTTAAAAACAATTATAATATATAATATAATATAATATATAGTATAATATATCACAATATTACATTTTTTTCTGTATTTTTGATCAAATAAATGCAGGCTTGATGAGCAGAAGAAACTTCCTTCAAAAACATTAAAAATAGTAATGTTTCCAAACTTTTGGTCTGTACTGTACATGCTACCATATAATCAGAAGAAGATAAGAGTATTTAATGCACCTCGCCTAGTACCTATAATGCTTAGCAAGGACATGAGCTATGGGAAAGTAAGAATGTTTCGCTCGTGTCAACAGATATTTACGAGCGAAAAGCAGTGTGACTGCTTGGCCCAGAGATGGCCTCATGTCAGGCAAAGGTCTGCTGCCAGCTGCCGACAAGATGTAGGTCAGCCCAGTTCAGAATAGCTGCAAGACCAGAGCCAGGGGAACGGCAGTGACCTCATAAATGGTAACTCTGTGTGGCAGCGTACCTCTTCTTGTTTTTCCTCTCTCTGATCCTCTTTTAACCTCTCATTGGGCTCGGACAACTCCGTCCAGGTCTTTTCGTCATGATCCCAGTCCCTAATGGGATTCCTTTTGACACTCTTACAAGATGTGGCACTAGAACACAGAACTGTGTGTGTGTGTTGAGGGGAATCAGGGAATGGCTCCCATTTCGTGTGAGCTCCCAAGACAAGGCACCAATGGGATGCCTCGTCACATGTTGTGTTTGTAATGCCACACTTTTATGGACTTTTAGGCAAGTCAAAAGTTCAGCAAGACACTTCAATAAGCAGATGGATTGATTGAGCATCTTGTTAAGCTTGTAGCTATTTGTCATAGGAGGGAATGTGTGAGCTGGATATTTTTTTGAGTAGTTGCCAAAGCAGAATAGTTCAGCATTGTACTTTAGCACAGTGGTAAATTTCCTAGGTATTGAGGAAACCGTGGAAAAGATTGTAAATTATTGATTGATTGCTTAACATTCCCATATTTGCATAGCAATATCTACTTGAATTTGAATTTAGAATAAATTAGCAAGGGCACTTGGACAGAATCCGGGCTGTTGCTTTCCATTTGCATCTGAAATGCAAACCTCTCTGTGTTATGCAGACGATCTTCGCAATCTACATAATGGGTGGTTAACTGAATCCTGAAGGTTTTTTTTTTGGACAGTCATTGAAGGACCATATAAAAATGTGCATCTTTTGTCATTAGAAGATGCCCTCTTTTGAGATATGAGCTGGAATACATGTGAGTCAGATGCCTTTAGTCACAAACCGGAAATTTGGATGCCGAGAGACATATGCAGTGACCTGATCATTGTGTGATACTATTATGGGTAGTTCTGCTTAGTATATTGAACCACGCAGCAGTCAAGTAGCATGTTATATTTCCTGCACAAATGAAATTAGGTTATATTAAGTGCTGCATTAAGTCAAAATTAAATGTAGAACCATCCATTTGCCTTTCATTGAACAGATACTGCCATCCAGTGGAAACGGACTGAATTCGGGCTTTGATATTGTCTTGTAATGTACATTTTAATTCAGTTTTGAGGAAAAAACTCAGACCCTCTATCCTAAAACGTATAGGAGAGTGAGCCAGTCTCAATTCTGACTACATATGACTCCAGTGACTGTGCCTAAGTGGTTGGAATTGATGAAAATACCTCAGGTTTCACAGAAATTCTAGCATGCTCACACTTTTCACCAGATGCATTTTAAATTGCTTCTCATTGTCCACCACATTCATATATGACCTTGAGAAATTAGACTAAGAAGCAATTAATACGTTTATTCAGCAAGGATGCATTAAACTCATCAAAAGTGACTGTAAAGATGTTCATAATATTGCAAAAGATTTATGTTTTAAATAAGTGCTGTATATTTCAACAAAAATAAGCAGCGTGATTTGTTTTAACAGTCATAATAATAAGAAATGTTTCATGAAATCAGCATATTAAAATGATCTCTGAAGGATACATTTTTTTCCTATCCTATAGAAAAAGTCTTCACTAGTTTTCACTAGCGGTTGACTTTTTCGTATCCCACTGTACATATTGTTCATAAGAAATTTGATAGACATAAAACATTGATTTGTTCAAGCACTCTCGCTTTATTGTCTCCAGGGCAAGACACGTTGGCGTTGTCACGAGGGGACAATGGATAGGTTTGTACCGCGGGGTCAGATATGAAATCTAGCGATATTACTTTGTTTACGAGCGCCAAAGTAATTGCATATTTGGAGGTGGAAATGCACAAACAAATTCTGGAATAATGTGGCCTTGCTAGGGTCATTAAGACGGCAGCATTGTTAGCTTTTACTGTGAAATATAGCTGTCTAGCAGAGCGCCTGGGGCGGGGAGGAAGCAGAGGATCTAGAGAAACACATTTCCCCTTTGCCTGCTGCTTTGAATGCTATTAATTTCATGCTTTGGATGAGTGAGCCGAGGCCCTTTTCTGGTGGACAAAAAAATAAATCTAATTCATGTTATGATTTGCTGTTCTTCATCTTTTATATGGTTAAAATGTCATGATCTGCTTTTTCCTTCCTTTTTTGTCTGAATGTCACATTTGGATACTCGTATGTGATTGTTACAGAGAGTTTGTTTTCTTTGGTATGTAAATAGGGCTTTGAAATTATGCAGCGTTCATGTGTTTCCCATACTGTGATGTTATTAGGTATAATCTGTAGCAGATTGGGATTTCCTCACTTGTTTTTGTGCTTGCAAAGCTGCTAAACGGCCTCTTTTACAGTTGCGTTCTCAGCCATTAGCGGATGTCGATGCGACAAAAGGAACCTCCAGAGATTTTGTTGACTCCAGTTCAGATGGTTTGTGCAGTGTGAGAGGTGAGCAGCAGGAGACTGTCTGAGCCAGAAGGCTAGCGCACCAGCTCAATCACGCTCTCATCAGTATTCCACCCGTAAGAGGATTTCTCCCTCGCCTTTCTTTTCTCTCACGACAAAGATCCATCGCCCACTCGTGCCACCTAAACACTCAACCCCTTCGACTCGCTCCGATCTGACTGCCGTTTGTTATTGACAGAGGATGAGGGAGAGCACACGATAAAGGCTTGTTCTGAGGATGAATGGAGCGTTCCTCCACAGTGCCCCAACCAGACTGCATTGGTCTTATCAGGGTCCCGCAGGCGCACCTGATAACTCTGAAGGGCAGAGGGATCTTTTGGGGCTCACTAGCTGGACCTCTGTGCTTAATTCTGTCCAGTGAGGACCGATGTCCAATCTGTCTGTTGCAATTTAAGTATTTCCGGAGGCCAAGTCACTGAGGCAATCTGGTTTCTCGCCAAAGTTGTATTGGCCACGGTAGTCGGGTCATTGTGCATTAGTCCGGATTCGGACGGAGGGAAGGGGTATTGTGGCGACGGCTCGGTAATGCAGAATAAATAGAAAAGAGTGACCTTGATCAGGGTGAATAAGAGCATGTTAACTGGTGGAGAAAGCAACAAATAAACAAGCCGGTGTAAACGCTTTGTGACAAAAGGGGTCACTCACCTAATTGATTTTGCTCTTGGAGGAGCAACTGTATGCAAACTGTTTTTTGTAGGGTCAGAGCATTTTGGGAAATTTCAAATGGCAAAACACTGCACTGTATATTCCACACTCACAGGAAAAGTGGAAGTGATGTGGGCTAAGTATATCCCTGCTGGAAACTTGGAGTGGGTTGAATTTCATTGATTAGAGGTGTTTTTGAGTTAACTGCATTTTGCATTATAATTATATTTATTATCCTGCGCATATAGAGGGACAACAAAGCAGGAAATAAGAAATAAGACTCAATCATGTTGCATCTTTTACTTGGTGCAATTTTCCTCTATTACTGTGATCTTTAAGGACAAGATATGATAATATAGACTTTTTTCCAAGCAGCTAAAGCGAGAACCTATTGCATACAAAATGTGTATTGCATTTATGTCACTTTGTCTTCCAGCTCCTTGGGACGCATCGTGCTCAATGGCCAATCAAGAGCAGTTGTCTGTCATCATGGCTGGAGAGAAAAGCTGATCCCCCGCTCGTGGAATTGTTCTGTCACTGGATGGATTGATTCATTCTTCAGTGTTCAGGGACCACTAACAACTACTTGTCTCTCTCTGATTATATCTTAGCCTACAGATTATTGAGTTACAGACTCCAGGTACTGACCTTGGCCAAGTATTAATGTTTTTCAGTGCTGTATACCTACTTTCTGAAAAGCGAGGGTTAGGTGTTCTAAGAGCAATTCTCAACTGGTCACCTAAAAATGGCAGGAGTGGTTTGATGGTGGACATCTGGGGAAAAAAGCTAAATAAATGCAGGACAAAGAATATTGAAAAAAAAGCTAAATAAATGCAGCCGAATATATTAATCGTGCACAGGTAGTGGGGAGCTGATATATCAGCTATTTTTAAATGTAACGTTGAATATATAGTTTAGCATTTTCTCAATTTTTCACAATGATGTCAAAGTTTATGCTCTTACATGTAATATTAAGCAAATTCCATGAATATCCATTTTTCATCTCATACATTTATAATGTTGTGATGCATAAATTTACTTGTTGCATTTGAAATGATTGATTTTTAAGTGTTTTTTTTTTTGACAAAATTGTATGAAATAAAATATATATATAATTTTTTTTTGTTCATTTAATTTTTCAAAAAATTTTGTCCTGAAATTATATAGAAAAAAAATTATATTATATTATATGGTATGGTATGGTATGGTATGGTATTGTATTATCTTTCTTTCTTTTTTCTTTTTATTATTATTATTATTATTTTTAATCAGTGCATCACTAAAATTATGCTTAAATTCTGAACAACAGGAGTGTTCATCAGACTGGTATGCCAGTTAGGAGTTATATACATATGGAAACAAAATGTGATTTTCCTCAATAATAGTCCAACAAGGACACAAAAGGCATGTTTACTGCATTCCAGTGTTATGTTGTTTGACAGAATTTCATTTTGAGTTTTCTTCATTTACATTCTTGCATGAAACCCTCCATTCAGGCATTAGTCACTCGTCCTGCAGATTGCCGCAAACTAACTGGCAGATGGTAGCTTTGTGACGGTGGTATTGTCTCTGACATTATGTTAAGACGGTTGCTCTTGATCCAGTGAACCATTCGAAGGCTCATAGAGGAGCTCAGCTGCATTTTGTCTGGGAACAAAAAAAAAATCAGAATTTATTTCTTATTCTTTGGTCAGCATATCTAGGCCCCATCCAGTGGCACTGTGCTTGTCACATGACTGACATATACAGTGTGACAGCCCCAAGCTAGGTGAAGGCAAGCTATTTCTACTCTGAATTCATACTGGCATTCTCCATTTTCTCAGCATAAAAGCCAGACAATGCTGGTAGATATTCATTTGATGTATCCCTGGTGGACAAAAAAAGATGCACTCTTGTGTGTGAACGTCTCATGCTCTCACGGTGCTAGGGGAGAAGCAAAATGGGTTTCGAGTAGTTCACGGTGATGGGAAATGTACAGTACTGCAGCGGGGTTGCATCTTCCCTGTTTTGGAATTGCATCAGTTAAGTCTGAACTCTTGAGCGGCCCGGAATGAATGTGCTCAGGTCATGGTCTCGTCCGTTTTCTTCACATGTAAATGTGTCCGAGTGTGCCCGTATGACTGCCTCTTGTCTGAAATGACCTTCACCCGCTGCACTTTCTGAATGAGAAATCCATTACAAAGGAAGAAATATGCTTGCAAAACACCAGAGGCTACATGACTAAAAATATAGCTAGTCTCCTAGGTGACTAAGCAAAGTTTTCACCGTCTCAAATACATAAGCCTTTGACTTTAATATTCAAAGGACTCCCTTTTCAATAGCATGGTGTCAAAATAAATATTGAGCTTATATATTTTGTAGCGTCTTCGCCCCGGCATTATTTTGACTGAGCGATTCGGATGATAACATTTTTAGTTTGTTTTGTTGTTGTTTATTGTCTTTTTTTCCCCAAGTATGGCTGTAACCATGGAAACGTGCAATTAAATGAGGGTAGGAAACAGCAGCCAGGCCTGTATATGCTCTGAGCCAGTGTAGCCTGCATGTGTGTTCACTGGATAGAATCCTTTCACGCTCCATCTCACACAGTAATGCGCTTTATAAATTTTGAAGCAAACATTTAGCACCGCATTTTTTCCCCTTCCTATTTTCCCTTCTTTTCTGTGGCGAACGCACAGCGCAGCATGTTTCCGACGACAAAGGTTATTATGTGGCTGCTGCCAAACTATTAAAGAGGAAAGTCATATCTATGGAGAGAATGAGAGAGGATCGGAGGGGAGCCAGTTAAATATTTCATGAAGGTTGTTTATCATGGTGTATGTATTACAGACTATACATAATTTAAGAAAGTGATATCGTGTCCCCCTACTTTGCTATTACTAACTCTCGTATTTTAATGGCATGGAGGGGGGGGGGGGGGGGTCTGTGTGTTAAATTATCAAGTGCTGCATTGTGGCATCCTAAAGTTCCCACTTCTCCCTTCCTGCCTCTCCAAAGCACAGCTCACAGTTTCAATTGACTAACCTTCCCAATACAAGTTACCAGAGCAGGGCCAGGCCATTTTATTAAATGTAATAAACTCTGTAGAAGATAATGAGAGCTCTGCGTGGGAGCAACAAAATCAGGGATTGATCAGGATAATGTGGCGAGGGTGGCTTTGGTGGAGCTGTTGTTTGGCTGGTTAACATGCACCCTTATAGCAACTGCTGGTAGATGATGTTGCTGTGCAAAATCTTATCTGCACAATCCTATCTTTTGTTCCATTTCACTGGTGGAGTGAATGTTTTATTTATGTGTAGCCTACACTATTCGGTGCTTAATTGGAAAATTGTTATGCAGTGTTCTTAATCATAAAATATGTCTTTTGAATGATATGTTACATTAAACGAATTAAACATTTTCCTTTCTTTGTTTTGAGTTAGCCTGTGTTAACTAGTATAGTGCCAACAGTTTAAAAAAGAAGCTCTTGATTAGTAAGACATCACAATAACATCCTATGTTTTTTATCAGTAGCCGGATCAGTAGCTTAGCAAAGCGCTAACTGCTATCACGATAATACCCTGATAGCAAACATATATTACTGAGACATCTATTTAATGTATGCATTTTCCCCAATAATATGTATTCTTTAAGCCACTGGTAAGACTCTACATTAATTTCAGTGCATCTGCTAAAAAGTTTCCTGTCAGAGGTTTTGTTTTTTGAGGGCTTAGTTTTTCGTAGCTTTCTTACATGTGACTGTTTAGTGGTGCTTATTATAGTCTGATGCAGAAATTAATTAGCTCACGACTGTTTCCCGAACCCAAAATAATTTTTTTACACATGCATCTTTCAAACCTCATTGGTTCAAAAATATAGATCTGATGTTAATGATGTCATGCTGGTGGAGAAGTTAAAACTTCTGCTAAGTAATAATTTAATGTTAGGTATATGATGACTACTTTGGTATTGTTTCTTCATTGTTTTGCTTTATGTACAGATTTTTGATTCAATCCTCGATTCCCTCTTATGCCATGCTTAACGGGGTTCTGTAGCACAGTGGTTCTGAACCACATTCCTGGAGGACCCCAAACACTGCACATTTTGCATGTCTCCTTTGTCTGACACACCCATTTCAAGTCTGTGAGTCTCTACTAATGATCAGATGACCTGAATTAGGTATGTTTGATTAAGGAGACATGCAAAATGTGCAGTAATGGGGGTCCTTCAGGAATGTGGTTAAGAACCACTGCTGTAGCACATGCGTACATGCACACTCTTTAAATATGGCACTTTCATTCTCTCACCAAACTGGAAGACACTAAAATTTGTATAAATATGGAATAAAATATATAAATTGTACTGAATGTTTGCCTGCTTATTTTGCCCAAGAACATGAACAAAAAGAGCAAGTCCACATGTAATTAGAGCTTTTTTTGTGCCGCTGATTCAATCCTAGTCATTGAACATTGTGTATCTGCTGATACTGTGTCCCAATCCAACACATGTATATTCCTAGTGTTTGAAATAGCCGGTACAAGTCAGTAAGACAAAATGGTTGATTTGCCTCGAACCCGATGCGATTCCAACTATATAACATTTAACATGTTGAAGGCTTTAGTTCCAAACAAATAACACTGCAATGCTGTTTTAAGGGGTCCTATTATGCTTTTTCTCTTTTTCAACTTTAGTTATTCTGTAATGTTGCTGTTTGAGCATTAAAAAAAAAACAAAAAAAAAAATCCAATTCAAAAGGAGATTTTTATTTAACAGAAATCACTTTTCAAAAACTACAACGAATGACTTGTTTGGAATACAATGCATATTTTCCAGGATTTGTGATATCACAAATATCGATGAATGGGACGAGACCTTGTTGAGCTGCACTAGAGAAGGCAACGAGTGTTATTACTATGTGGAAGACGCGTTAGCTTTCCCAAGGCAGATGAACTTAGAGTGGTAATGTCACAGTGTCTGGGTTGTGTTCCCTGGGTTCCCACTAGGTGTCCTCAGTTCCCACGGTGTTTATCATATTATCACTTCCTGTCTCCTTATTTGGTCACCTTCCTCCTTGTTTAGTTAATTGATTGTTTCCCCACCTGTCTCCTGTTTCCCCATAATCCTTTTGTGTATTTATACCTGGTCTGTCTGAGTCTTAGTCACGGAGTCCTTGTTTAATGTTGAATATTAATTCATGTCCGTCAGTTCTTGCCCTTGCCTTGTCTTCGTTTGGTTTATGTTTGGATGGATGTTTTTGGTTACGACTCATGCCTGGACTGTGTATTCTCTTTGGATTACCCCTTATTAAAGACGTACTCGCAATTGGTTCTCTCTCCTGTGTTTTCCGTAACTCCGATTGTGACAGAAGGACTCCGTCACAGTAAGAACCAGCGGTATGTCTGCCTATGTCTCATCCCCAGCCATAGAGCGGGAGAGAGACGGTTTTGAGGGAACTCGCCTGGTGGTTTTCCGGGGGACCAGGGGAGGTCACCGAGGAGGGAGTGGTCGAGAGGAGACCCAGCATCACTCTCAACCATGGCCTCCCTTCGACCCGGGTCTCGTGTGGGATGGATCAGAGCCACCATCTCACCATGGCGGACGGAGAGGGGAGAGGAAGCGCACGTCCGCCACGGTGGCGCCACTGCCCATGATTGCCGCGAGTCCAGCGCCACGGTGCAAGATGGCCGCCAGCCCAGCGCCACAGCACAAGAAGGCCGCTGACTCATTCTTGGATTATTTCGCTACGCTGTCCAAGATTCTAGAGATTCCCAAGACGGTCAACGTCAGGGCTGCTGAGCCAGCGCCTCAGCACAAGATGGCCGCCAGCCCAGCGCCACAGCACAAGATGGCTGCCAGCCCATCGCCACAGCACAAGATGGCTGCCAGCCCATCGCCACAGCACAAGATGGCTGCCAGCCCAGCGCCACAGCACAAGATGGCTGCCAGCCCAGCGCCACAGCACAAGATGGCTGCCGGCCCAGCGCCACAGCACAAGATGGCTGCCGGCCCAGCGCCACAGCACAAGATGGCTGCCGGCCCAGCGCCACAGCACAAGATGGCTGCCGGCCCAGAGCCACAGCACAAGATGGCTGCCGGCCCAGAGCCACAGCACAAGATGGCCGCCAGCCCAGAGCCACAGCACAAGATGGCCGCCAGCCCAGAGCCACAGCACAAGATGGCCGCCAGCCCAGAGCCACAGCACAAGATAGCCGCCAGCCCAGCGCCACAGTACAAGATGGCCGCCAGCTTGGAGCCACAGCACAACATGGCCGACTCAACACCTGAGTCTCCAGACAAGGTGTCACCGACTCGCCATCATAGAGGGCGGAGGAGGAGGAGACAGGCGTCTACCGTTCCTCAAAGCCCAGAGGACGTTCCCGAGGCGGTGCCCGATGCTGTTCCGGAGGCCGAGGCGGTGCCCGATGCTGTTCCGGAGGCCGAGGCGGTGCCCGATGCTGTTCCGGAGGCCGAGGCGGTGCCCGATGCTGTTCCGGAGGCCGAGGCGGTGCCCGATGCTGTTCCGGAGGCCGAGGCCGTGCCCGGTGCCGTTCCGGAGGCCGGGGCGGTGCCCGGTGCCGTTCCGGAGGCCGATGCTGTTCCGGAGGCCGAGGTGGTGCCCGATGCTGTTCCGGAGGCCGAGGCGGTGCCCGATGCTGTTCCAGAGGCCGATGCTGTTCCGGAGGCCGAGGCGGTGCCCGATGCTGTTCCAGAGGCCGATGCTGTTCCGGAGGCCGAGGCGGTGCCCGATGCTGTTCCGGAGGCCGAGGCGGTGCCCGATGCTGTTCCGGAGGCCGAGGCCGTGCCCGGTGCTGTTCCGGTGGCCGAGGCGGTGCCCGGTGCTGTTCCGGAGGCCGAGGCGGTGCCCGATGCTGTTCCGGAGGCCGAGGCGGTGCCCGATGCCGCTCCGGAGGCCGGGGCGGTGCCCGATGCCGATCCGGAGGCCGATGCTGTTCCGGAGGCCGAGGTGGTGCCCGATGCTGTTCCGGAGGCCGAGGCGGTGCCCGATGCTGTTCCAGAGGCCGATGCTGTTCCGGAGGCCGAGGCGGTGCCCGATGCTGTTCCAGAGGCCGATGCTGTTCCGGAGGCCGAGGCGGTGCCCGATGCTGTTCCGGAGGCCGAGGCGGTGCCCGATGCTGTTCCGGAGGCCGAGGCGGTGCCCGATGCTGTTCCGGAGGCCGAGGCGGTGCCCGATGCCGCTCCGGAGGCCGGGGCGGTGCCCGATGCCGATCCGGAGGCCGATGCTGTTCCGGAGGCCGAGGTGGTGCCCGATGCTGTTCCGGAGGCCGAGGCGGTGCCCGATGCTGTTCCAGAGGCCGATGCTGTTCCGGAGGCCGAGGCGGTGCCCGATGCTGTTCCAGAGGCCGATGCTGTTCCGGAGGCCGAGGCGGTGCCCGATGCTGTTCCGGAGGCCGAGGCGGTGCCCGATGCTGTTCCGGAGGCCGAGGCCGTGCCCGGTGCTGTTCCGGTGGCCGAGGCGGTGCCCGGTGCTGTTCCGGAGGCCGAGGCGGTGCCCGATGCTGTTCCGGAGGCCGAGGCGGTGCCCGATGCCGCTCCGGAGGCCGGGGCGGTGCCCGATGCCGATCCGGAGGCCGATGCTGTTCCGGAGGCCGAGGTGGTGCCCGATGCTGTTCCGGAGGCCGAGGCGGTGCCCGATGCTGTTCCGGAGGCCGAGGCGGTGCCCGATGCTGTTCCAGAGGCCGATGCTGTTCCGGAGGCCGAGGCGGTGCCCGATGCTGTTCCAGAGGCCGATGCTGTTCCGGAGGCCGAGGCGGTGCCCGATGCTGTTCCAGAGGCCGATGCTGTTCCGGAGGCCGAGGCGGTGCCCGATGCTGTGCCGGAGGCCGAGGCGGTGCCCGATGCCGAAGCGGGGCCCGATGTCGAGGCGGTGCCCGATGCCGTTCCGGAGGCCGAGGCGGTGCCGGAGGCCGAGGCGGTGCCGGATGCCGAGGCGGTTCCCGATGCCGAGGCGGTGGCCGATGCTGTTCCAGAGGCCGAGGCGGTGCCCGTTCCCGATGCGGTGCCCGAGGCCACTCCCGATGCGGTGCCCGAGACCGGTCTAGAGTCAGGGCTAGTTCCAGTTGACCCTCCAGAGTCGAGTCAGATCCTCGTGGACCTTTCAGAGTCAGGTCAAGTCACTGGGTGGCCTTCTGCTCCGCCCTGTTGGACTCCGGCATCGACCACAGGGGCGTGGTGGTCATCTGCTCCGCCCTGGGGGGCTTCCGCTCTGACCACACGGACATGGTGGTCTTCTGCTCCGCCCTGGGGGGCGATTGCCCTGACTACACGGTTGTGGTGGTCTTCTGCTCCGCCTTGGGGGACTCTGGCGTCGACCACGAGGACATGGTGGTCCTCTGCTCCGCCCTGCGGGGCTTCTGCTCTGACTACACGGACATGGTGGTCTTCTGCTCCGCCCTGGGGGGCGCTTGCCCTGACTACACGGTTGTGGTGGTCTTCCGCTCCGCCCTGGGGGACTCTGGCGTCGACCACGAGGACGTGGTGGTCCTCTGCTCCGCCCTGGGGGGCTTCTGCTCTGACCACACAGACATGGTGGTCATCTGCTCCGCCCTGGGGGGCGCTTGCCCTGACTACACGGTTGTGGTGGTCTTCCGCTCCGCCCTGGAGGACTCTGGCCTTGACCACAAGGGTGTGGTGGTCGTCTGCTCCGCCCTGGGGGGCTTCATGTTGTTTTTTCCTTTTGTTTTTGTGTTAATGTCTGTCCCTGTTCCTTTCTGTTAGTCTGGCCCTCCGTCCCTCTCCCTGAACCTCCTCCGGTCCTCCTCCCTCCTGGTCTTTCTGTGTTGTGTTTACATTCTGGTGCCTGTTCCCCATGTTTTTCTTTTCTGGCCCTCCGTCCCTCCCCCTGAGCCTCCACCTGTCCGCCTCCCTCCTGGTCTCTGTTTTGTGTCTGTCTTGGAGCGTCTGGGAGCCACTCCGTAGAAGGGGGGTACTGTCACAGTGTCTGGGTTGTGTTCCCTGGGTTCCCACTAGGTGTCCTCAGTTCCCACGGTGTTTATCATATTATCACTTCCTGTCTCCTTATTTGGTCACCTTCCTCCTTGTTTAGTTAATTGATTGTTTCCCCACCTGTCTCCTGTTTCCCCATAATCCTTTTGTGTATTTATACCTGGTCTGTCTGAGTCTTAGTCACGGAGTCCTTGTTTAATGTTGAATATTAATTCATGTCCGTCAGTTCTTGCCCTTGCCTTGTCTTCATTTGGTTTATGTTTGGATGGATGTTTTTGGTTACGACTCATGCCTGGACTGTGTATTCTCTTTGGATTACCCCTTATTAAAGACGTACTCGCAATTGGTTCTCTCTCCTGTGTTTTCCGTAACTCCGATCGTGACAGGTAACAATCATCCGGGTTTAAATCATGCTCAAATTTAATTGATTTTGACGCAATATGTACACTGAAGCTCACAGTAGGCAGCTATGGTAAGGGATATGGCATTTCCAGACCAGGCGCCGGGTGCTGCCAATCACAAGACACACAGGCCCAGCTAACCAATCGCAGTACTTTTCGTATTTCAGAAGGCGGGTTTTCTTTTGATACAGGAACTTTTCAAGCTGTTCTTGCCAGCCTGGGGAGAGAGGTGTTATAATAATGGAAAATATGTGAAAAATAATGTGTTTTTTTGAACAACCTAGTATGAGAGCCTGTTCTAGTACACCCCCAAAACAAAATCAAAACTTTGTAAAAGAGCATAATAGGACCCCTTTAAGAATGTTCATTGGAACTATAGGTTTGGGGAAACACAAAATCATTACAAAATCGTTGAACTAATGATTGAATTTGCAACCATAGTTGTATAATGGTACCTTTGGGAAATACGCTCAAGGTTAGTGGGTAGTGAAGGGTTTGGGACTGTGTGTGTCATTGTTCACATGGCGTGTACAGTTCTGTGGTCCCAAGCTGGCTCATTTCAATTCACATACTTTGAGATTATTAGGAATGCTAACGGATTGCAGGAGCCTTAAGCACCAACTGATCTGCTGCCTGGCCCACATCCGCCCACTGCCAACACATTCTCTTTTTCTTTTTCCTTCTCTCGTTTTCTTTTTATCCTTCTCTCATTTTCTGTGCCGTTGCCTGTTGAGACCTCGAGACAAGTCATCCGCTCGCATTGAAGACAGACACTAAAAGCCCATTCTCTTCATCAGTCTCCATTTCTGTATTGCAGGAGATTTCTTCAGCGAGCTCTAACGAGCCCTCAGCACCCACAACATGGTGGAATAGAGGTCACTGACTCTTGCATCCATCAATATTATGTTCAACATTCCGTCCTGATGCCCAAGGCATTTTATACACAAACGGAAGAAATATGAATGCTGCTCGAGATAATCACTGTGAAACTCAGGAGTGTGAAGGAGATGGCTGGAATTGTTTTATTGATTTGGCTATGAAGGTATGAGCAGTGCTGCACCATGTGTTGCCAAGTTGATGGATGAGGCTCTGTATAGCCCCACATTCAGAATAAAGAACATATCCCTGTTTAGGTAAAGGTGGTGGAAGGCAGGACGAAATCGAGATGGCAGCTCTAAACGTGCCTGACAGCGTTCATCATGCTGTCTTTGTCTTACAAAGACAGGCCACCGATCGGTATACCCATAAACAGGCTACCCAGCGCACAGAGGAAAGCCCCGCTTGCATTTCAATCATACCAACAGCGATTACAAAATGATCCCAAAGGAATTTGTGAGTTTTGGTATCGGCAATCTGCGTATTAACAAAATTACATGGCTGCAAATGAAGCGGCTACAAAGCAACAACGTCACACTTCTGTCACACTGCCTCTCGCCTCATTAATATAAATCATAAAGTATCAGTTCAATTAGATAAGCATTCACCTGCCATAGATTGCCATCTTAATTCTTGCCGGGGCCTGGCCGGTGAGTCACATGGTTTCGAACTTGAGCGTTTGTCGTGGATTAGTAGCGAGATGGAATTTTCTCTCTCACAAGACAGAGGAGTTACTTCCATTACCCATCTCCCTCAATTAGGCTCTGAGGTAGGGCACAGCTCCGGGCGTCAAGGCCCTGACTGGCTCTCCTGAGGAAAGCAACTGTTAAGTGCTTCAAAGTTGTTCTAAGTAAATAAGATGATGAAACAGCCCAGGCTGAATCGAGGAGGACGGCAGAGTAATAAATGAAAGCAATAAACAGAATCTGATGAGATTATCCTAAGATAATAGTCTAGAAGGCTAACTCCGAATTGCATTGCTGTTCATATTTGAATATATATTGAGTTTCTCAGTGCACACTAATCTCTCTATTGACTTCTTTTTTTCATCGCACAATGGAAAGCCACAGCCCCTGAACTTTTCCGACAAATACAAGTTATTGTCACAATCAGGCAATTTGGCGATCAAGCAGTGTCTCTTATTTAAAGAGGGAGGAGGTAATTACGGGAATGGCGGATAAATAATTTGTGCAGATTTAAACAGCCGTGCAGATAATGAAGAGATGAGGCAGGCCCTCCGCCAGGAGCTACGGAGTGAGAGAGGAATCCTCTTAGCTTATTCCTGGATATACTGTACGTGACCAATGATCTCGTCGACTGCTTTGCCTCGTACTAGTTCAATGTGTCAACGTTACAATTATTATTTAACCGATTCGGAGGCCCAAGCTCAAAGGTAAAGCTGTTACGCGTAATAGGAACAAATTAAACAGATGAAAATGAAATCGAAATGTCCCCTTTCAGTTCTCCTTGGCATTGTGCACCCCTCTCATTTAATGCACTCTTATCGCACAGGCATGAAGAATAGCATATTCAATAATGGCAATTTATAGAGACTGCCGCTGCCTCTGCTACCTACGGCCCAGATTCTATCAGCTTATCGTAAGAGTCGTCCTTGACGCGCTACAGTATATGTGCAGCTAACTTGCCTTCATGTCTTCCGTGAAATACTAAGACTGTGATAACCAAGTACCGGCATCTGTCAATCACAGCACAGGGCAAATCAGTCAGAAATTAAATTGAATAAGACGAGAAAGCAGAAATAAGGGAACGAATCTATGCCAGGCAGATGTCTCCAACACTGTTTGTGCTCATAAGAACGAGAACTGAATAATCCCATTAGTGACCTGGTTGGAAGCAAGAGGCGCTGTGGAAACAAATGGCATGTTGCCAATTTTAATTTGTGTAAACGTATAGGGGTGCGCCCGAGGAGACCTGGATGAACGGTAACCCATTACTGATATTGTGTTGGAGGCTCATAAATAACCATAAATGTTGCCAAGGAGGAATCTTTAATCCACTATATGGAACTGTCCATCTTTCTAGCTTCTGTCCTCCTCCTGTCCCCTTGCTCTCATTTGCACCTAAAGTGGGATGCTGTGTGTTAACACGCAGGGCCCTACAAGGTGGCCTATTTTGTAATGTGTTGGGTATTTAATGCATGAGGGAATCGCGTCATGGCTTGAGGAATGGCACCGAAAGAAAAAAATACATAAAAAATTGGGGCTCTATGGTGTCTCTTAGATGAAAAGGATTAAAGTCTGCTGTTACACTTCATTTTAGTCAAGTGCCATTTCACTGGAGGTCTAAAAAACGATTAAAAAAATTCAAATGCTAGACTCCCTAAACATGATGTGTTTTACTTGAAGGATGGCTGTTAGCCAGTAAACATCCCAGGGCTATTAGTTCATAATTTTGGCACTTATGGTGGGGGGAAAATGTTCGGATGACACTGCTGATGATGAAATGATAAAAAGGCTGCATGCATAAAAACACCCTAATAAACATTGCAAGGCGCTAAGAAATTGGAATGTCAGGGCAGGATGGAATACATATTAAACATCATGTCTCACGGCACTTCAAAGCAGCAGGGATGTAGTTACACAGAGGTCACCTGTGACAAGTCCTTTAGTCTCCCTGCCTGATGCAGCTCTGTGGGGGCTGCTGCTAACCCAATTTACGTAGACTGTCACCAGGAGTTTGCAGCGGTGACTGCTATCACACTGATCTTCACTAGCCTCCTGCTGCTCACCAGGAAAAAAAGGGAGATATTTTCTTGTCATAGGGTTGTCAGATGTCACAGTTACCAAGGACCTTGCAGTCGACTAAAGCCTTTCAAGTTCTCGACCTCATGCCAGGGATGGGGTAAGTCCGGGAGATGCCTCATGCTAAACTTATCAGCAGTGACTGCTAAGAGGCATGAGATTGACTACTGTGATTGCATTTCATATCAAAGGCAGGGCGTCGTTAGAGTGGACTACTTAATACAATGGGGTTAACGACGGGGGAATTCACATGCTAACCGACGGCAATGTATATCTGTCAGATCTGTAAGAGCATAAAGAAGATGGCACAGATATGAATGCAGGAGTGAGTTTATTGTTTTAGTTTGGAATAAAGTGGAGACAGAGGAGTGCTGCAACACACAGAACGTAAAGAAAAGATACATACAAATTTGGTAGCTGCATCTAAAATCATGAGAAGAGTATGGTCATATAATTGTATGTCCAAATTCATAGTATTCAAAAATTAGTAGGCAAAAAGTCCACAGTTAAAGTATACTGTTTCTGGTGAGATTTTGATGTGCGCATCTGATAAACACTTTAATATTCCATGAGGCCACGGGGAAAGGATTTGTGAAGTGACACAATTGATGCTGGTAGGTCACAAAATAATGACAACATGACAAATGTAGAATGTCTGGATTTATTCATACCACACACATCCGTGCTATATTTATATCAGTGAGTTAAAGTATTTTATAAATCCACAACGGTCCGTGGACTGTATACAATTAAAATGTAAAATACAAAGAGTGCAGTTGTTAAAACCCAGTTTCTGGGTTGTAACTGTAATTGGGCATTTTAAATTGTATGCATGCACTTTGATAATAAAATTTAACTATTACTTTAATATCATAATGTATACAATAATTTATTTATCTATTTTTTTTAAAACAATTGATGAAAACTGTTAAAATCGATATAAAATTATTTAAATAAGAACTATAAATTATAAATACAATAATTGTTCATCTTTTATATATATTTCTGATAATTTATTATTTTCTTAACATTTTTATTTAAATTGGTAAATAAATATAATCACTCTCACAGTTGTGGCAAATAAGCCTATTTCCCTCTGACAGATGTATAATATGAATGTTTATTTGCAGCTTTTTTTATGTAAACGCTTATTATTTTTACAGCCTCTGCTGTCATCTCAGAGGGTGGTGGTCATGTTTGATAGCCATATCACCTCTTTAACTAGTTTTTAATTGAGTGATGGCGTTGCAACAATACTAGGTCTATATTACATGACATATTATAAATACAGTGTGGATCTTATTAAAGACAGAATGCATTAGTATACTGTAAAAGAAACAGGTGACTCTACTGAACAGAACTTTCAGACCGAATGCATAGCTCAACATTTGCCACTTAACTAGATCGACTTCTGGTGCAGAAAAGCTGTAGGATTTTGTGCATCACTTTCGAGTTGTTTACACTAAACCCCTGAGCCAAAGTCAGGCTCAATGGTGTGAACTTGAGAAGGTTCACAAGGATGACTGTGGCACAGGCGCGTGGAGTGACAGATGCAGTCATTTACATGGCACCACGTGGATACGGTCCACTGACTACCACTCGCGCGCTCTCCGTTGCCCGTTCTTGCCTCTCTCCGCGCGCAATCGGTTTACCTCCACTGAGAAAACAGGAGGCACTTTTCCTTTGCGTTTTCGCTGCCCGACCACAATGAAATCTTGGCAGCTAATTGCAGTCGTGGGAGATGCCCTTCAGGTAAGACACATGAGCGGTGGGGAGAAAGGAAAATGAGCGCGTTGGTTAGAGGAGGAATTTGAACGCGAAATCGTGGGATGCTTTCAGTGCGCCGCCGTTAAATCTTCAGCCGACACGTTTTTCTTCTCTTTCGACTCTCGCTTGAGCCTTATTGCAACATCAAAGGTTAGTGGTGACATCTCAACAGCTTGGCTTGTATTCTTGCATCTTGATGCACGCCTGAGGTTTGTGGCGTTGAGGGACATTTCTCAGGGACTTGAGAGAGACAGGTGCTTTGTGCATGGCATGTGGGTTTGGGGACAGGCATGCTCCGAGATCTCCCGAGTCAAGGAATGGTCCACATCTCATGCTCTCTCTTTAATGGTCGATGCCAGTGCACTGATACCATTTCTAAAAGACTTTGCGAGCAACATGAACCAGATCTTTACGATACCAAAGTTATGCTTGCACCAGTTTACCCGCTTGAGATCAATAGGATTGAAATGTTACAGCGTTATTTCCAATGACTTCGCTGGTTCACCTGCAACTGGAAAGTTCAGGTTATCATAGTGCATCTTCTTACACTGAGATCAATAAATGGATCTAATGCATCTGTGTCAGATTGGAAGGAAAGAGGCTGTGCATTGAAAACGTACCTGACGTTGAAATATGAAATAGGGTTACAAAGAAGATGACACAATAACAACACCTTTCAGGTTGTCACTTGGAGACGGACTGATGACTGCTTTCTCACTATCTTATGCTGTGGGAATAGAGTAGTCTTTCGTGGACGTGGGAGAAGTCGCTTAGTCGCACCGAACTTGTAGACATTTCATACTGAGACTAAAAAGCTTTAGAAATGTACCTTTCATATACAATGTCCAGTAGTATGTTAGTGTAGTAGGCATCTGTGGACCCTTTGTAGTGTGTTCTGTTGGTTTCAAATTTGAAATTATTATTATTTTTTTAATAGTTTTGACTTGTAAAGACTGATATTGTGTGTATTATTTTTTTCTTTAGATTATCATTATAGTTATGATGACAGGTGTGATTCACACAGGTATTTATAGACACACTGACCCTGGGTTCTGTTTTACGAGAGCGATTGTAACTTCCAGTTTAATCAAGCTCTGGTTTATTTGAAGCATCCTGCAGAAGAGGTCTTAACCTTTCCTAGGTTAACAGCAGAGACACTTGTAATACTTCGCTCGAGTGGTTTAACCTGACAATTTCCACTGTCACCCATGCATGGTCAGAGAGCTGTCACATTTAAAACCTCTTAAACATACTATTAGATGTCGTTTCGTCTTCAAATTTGTGCATGATCTTGCACCTTGTCTGAGTTGTACAGTGTCCGTAGAATGCAGTAGAAAGCCACTCTTGATCTGTGTTTATAATCTGGATTTTCTTAAAACAGCCACGTCTAGCTGTTAAAACAAAGTTATGTTGTATAGACGATAGTTAAAATGTCTTGAATAATCTTAAATCAGCAGTTCATCATGACAGAGGGGCATTTTGTGTTTAACTAACACTAATAGTCTAATAAGGTAATTAAGAATCTGCTATTTTCGTTTTGTTAGCCATATAGGCACAAGAGCACATGAACCTACAATTTTGACTCGTAATTATAATGCTTAATGGCCAGCTGCAATAAAGGAGTGCTCCCTGCACCCTGCTTAGTATATGGCAAAAGACCAATTTTCATTCTGGAGTCAATGGTTAAAATCATGGTTTCCCACAGAGGAATATTGTGCAGAAAAAACAACAGCTGAGCCCATAGATGGTCCTACACAATGCCGATGGTTTTTTTTTTTTTTTAACAACAAATGGAGACTGAATCACTATGGCAATGACACAGTGCCAACAAATGGAAGAAAATGTGCCAAGATCCATGGCACAACAATATGTCAAAACGCTCTTTATGGGTTCTCCATGCCTCAGATGATTTATGGTGTTATTTTCCACACCAAATGAATTTGGCACTAATAGATGAACTTTTAAATGCTTTTCTGAGAAATTCTGAAGCTATTACACTCTGAACGAGTGTAAATAATTTTTTTTTTTTTTTGATTGGCAGCATTCATTTTGACTGTTTTTTTTTTTTTTCAATTTATTTTCTACATTTATATGCCATGAAGCAATAATTGTATGCCCACTTCATAACATAGGAACAACCTTTGTGACAGTCTGGTGAAGGAATTTGGTCACTGAATAAAACAGACATACCAGAAAGACAAGATCAAATTTAAGGATCCATTTCCTTCAAATATAGTCTTTTTTGACTTGTAATGTCAGATGGTTTTCAGGCAGCTACTTAAAGGTAGGACATTACAGAGCAGTGCAAATTATAAAGCGTGATTAAATGCTTTCAGTCAAATTCTTAACTGACCAGTCAGTGCGCTTGGCTCTTGTTGACCAGACAGTATTGAAATAATGATAAAGCTCCTAACTACTGTGAAGGAAACTCTATGGTTTTGTCTCGTCCTGCTTCCTTTACCTGCCAGTTTTTCTTCAGAATTCCAAATCCAATTAGTCTTTTACTATTTTTTTTCACCTCACACTAGGCTGTGATATCATAATGAAGTATTAGTGTTTAAGTTAAAAAGCTCCTGAAGAACCTAGAGCAATATTTTAAGTGGCAAATGCTTTGTTTGGTGGTGTTATGAATGTTTTTTCCATTTGTTGAAGAATAAAACCTTGAAGTTGTTCTTTCCCAATTGTAATCTGTTTATTGTGACTTTTATTAAATAATTTGTGGTTTCTGTAAAGTCACATTTCAGTAACATAATTCTGTAACTGGGTTGCCCAAACAGCTTTTAGGCTGTTTCACAATGCTGCATTTTATATGGGCCGTGGAGAAATATGGAAGATTATATGAAAAAATAGCATGTTATGAGGAGAAAAGATATGGGTTCATTCTGCAAAGGGGAAAGCTCATACATGAAAGACAATTAATTGACCTTTTAATATTGATACTTTTGTCACATGTTTATTCTCTATGCTCACATTAATTTCCAGAGAGAAAATAACAGATAAGTTTTACATTGACCGTGATGGTTATCATTGACTTGTGCACAATACTGTTTAACCTGCTCTATTCAAGCGTAAAGCTTTTTAAAGCAGTCTGTTCCAGAATGCAGTCTAGACAGCATTCGTCGAACCTGGTCTTTTTTAGTGGATGATGGAGATTTAAAAGCACAGACATGTGATGAATCTCATTAATTTGATGTACCAACCAAGAAGCCGAGTGCTGGGCGATAAGCAATTGATTTATTGTGTAATCCCAGAGGGCGAACTGTAACTGCAGTTTCAAGAAGAAAGTATCCATGTTGGTTGTTTGTTGTCCTGGGTTATTAAGGGTTTCCAGTGCAATCGATACTGCTGCTTGTAATGCTGTCTGTGAATGAAGAAGACTAGCAGAATAGCCGGTTAATAGCCTCAGGGAGAGAGATGCTGATTGGCCAGGAGTAGAAACCAGTTTATTGGAATGTAATGGAGTATGCTGGCACTCATGGCAAATGGATTTCAGGATAATCTGTTTTTAATCCTGACTCTGTTTGCATTGATAAACACGCGTTCGTAAATCTTAATTGGCCGTGGATTGTAGCGCTCAAAACCATTAGCGTTCAGCACCTGCATCATCCGCTTAAGACAGAACCCCCAGCACATAGTATCTCAGATGTGGATCTCATGCTGGCACAGTTATTTGTGTTGACATTTTTAATGTAATTGAAATTACGTTCACGGTGGGCAGAGCAATGCTGCATCTCTATATGCTAAAACATTAGGAGAGGATAAAGGGATGAAGATGTGGTGACACCTTTCAAAGGTGCTTGTTTTAATCAGTGTTAAGGGATATCATAGATGGCCAAACAAAACAGTAATTTAATTAGACCTAAGTGGAATTTGCCAGTGTTGTGCAAGATTATATCTCCCCTGCAGAATGCTATCCCCTTTGGACCATTTGTATTGCCGGTTTAGAAAAATGTATCACATTATCATGGTCTCTTCTTCTAGATAATTAAAATAGCCTTTCTGGTTATCATTTGTTAGCAATGGTGGCTACATATATAGAATAAATAGCAGCAATTTAATGTTTGCAGGTTAATAGGTTATTACAAGTCAGCTGTGTTGCATATTAATCTGGTTTTGTGAGAAATCGTAGTAACTAATAATAATAAACTATAACTGAAAATCTTTACATTGTTCTTATAGTAACTGAAATGTTTGAACATTTTACACTTTTTACTTGTATTTCAATTTAAATTTAGTTATGTAATGCCATTAAAGGATGTTGTGGTTTACATGTAAGGTACAGTAAGTCGCTTGCAAAAATTAACCATGGTTGTAACCATGTAGTAAAAGTGTTCTACAAATACCATGGTTAAACTATGGCTAGTGTAGAAAGACCTTGGTTTTTGTGGTTACCATGGTTTCACTATGTACCCATTTTTTTTTTTTTTTTTGGTTTAATTTGTGTTAAAACCTTGGATATTTTTTTGTATGGGGTGCTAATGCATAGTTAACTAACATGCTAATTGGGTATCTGTATGTTATGCTAGCATACAAACTAAAACAACACACAGACACTAAAGGCCATAACTGTTCAGAAAACATATTTTATAATGTTATTTTAAGATAAAACTATAACTTTTAACTTATATTCTGCTAGTATAGTTGGTTAATTGACTAGTGGTATGCTGAGCTAGTAGGCTAGCTGGCGAACTTGTGAGCTAAAAAACAATGAGAGATGTTTAATTATAGCTTATGTGACATTTTGCAAGATATTAATTGTCAAATTGTATATGTAGTTAACATACCTGATTGTTTGTATTGTCACAAAATCACATACTGTAGCTCTATATCTAACATTGTATTTAGAAGTATATCTAACTTTACCTACATTCATACATACAGTGCTCATGTAAAGCAATAAATACTATATAGTAAATCTAAACTACTTCTTTGTTTTGTTGCAAAATGTAAACAACATTATCACCCAGCTCTAATCTGCTAAATGCGACTGTAAAGCATTATAATTATTAACATCATGATTTACTGTAAAGCTGCTCTTAAACAATATGTATTTGGAAAAGAGCTATACAAATAACACTGACTTGAATTGACTTGAGGCAACGTGATTCTGTTGTATTTTCAGGCAACAGATGGAGTTCCCAATAAATATTTTTTCAGCCCTATGATCCTGTGGGATGACCAAATCTTGCCTGACTCCAGAATGAGTCATTGAGAAATGCTTTCATCACTGGTAATATTAGTAAAAATGTTTGACGTGTTACAATGTACAGATTAGAAATGTGGCTTTACAGGTCAATAACTCGAGAGCAGTTAAGTGAAGAAAAACATGCCGCCGCAATGACCTTCACTCTCTGTGTACGTGACATTCGCTGATAGGCATTAGCGGCACGCTTAACATCTCCTTTAATTTGTGGTTGTTTTGTATATGATTTAATTGGCTTCGTGCATCTGTCTAGACTTTTGTATTTGAAGCTTTACTAGTCACGTCAATCTTCATGAACATCAAGAGCTCATAGCTGAATGTTGGCCGTTTTGTCCTTATGTGCTCTGAGGCTTGGGCCTGCCGGTGATGGTAACAGAAATAATTCAAAGTGATTTCGCACAGCATGGTTTTGTCAGACCAGTCACCAACACCCGTGGCACGGCTACACGCTCATGTGTCTTAAATACGCCAGAGGCTTTACCGTGGTGTGGTACACCAAGCCTTACTCATAGGTCAGATGAGTCATTGTTTTACTTTTACTTTTTCGTTTATACTGCAATGCAATCTGAAGGCTTTTTGGGAAGCATGATAATGGATTGAGGCTACTCTACTTCTTATTTTAGATGTGAGGCCAATCGCATGAGGGGCTTTTGAGCTTTGTATTCAGTGGAAGTACAGTGCAATACGTCAGGCTAACTCTGGGCATAATGCTGAGGCATGCTTTTTTACAGTTTTTTACAAAATTAGTTCAGACTCCACTTATTCAACACAGAGGACTGCTCAAATTGTGAAACCACCCTGAGCCGTAGCGAAAAATCTCTGAACTCTAGAATCAGCACTCCCTCGGTTCTCATCTACCTGGAAATGTTTTTTTTTTTCTCTTTTTATTATTTCCTTATTTCCACCCTCTCTACTTTTTAAATGCTGACTTTTCACATGCAGTGTGCCAATTATTTCATGCTGTCTACACAGCCTCACGTTCTCTCCTTATCGTGAATGAAAGAATAGTCTTCAGCCGGTTATCAAAATGCTAATGCGCTTGAAAGGAAACATTAGTCCTCCCCAGCAAAATGTTATTAAATATTGTCTATTTAATTTTGTAAAAGTGCCGCTATCTCTTCAGGATTTCCAGATGTTTGCTCTTTGCCTGTACCGTCCGTCTTCATTCTGATGCAGGGGGTGATGGCTGGAGATGCCGGAGTGAAAATTGCCTGTTGTCCTCAATTGTTTTAAGTGAAAGCTCTAAAACAGAAAAAACCTTATGATGAGCAGTTATTCTGAATGTGAGGGAAAACCAGTTCAGGAGTTCAGTTCGGATCAGAACTGAAAAGGTGGGGGTGGGGGGGCGGCTCTGTGTAGACCGATGAGCGCAAGCAATAAGTAAAGTTTATTTTGTAATATGCGGTCAGTGTAAAGCTGCATTTCCCGAGTGCAAAGCAAACACTCCATCTGCCTGTCATCAGTATTGCTATGACAGCCTGAATATATAGTTCGCCTGTGAAGGCAAATAACGCTTCTCCCTCCATTTGCAGAAGTATAAATGGTCATAAACCATTGATGTGCCTTTGTTTGTTGTGTCAAAACAGAGATGAAAATGTTCCTGCCCATTAAAAGTGCATTGAACAACTGCTTTCGCATATTCTCTTAATGACATTAGTTTCTCATCAGCATGCACTGTACAATAAGTCATTCGAAATCACATTTCCCCTTGGAGTTGGGATTTGGCGCCGTACCAAATGAGGGATTGGGCCCGTGCTGGTAAACGGTGTTAAGATTCTGTCCTGACCTTTGATTAAACCTCTCCTGCGGGCTCTGCCTATGTTGCTGTCAGACAGACGTTTGCAGGATTCACAGGATTATGAGGTATAATGCAGATGGCGTTCCTTAAGACAACATACATTTTCTGTTTAAAAAGCACCAGCGAGGCCGGAATCGCTTGGCATTTTTGCCGCTGTGATTGACATTGGGGTGAGAGACGTGTCTTGAAGGGTTCAGGCTGTTGTTGCGAGTTGCGATTGGCTCATCAAAGAGCCTCACGTGTGTTTGTATGTCTGTGAATGCTTTGAGGACCGGATGTTGGCGTTATCCATCACATTGGAGCTTTTCAGCTGGTACTTGGAGATCACAGATGATATCAGGTGGATATTAACTCTAATGTGCTCAGCCATTTCTCCATGAAGCCTTACATTTCAGGTCCCACTAGACATCATCCCATCTGTTGAAATTGTGCTGTGTGGATTATTATCCAGCAGTTTGACATGAGTCAGGTTTTCCTCTAGTGCTCCTGGTCACATGTTCCGAGTTATTTTTATCACGCTTTTTTCACAATATTTTCTCCTCAATTTTACTTTTTTTTTTGGTGACTGAAGCACAACGTGCTCCTCCAACCCCTGTGTGGACAGCTGGTAAACCCTTTGGGATGAGATTCTTTTTCATCAGAGGTTTTGTGATGTATTCTAAATCTGCTTCTTTGCCTTATTTCTCATCCATGTTGAGCCGCGCAGGTCGCTCCCGAATCTCTTTGGGTTTGTCGTGCATGGTGAGGTTTTGATGTTTATTTTGCCATGGGCGACGGGAGCCTGTGCCAGAACAGAATTGGCAGTGTATCAGCCAGAATGAATGTTATGCAACCTGTGACAACTCAGAGGACTGTGTTGGTGTGAAATATCAATATGCACAATACAACAGCACATAAAACGCCACATGGCAGTGTAAACAGAAACAAACTGTGTCAGGGAGATAGTGTAGATAATCCCGACATCTATGGATGAAAATGGGATTCGCAAAGAGATGCAATGCTAGAACTCATAGTTGTGATGCAGGCTGTTCCTTTGGCATCGTGGCTGTGTTTTAGGTTTTATGGTATATATGTTGCGCTTGTCATCATTTTATGCTGTCTGGTCTTCTCTGTGAGGTGGAAAAAATTTTCAGAAAAACCATTGATGTGGATTATAATTTTAATGCCCCACAGATTTTATTTGTTTATTTTATTAAGTTAATGAATATCATAACAAGGGATTTCTAATCCTCACGGCGATTGTTCCTGCCTTTTCGCAGAGAATTTCTGATGAACCTTTTTATCTCTAATACACAGCACGTGGGGCTTCATAACAGCCCGTCGAGACACCGGCACTCATTTTCTCTCAGGTGAGCTTTTAATTGCATCTTCCTTACTCGGTGACATCTTTCCCATCATGGTGGGCTGCTCTCCTATGCGACTAGGCTCGCACTTACTCAATAAGTGGAACGGTGGCAGCTGTCATTGCATGCCTTACTATTACTGAAAAGACTTTCTAGTCCTTAAAGATCCACAGACTATCGGCCTTGCTTCGATTTAGCGAACATCGCAGCTGCTAGACATCCATTACATCCTTACAGCCATTTTGGCAGACTGTTGGCCCCCGCGTAGGGAATCCACTTCCAGTGGAGGAAAACAGCTCTTAATTGCCCTCCATAAGCTGCCTGGCTGCTGGAAAACAAAAATCAATTTTTTGCTCCAGGATGATTTTGGGGTGTAATGGCAAGCATCTGACAGCCAACTTTTGGCTATCTGTATTAAAGTTCACTGTCGACAGACTCTTGTCACGTTGATGCGTCGTGGGGGACTCGCAGGCTATATGTACTCTAATCTGGGAACACCCCGCTGGGAGGAGCTCTGCTACTGTATCGCTTCCTCCGGCCGCAGCTCAATGTGCATTCACAGAGTTCCTAAATTGAGATTAATAATGTCATCTACGGCTGGAGTTTACGGACAGCGATTTCCGCCCCTCCTCTCCCCACCTTCAAAGTCCAGCAGACTCCCATTTGAAGAGATATATAGAATGGGCACAGGGAATATTAAAATTCTTTACAGACCACACGCATAGACAAGCATCGTCAATTTTCCAGACTTGTTTGTATACATTGACTCTTTGACATTCAAACCAGAGGTATCCTCCCCACCAGCACGGAATGAGCGGACAGCATGTGTGCGAGAGAGTGCGTGGGCAAAGTGTCATGGCTGCGCAGTGCCAAGAACAGCTCTCCACATTGTTAACTGTGTTCTGTCTGCAGACGTCTGCCTAGCTGTGGAGCTCATGAAGCTTAGGACACTGTCGTGAAGGACGAGCACTTCCATGATGCACAAAGCCACTTTTCCTTTCATGTCTTTTCTTCATTCATTGTAAAGCAGGGATGTGCAGTAAAATAACTGTTTTCTGTTTAAGTATATTATAAATGCCATTTATTCCTGTGATGGCAAAGCAGTCATTACTCCAGTATTCAGCGTCATATGATCTTTCAGAAATCATTCTAACATTTATTATGGTTCCACTTTATATTAGGTGCCCTTAACTAATTACAATGTACTTATGGTGTTCATATTGCATTGCAAGTGTAAGTGATGGGTCAGCCAAGTCAAATGTACATCATAAATGTAAATACAGAAATTAATTACAGAGGTAATTAAATACAGGTATTTTTTAAAATACAAGTACAATGTATAAACATGTATGTACCCAGTAAGTGCATTGTATCAAATCAATTAATTTAAATGGAAGTACGTACTTTAGTAGTTAAGGCCACCTAATATAAAGTGGGACCATTATTATTATTATCAATGTTGAGAACAGTCGTGCTGCTTTTATGGTATCCATCCATCCATCCATCCATCCATCCATCCATCCATCCATCCATCCATCCATCCATCTATCTATCTATCTATCTATCTATCTATCTATCTATCTATCTATCTATCTATCTATCTATCTATCTATCTATCTATCTATCTATCTATCTATCTATCTATCTATCTATCTATCTATCTATCTCAAATAGCAGTTTCGCATTCTGTGTGCTTCATTAATGTGAATCTGAGGCATTTGTAAAACAAACAAAAAACATTAATTCTTAGTTTTTTTCAGTGCTGTATTTTGTAGTGATCATAGGCCAGATGCAGAACTGCATTTCACTGTGTGCGTGCTTCTTAATTTTTTATTTTTTTTCACATCAACTCATTTAAAATATCAACCCAATTCTCACAGGCTTTCATAGTCACGTTCATTAACGTGGAATTTAACCGTGGAAGTCAAATCACCTTCATAGAATGAAAAGTCCTTGAAAGTCTTGGAACATGAGAAACAATGAAATCTTGAGATTGGTAGAGAATAAAAGCTTCCCTCAACACCGCATCAGTGACTTGTCTTATTTCATCTGTGCCTCATTCTCTCCCACAATTTCATTTGTTTCACTTCCATGGACTTTTGAAATAACATTGCCAATTTGTGGAGCATGGTTTTTCCGGATTATTATAATCCAAATTAGCCGCCGCATAATGTGTCAGTGTTTTCCTGAAATTTGGTGGCTATGCCTAAATCTAGTTTGCAGTGGTTAAATACAAAAAAATTCCAAGCATTAATGAATATTTTAAGCTTCTCTGCTCTGGTGACTTATTTCATTGTTTCATTAAGTAATTTGGCACACTTTTGGAAGAGTAAGCCAATAGTGATCAGAAGCACGCTTGTACGTTGCTGGTATGTTTTCATTCAAACTTGTATGTATTCAATTAAACCCCAACTCTCTGTATGTGACGACAGCAAGGTTTTAAAAGGAAACCGTTTGCTGCCGATTGGCTTGCTGATGGCAATAGCAGCAGTGGTGTATCAGTTGACTAATTGGAGAGGCTGTCCTCGCAGTGTTCTCTGCAGAGCCTGTTGTTTTGCTCATTTGGTGTGACAAATAGCAAGCCTGTGGAGGATGCAAGGCCTGGGTGCTGTTCTGACCTATGACATCTCATTTGTTTCTGATAAATGGCCATTTTCTGGAGGTGCATGGTTCACTTGAGAGGCAATTGCCAGGTATGAGTCGCCTTCTTCAGTGACATCAGAAAAAGCCATGGCCTTCCAAGACTTGGCCAGAAATGGTTGCTTTACTGGTTGCTCTTGCAACACAATGTCGGGCAGCTTCTGGTCTAACAAATAGACGCGATCATTATGGCAGCTAGTTTTATGTTCTTTGTGAGCATTTACTAAAAAAAAATAATAAACATGTAAAATGTGTATTTAGATTGCCTTCTGCATGTGTTTCACCATCATTAGCTTGCAGGCAGTGTTTTTAAAACTTTTTTGTCTTCTGTTCATTGCCATCATGCCAGAAGTTTGAAGGTTTTTGTTCAGGAAGTTTGTAAAGTGATTGTGTTCCATGAAAGAGGCCCAATATATTTTCTTACAAAGGAACTGAAGGAAATGATGACGTTAGTCATCATTATCTATTTTTATCTACTGACAGCTCTGCTATTTTTAGTTCTAATTTGTGTTTTGTAGGTTTAACAAAGCAAAATCTGAAAATTCTGTCATCATTACTCACACTCATATTGTTCCATCACAAAAGAAGAATATTTGGATAATATACTGGTCACAGTTTTTCATGAAAGTTACAATAATTGTATACTGAAGTATTCAGCAGCACCATAAAATTATTGCAAACGTATATATATTACATTCAATACGTAAAAAAAATGTGACAGTTTATGTATTTTAAAGGTGCCATCTGTCATATCTGGCAAAAAAATCAAGTCATACTCCACATTCCATACCAGATGGGGGCAGTATGCCTCAATAAAGTGAATTGGTCTACTCTAGAGTAACAAACGAGAAACAGCATAGTCTCTATGCTCCGCCCCTACCTTCACAACAATCCTAGAGCATAGCTGAAGCCTATAAGACAGCGGTTCTCAATTGCAGACCTCGCGCCCCACTGCTCTGCACAATTTGAATGTTTCTCTTAGAGCTTCAGACATTTGTTCTATTCGAACATAAGTGCCCTGCGAAGTGGACATCACAGGATATTCAGCCATGATTCCAGTTCGAAATGAACGTAGATATATGTTCCAATCAAAGTGCATTGAAGTGTGCAAGACGTGAATTTAAATTGTATTGATTTACAGAGGTATATGATGTCACAGTTGTCCATGTTTAAAGACGCTGCACAGCACAAATCAGTGAATGAATGTTTCGATGTGAGGTAAACTTCAACAGATTTCCCCTGCTCAGAGAGTAGGGAGCAATGAACATTTGAAAAACAGTTCATGCACGGAGTTCATTTCTAACGAGCTGATTATCTGAATCAGGTGTGTTAACAAAGAGAAACGTGCAAAATATGCAGAGCAGTGGGGCGCGAGGACTGGAATTGAGAACCGCTGCTATAAGAGGACGTTTTGCCTCCAGAGGAACGTTGGGTGATGTCAAGTGATTTTGAAACATGACATCTTCAAGCTACTCCCCTTCACCTTTACCTGTGAATATGTTCATATTCGTTTTGTTCATATTACATTGAGTTGTATATACATATTATTGGAATTAAATTAATTTGACAGACAGCATTCTGTCAACATCATTGGTCAACATCAGACAGCTGATGTTGACCAAGCTAGCGCCAACCAACGTAACCAGAGCTGCCAACTCTCGAGCATTCACCGTGAGACACACGCAATTGACTCTTTTCACAAGCTTTCACGCCACACATCAATTTTCTCACGTACAGAAAAACCACGAAGCAAAGAGGACACGGAGACCAACAGACTAGACAGAGCAGGTTACTTATGATATAAAAATATGGGTAAGTTATAGCTAGCTAATTATCAAACGCAGCTACGGTTAGCCATCGCTAACATTAGCACGTTTATAGAACAGCCTTCGATACATTTCTATGTTATAACTTCCCGAAAAAAAATACACAAACATATAAAACAAACTTCTAGCGAAATACTAACAGCATCTAACTTAACAATCCAAAAGAAATGTTGCAAGTTCGGTGTCGAACCTCATTTCTTTCAGGTCCATCAGTTGTCTCCAGCGATTGAAAGCAGTGCCGATGTTTACACTGGTTCGGCTCCTTTTCTTATCGGATTTGATTTGTGTTTCCGAGCGCGGTTGTTTCCCTGTAGCGGGTGGTGGTCTCTTGCCAAGGGCTTCAACCATCCTTCCGCTTGATTGACATCAGGTTAGATTACGCCCACAAGCCGTGCAAGTTATTCGTGTATTGCAGGTTGGCTGGTGGTTATGTTGCCCGCATACCGCCTCCCATGGCCGAAACTGGTATTACGACACCTGTCGGGCCGGGGCTAGTAATGCTACTGCTAATTAAGGTTGATATCTCTGCAGCACTATAACTTTACATTTTTTTAATGACATCATCGCCCTTATTTCTTCTCATACTTTTGATGCGTGTAGGTAATTTTTTGAATATTTTTACCTCAATTTTTGCACATGGCACCTTTAAGTAAAGTCATAACACTTAGGTCGTCTTTAGCATGTGAGAAGAAACTACGTCCAGTATATGAAAAATAAATAAATAAATAAATCAGTTCTGAAATTAATTAAAGGGTTCATGGCATGGATTTTTTGTTTTATTATTTTAATATGTTCATTGTCATTTACTAATAATGTTAATAAAGTTTATTTTGCACAAAAAACACTAATAAATATGTGGCAAAAGGATTTTTTCAACCCTCATTCTGACCCTCTTTCTGAACTGTCCTGTTTTTAAGGGGCGTGTCCTTTAAGGCTTGTCAGGAATCAGCCACTGTTATGATTGGCTTACATCATTGCATAGGAAACAGTATCAATGCCCCCTCCTATTGCATGTTTTGAGTGTTTTCCAGTCATTTACAGACAAAGCATTATGAAATAATTTACTTATGTGATGCAGCTGCCATCCCGGTTGGGACAAAGAAGGGGGTGCGCAGGAAAAAAAGTTTGGGAACCGCTGGTCTACACTGAGCAGCACAGAGCGCCCCCTCGCAGCTGTAGACGGTAATGTTTTCTCTTCCAGTGCGACTTATATATGTTTTTTTTCCTCATCATGACGTATTTTTGGACTGATGCGACTTATACTTAGGTGCGACTTATAGTCCGAAAAATATGGTACTCTGATCAGTCCTCTGACGTGATCCGGAGTGCCATTAAAAATAAAAAAATCCACTTATGCTGGGATCTGCAAAGATGCGAACGATCTGTTTAAACCAAACGCGTCTAAACGAACGTTCTTTTACTCCATTTGTCCAACTGACGACAGACTCAAGTGTGTGTGGACTGTGTCAGTAAGCGATCGCGCATCTGTAGTACAAGATAGAGGCAGTGATTGTAATTTCTATTTGCTTTTGACGTGATCATGTCAGCCATAAGCAGATGAACGCCGGTGGGCGGGGCCTATGTCAGTGTGCCACTCTGTAGGGGACTGGATTCATTTAAAATAAGAAGAAAAAGAAGAAGAAGAAGAAGAAGAAGAAGAAGAAGAAGAAGAAGGAAGAAGTTGAGAATGTTCCTTAGTGGAATTGTTGAAAAGTTAAAAAAAAATAGCAGATATTTTCAAGACCTTTTTTTGGTCATTAATCTTGATAAGAACATTAAAAAAATATTTGTAAGTTAGAAAATAAGAAATTGGCAAGAATAATTTAATTCTTAAGAGTATTTTATGAATCTGGCCCGAGGCTCTCAAACTTACCTGAAATGGTTAACAGCTAATTTGAGGATAAAATCAGTTTATAAATTACATTTCTTAAATTAAAAAAGTGTTCTTTTGGAGACTCCAGTACCTTTTATTGCAATGGAAAAATCAACCTGCACATTAATTCAGAATTTCTTCTCATACTTAGAACCAACATGAAAGTAGATGTGCATAAATAAAGGCAGAATTTTGCAGATATTTTATTTCTTGTAATACCCTTAGGATACACAGACCAGTGGCATAGTAAACAGTTGTCTTTTGCGCGACTATTGTGTCCTCCGACTTGCGAATGTCTCATGGTACAGAGCAGGCAAATGACTCCAGGGTCACGAATGAAGAAGACACCAGTATTAAACCTTACACTTGCCTCTTAAAACCTGCCAGAGGCAGCGTTTGCTGTTTATGTAAATGTTTTCCTCATATAAAGGAGGCCATCCGTTGTCTGCAGTCTGGGGCTGGGCATGTATGTGTGGAGATAAGGATGCTTCGGGTGGACTCGTCTGAGCCAGAGAGAGAGGGAGAGAGAAACTGCTTATTGGAAGATAAACAGGGCTAATTAGAATATGCATTTGTTCAGTAATTCTGTCCATAATTGAGATATTTTAATCTTTGAACATGCCAGCTATTTAGAAAAGTCAGCCATGGCTCCCCGCGTCAATCTCAAACATACTGTGTAAATGCGGCTTTTCAGACACGCTGGCAAAGTACCAAAAGGACAAGGAAAACACTTTTTTGGATCAGCACCCCTCTCCACTAACAACACAACTACACAGTGTTTGCAGCAAATCATTTCAGACACAAGAACCCTTTGTCGAAAAAGTGGAGGCAATCCATTTTTTGATGGGCCTTGTTCCCTTTATGTTTAGATATGATTGCATGGCAATAAATTTGAACAGGCTGTGGTTTAACAGGGATACAGCAGCTCCCTGGTGTAATCACCCACCTAATCTACAGAACAATCTCCAGCATGGCTCTATAAGTCGATAGCACTTCAGGTAGGGGAACAGGAAGTCTCCTGCCGCTCCTCTGAGAGATAAAGGCACCGATAGGAGACATGCGGTACTGTGCAGCCATTGTGTTAGATCAAGATGTGCCTCCTGAACTGATGGGTGCTGTGAATTCTGATTCCACCTCTCTGCCATCTCAGGACGAGTTACGTAGATGGCCTATAGAGAGACGCCGGTGACTAAATGAATATGAAAATGAGCTCAGGGAATGGATTGTTATTCAGCTGTCTCTCAAATATCTGGTGGTGGATGGGGCTGTTGCTGGCCATGTTTTTAAATCATGAGATTTAATATATATATATATATATATATATATATATATATATATATATATATATATATATTATCCTACTTACTTCTTGAAATCCTTACAAGAATAGCAGAATCATGCAATGAGCAAGTCTGCGTTTATTAGACATCTGTATAATATCACATCAGTTTGTGCTTTTAGAATCGCCGAATCTGCTGCGGTCGTTTCTTCACATCTGCAGCGGAGACCTGAACCAGGAAGTTGGTCACCAGATAACATGGTAACCAGTTAAACTGTAACACCGGAGAGCGCCAGTATGTTTTCCTATTGTTTTTGTGATAGAATGCAACTTTCTCCATTCCCAGGAGCAGAAGCCGGCATTACGTGAGATGTAAATAAACAGTGTAACGCGTTGTTGCAGCACTAATATATACACACACACATGTATACATTTATATACATTCAGAAATCAAAGCGGCGTTTTTCTGTGAACTCTGACATTAAAAGAATGTAATGTAATTATGAAGGGATGCTTAATATGAATAGGAACATCAGGGCCTGTATTCACAAAACATCTTAAGGGCTAAAGGTAGCTCGTAACTCTGCGATTTAGGAGAAAATCTTAAAAATAATTGTCTCACACACATGCAAAGTGAGAGAGAGTATTGAAGCTCTACATGTAAATTATATTCTTTGTTGTATTTTCCTGTCAAAATAATGGCATCCTTTGGAATTCTTCAGCATTTAAGAACTGCTGGGTTTTCCAGGAATGGGCGGAGCTCATGGGCAAATGGCAGTATCATTGGCTGGCACTCACCTATTATCATCCCTGTTTTGATTTCAGCAAATCAGTTCGAGCAAATGCACAAAACCTGATTAAAAGGTTATTCATGAATCCAGCAGCTCATCCTTAGTGTGTTTCATAGTTCTTATCATTAGAATTTGTACCATTATTATCTTATCAGAATTTTTGTTAGTTTTTTTTTCCAATTTTTCTTTTTTTTACAGAAACACTGAATGACCAAAAAAGCACCACCATCAGTAGTGTTAAAATGTTTAATATGTTTTCACACATGGTTATCAAGTTTTAATCAGTCTGGCGAGTAAACTAAAAAATGTACTAGCCAAATGACGATTCAATTCCCAATGTGTCCATAGAGGGTTGTCCCAACTCCAAATTTTCCTTTGATTATGTCCTAGTTTTTATCAACCAATTGGGCAAGAAGTAACAGCTGTGCTTGTGTCCAGTTTGGTTTTCTTTCCCGTTTGCATGTTTTACTATCAGCCATGATTATTCCACTCTGTTTATTAAAAGGATGTTTATATGCATATTCACTAATTATGAGAAGCATACTTGTAAGAGGTTGGCATTTAGCTGAACACATTCTTGTTTCATTAGTGACACTTAACCTGCATTTTAAAATCTTTATTTAAATGTGCCATTTTTAAGCCTTTTTAAACCTCTAAAATATTTCTATGAATAAATCTCTGACAGAGACTATCAGCCAATCACTTTGAGCATAGTTAATAAGTATGCTGACATCATCCATAGCAACCCCGCCGTTTCTCTTAGCTTAAGACTTCTCTCGATTCCTTAGTAAAAGTTTGTCTCAGCAACTTTGTGAATAGGTTTTAAAAGGTTAGGTTAGAAAACTCTTTGCTAAAAACTTTTAGGAGAACTCTTAGTGGTAAGATAAAATGTTTTGTGAATACGGCCCTGGAATGTAACATGAAGTGTGTTTTTAGATATTGTTTCATACCCAGCATGTACAGTTTAAAGGGTACATAACATACACAGTTTTACCTAATCTCATGTTAATCTTGAGTACCTATAGTGTATACTGCATCCTTCATATATCCAAAAAGTCTTTAATTGTATCATATTTATAAAAGAAAAATACAGCTTTCCGAATCTTTCTGGAAAAAGCCGAGCTCCTGGAGGCGTGCCGTGAGCGGAGCTATAATATTGATGTTTCGTGTTGTTTCCATGAACATATATTCACTTATGTGCTGATTTCCAACAAAATACAGAAATCTGATGCAATTGTACTTACATGAATGGGGTCTTTTATCACAGGGACCACATGTTTTAATAGCAAACGATGTGCAAATCCAGCGTCGACTTGGGCCTTGTTTATAAAACAAATGACCAGAACACACAAACGCACTTGATACACTCCGTTGCTGCCCCGGAAAAACAAACTGCATCCACTGTTCATGTAACGCTGGGTTTTTGGAGAAGCTGAACACGGTAAACTTTCCCTCACATCCAAAAATGCACTTATTTGGAGGCATTCTCGAACAAATCCTACGCAGCGTTGCCGACGATTTTGAAGCACGTTGATGTGCGCGGTCTCGCTCTCCTCTGGTCAATGTGTGCGCGGGTGTGCTTTTCTGGGAGAAATGCTCATATAAGGACTTCCGTTCTTGTCTACGTCATTAGATCGAAATAAACCCAGCCGAAACTTGTACCAACCCGTAAGTAAGATTTTCGGCACAGCAATTCTCAGTCATTCTTCTAAATTATTTTTTTTTAAACTTTGGCCATGTTTTAGCATGAGAATCCATCTCTTTAACACTGTGAACAACTCTGAATACACTAAACACCATTGTACCCCACCCCCCCCCCCCCCCTCTTTAACATATGCCTGTCGCCCTGAAGGAGACATTAGAGAATGGCTCCCTCCTTTCCATTTGCTCTCCTTAACGCAATACGTGTTATGCATCAGTATTCGGTTTTTGGCATGTACAGCTTGCTCTCGTGAGCTGGCGTAATAGAGGGGGTTTGTGGCACCGCTAAGCACGCTGGATGTGGCAGTTTTCATAAATAAGCTGTATGCTGTTTAAAGAGCAGCTCTAGGTTGCTTTGCCTCTCATTACCGCTCACGTTTTAAATGGGATTTAGGATGAAATTCTGTCTGCTTAACCCCAACGAAATTACGAACACTTTACTAGAAAGACGTCAGGGAGATAAAACGGTCCTTGGGAAATGGCAAGCAATTAAAAGTATATTAGCTGTTCAAGGCCAAAAATAATTAAAGCTCTCAGACCATTGTGTTTTAGAAAATAGCTGCAGGCAGCAATCATAAGAGGTGCGCGCTGAGTCAAAAGTCACCGCATACATGAAATGTTCAGCCGCAGCCTGGCTACAGTACAGCCAAAAATAAGCAGCCATCAAAGCTTCCCTTTTGATTTTGTGCTTCTCATTTTCTGCGTAATGCCATTTTTTCCACTGTGCTTCACGCAAGCGTATCACATTACAGCATTTAGAAATGAGATTGGATCTGCGTATTTAATCACACCAATGCAATTAGTTGGTAGGAACAGAACGAACGGAACTGGAATGAGTCAACCCCCCACCCGCCCACCCTACATTACTGGATATATGGGTTCGGGTGTGCAAAGACCCCCAGACAACATCGTATTGCAGGCAGCAGGACTTCCATCCAAAGGACAAAAACTTATATTGTAGTGAAATTAAAGGATCTTTCCTGGGTTTTGCGCAGTCCAATAAACATGACCTCAGAGATGACGGTCTGACCGCAGGGATGTGCTGCAGTGCGCAGGTTTAAACTCACATACGTTCACACTGTGGCATTGTGTCAGCTGGTAACTGTGGTCCATCACGCTTCTAGACAAATCTCTGCGGGCTCGATGTGCTCAAAGGCAGTTCTTTCCACTTTAACAGGATTTGCACAGATGAGACGAGTGCTCACCAAGCACCACAGAAACATTATATGCCCCCTCCGGGATACCAGATAGATGCAACTTTTATCTGTTTTCTAATCATATCCTCGTTGTTTTTTATTTGTCATTGCCGTGTAGTGTCATTGATGGTGGTTAACATTACATAAAAAAATTGATTTTATAGCTCTGTAAAGATACTGTCATGAAGATTCACCTCGATGTCACTAGTAAAAAAGATTTGATGTGCAGTTGTCTAAGGAAATATGCAGCACCTGATTGATAAAAGTGAGAAGCTTCTGATATTTAGCAAAATAATGAAAATAGTGACAGATGTTTTCTTATGATTATCTAAGTGTGACGAAAAATATCGAAAATATTGTATGGTGATGATGAGATTGAATCCATCGATTTTTGATAGAATGGAGGTGGATCTCAAGTCTCAAGTTTGCATTTGATTGTAAGAAACGGGTGGGGTTTAAGCAAATGATTGGAGAAATCCAGCAAACATTAACAGAGAAGTCATTTTACTTGTTAAAAATTATGAGCTGAAAAAATCTATGTATAGTTGAATCATTCATGGAAAGGTCAACAACAAGCGTTGAGAAAATTTGGGGTAAATCTTTAGGTCAGTTTGTGTGGCGGCCATCTTTATAATGCCATTACTGTCAGATTTAATTTCAATACTATTTCAGCATAATAGAATGATTTCAGGAGGATGTGACAATGAAGACTGGAGTAATGAAGCTAAAAATGCAGCTTTGCCATCAAAGAAATACATTTAAATAAATAATTTTATTTTATTTTATTATGTTATATTATATTATTATACCTACTATTAAACTTGATATTTTGATCTGTGATTTTTTTGATTGTCACATGTGAACCCGTTGGTTCTGATAGACTTGTGCAAACACAAAACATATGGACAACTTTGGATGATTTAAGTTTTTATTTTTTTTGGCCAGGATACTAAAATTAGATCCTTTCCTGTCCGATTTTCTTTCCCTTATTCTCCCTGTAATCATCAAAGTTTCAAGCTGGTCGAGTATAAAAGAACTAAGCTTCTTTGGTAACATACTGATGAGGCCTTTTGCTGAAGCTTGAAGACGATTTGAATATTTGAGTATTTTTCAGTGTTCAGAGGAGGAGAATTGATTTATTAATGAGGTATTATTTGAGCGTTCCTATTTTCAGCAGCAAAGGCGAGTGTTTAGTATTCAGACAATCAGGGACATTCTTATGGGCTTGAGGTGCTCCCATCCTCCTCAGTGAAGGATCAGATAATTGAATAGTGCAGAAAATGTAAATATATTTATCTAGAATCAAATGCGATTTTCATGCGCATCTCATCAGTAAAGATGCTCCTGTGATTAGAAGTATATCTCCAGCACGTGCGTTCAGATCAGGGTTGCCAAGTTTTTGACAACAAATCCTGCCCAGTTGCTTCTTAAAACTAGTCCAAAACTAGCCCAATCGCGTTTCCAGGAGGTTCCCCGATAAAAGTTGCTTCCCGGGGTTAAAATATAAACTTTTTGGAAGGGTTGCCTTGGTAAAATTCGCATTTTAGGGGCTAAATATCACGTTATTTGTATTGGGGTTGCTTCAAACCGCGGACATGAAAAACAACCACAGACTTGGCAACACTGGTTCAGGTGGAGCGGCAGTTACTACACAGAGCCGTAGTCTACCGACAACTAACACAAAATCATCGATTTTGTGTAGATTGTCAGTGAATTACGGCTCGGTGTAGTAAATGTCAACCAGTGTTGCCAAGTCTGTGGTTGTTTTTCATGTCCGCGGGTCGAAGCGACCCCAATACAAATAACGTGATATTTAGCACCTAAAATGCGAATTTTACCAAGGCAACCCTGCTAAAAAACTTATATTGTAACCCCGGGAAGCGCGATTGGACTGGTTTTGGACTAGTTTTGAGAAGCAACTGGGCAGGATTTGTTGTGAAACCTGGCAACCCTGATCCGAACGCACGTGCTGGAGATATACTTCTAATCACAGGAGCATCTTTACTGATGAGATGTGCATGAAAATCGCATTTGATTTTTTGCACAGCCCTATCTAGAATAGAAAACCTTGAGGAAAATGAGCGCAGTGGTCATCACACCATGCTTTTCCCTGCTAACTTTACAACTGCAGACTTGATTTAAACAACTCTGAATGAAAGGACACAAGTGCATGCTTTTGCCCCAGGGCAGAGCGCTTCACGTGGATGGGATGTCTCGCTTGGCTCGAGAACACTGAAATTACAACAGCTGCAATTTCAACAACCCTGGGTGAAAAAACAATCGTCGCATGTCTATAGCCAAAGTACCGAGTGAGAAATCTGAGCGGCTGATAAAAGGAACAATTTGCTCTGTCATTTTGAAATCCCAAGGAGGGAAGGCTTTTGTGACAGTGTATAGGCAGTGTGTGAGAATACCAGTCCATCTCTAAGTCTGTCAGCAGCGCTGTCTCCACGGGAGTGTGATGACTATGCTAGGGGAAGGTTAACCTTTGCGAGTTCGATGCTGTTCTGGAGAGAAGTCAAAGAACTGACACCTTCATGAGGGGGAGGGTGTGTGTCAATGTGCTTGTATGTGTGTGTGTTTTCGAAAGGGTCGTTTTTGCATTTTCTTGAATCTAATAGGTTCAGGCACACTTTGACAGCAAGTTAATTCCAACAAATACATTATTAAACGAAGCTACACCTGGTAAAGTAGGTCGAAGGGGGGAAATAAACAGCAAAATTAAAGCTATAATTTGATATATACTTGTAAAACAACAAGGATGACAATGCACTAAAAAAAAATAAAGATGCCAAAAGGGGGTTTTGCTGTGATGCCATAAAAAATAACCATTTTTTGTGTGTGTATGTGTGTGTGTGTGTGTGTGTGTTTGTGTATGTGTGTATGAAGAACATTTTTCCTCTATAAAGAACCTTTTGTGCAATGGAAAGTTTGCATGGATTTTAAAGGTTCTTATCATACATGTCTATAAAGACTGTGGGTCTCATTAGTCAATAATTGCTCTGTCTTTTTTTTTTGTGCCCAGACAAATTTCTTACCCTGAGTCATTGCTGGTTCATAATGGACATGCACACCCAAAGTAGGTCTATAATGGTCTAATTCTTTTTTGCATTTTGCAGTCTTCAAATTAGGGATGTCCAGATCCGATCACGTGATGATCGGAAATCGGGCCCGATCGCGTGGTTTCAGCCTCGATTGGAATCGGACGTTACCTCCCGATCAGGACTCGGATATATATATATATATATATATATATATATATATATATATATATATATATATATATATTGTCATTAATTTTTAACACATCTTTTGTTATGCGGTGGCACAGAGTTAGACCCTTTTGACTCCACACAGAAACAGCAACGCGTGCGGCATGACATCACTTTGTTTTCAAGAGCTGGTGTGAATAAATATAGATTCAAACTCAAAGAGACATGATAGTTTGCGCATGACCTGATATTTCATTCAGACCCAGAATACAGCGAGATGAACATCACAGAGCGCTAAACTTTCATGCAGTGTGTGTTTCATTCATACTCGAAGCCGGAGCACGCTTTCGCGCTGATATCAGGATATTCCTAATATGGACAAAAGCGTCCAGCTATGCCGTGGTGCGCACAGGAAAACAGAAACTTATGCAAACACGAAGACATTAATATACGATCACGACAATAAATTGTTCTTCAAGTCATCTCCAGCAGGTGATAAATAAAGTATGAACAATGCAGTGCTGATTGACATAGTATTTATTACAGTATAGAAACTATTCTGCATTATTATGTGATAAACAGTGTTTGTAGTATATAAACAAATCATTATTATTTGTTATTGTCCAGCATTTATAGATTTCTAAGCCAATTAAAAGCTAGAAATTAGAGAAAAAATAAAGTTGCCTATACTACCAGTCAGAAGTTTTTGAACAGTAAGCTTGTTAAGGTTTTTTTTTTTTTTTTTAAGAAGTCCCTTCTATTCACCAAGCCTTATTTGATCCAAAGTACAGCAAAACAGTAAAAATTTGAAATATTTTTACTAGCCTATTTAAAATAGCTGTTTTATATTTGAATATATTTCAAAATGTAATTTATTGAAGATCCTGGATCTGTTTTTTCGCTCTTCTTTATTCTTTTTTTATGTATTATAGAAGTATCGGATCGGGACTCGGTATCGGCAGATACTCAAAATCAAATGACTCGCACTCGAGGACAAAAAAACCTGATCGGGACATCCCTACTTCAAATAATTCCAAGTTTGCTGTTCTTGTTACCATACCAAGTGAAACACAATACACAGTTTTGATAGATGCCAGTATTATGCAGATTATCAGAATTTTATGCACACTCATCCCAGATTGAGCATCATCATCAACTATTTTAAATTAATCAGATTTGTTGAAAAGTATTTTTTTTAAATGTATCCTTTTTTGTATTAATGTATGTGTATACATATATTTGTTTTTATAAATATATTTATACATAATTTAGTCTCCTAAAATATATTTATTAAGTTAGTTATTGTATGTATCTTTAGTTTTTTTTATCTTCTTTGCATACAGGTAACATGTACTACAGGTACATGTAATTGTTTGTTCATGTAATTTTTGTTTCTTCTCCTCTTTTGTATTTCTATTTTTGTTATATTGTCCTATACTGTTATAAAATGTATCCCATTATATTATGTTTATTAATTTTTATATATTTTATCCTAAATAAATTGGTACATATAGCATATATCAATATCATGCTGTGTTGACAACTGCATACAGACTGTGTGCTTAAATACAAGCACATACATAGTGAACACGACCCAATGTGTCTACAGTAACTTTCATGAATTAATGAACCTTTTATGTCTTTTTACATGACTGTTTAACCGTGACAGACACAGCTTTTCCAGAAAATGAGACATTAGCCATCGACAGACCATGTATTAGTGTGACACTGTGGGGTCTTTCAGAGGACCCGGTGTTCGTCATGGTCATTCACAGCTTCTGAGGAAGCCTTTTGTGTGCCAGTGTGGAGAGCTGGGCATCGGCAGACACTGTGCTCTCCATGCCTGCTGCACGTCTGTGGGCCGCTTCTTGGTGCCTGGAAACATGGTGCTGGGGTGGGTACCTGAACCGCCGCCAGCTTGGACTCCTCTGCTGGCTCTTCAGACATCTCCACCATCTGCTGGAGGGGATATACAAATTGGACGTTGGCAGAAACATCAAGGGGGTATCAACCTGACCCAAAGATGCATCCAAAATGACATGCATTTTGCCCTGTGCAGCACCACGGCTTGATATCATCACAATAACAGCAACTTTAGTAATATTTTTCATGTATCACTCTGAGTAATCTTCAAACACAAAGCATTGTCTTCATTGCACTGCAAGGTCTAGGCATGCTGAAATGATTTTAAAGCGTTCACTTGACAGCTGATGATATAGGGCAAGGTCTGTGTAAATGTTCTTTAAAAAAAGTCTACTTTTGTGGAGAAAAAAAAACAGCGTAGAGGTTTGGAATGACATGAGTCTGAGTAAATGATGACAGAATGCTATTTTTTGAGTGAACTATTCCGTTACACTGTTGCTATGACAGTTGCTTCCACCTTTTCACGGTTGTTTCATGGCCATTACTTCTTCTGCTTTTCCCGTTTCTGTGACTTTTATTTGTTCTGCCTTGGTTATCTTTTTTTAATCTCCCCTGTCACTTTTATCCCTGTGGAGAAGTGAGCAGGTTTCTAGATAAAGAGAATGCTTCGTTTTTCAGATGAGGAGGGTGAAAAGAACCCCTTAGCATTGTGATGCATATCACAGATGCGTTCGTGGCGTGATTTGTGTTCAGATGCACCGTCGTGCACTTATTGCTCGTGGCTCAAAATGCATTATTTAGTTCTTCAAAACTCACGCCGCCTGGCCGCTCGTGTTCAAATTAACATTTAAACCTTCGAAAGACTCTAGCCAATGGTTGCGTTATAGGGCAGACTTAAAAAAAAAGGATATTTCAACTAAAACTGAAATTTGTCTTTATTAAATAAGACAACGAGATAAAAACGAGATATTTTACAGAATGCTCAAGCTGTCCATACAGTTAGATTGGATTAGGACCAGATATTCAGTTTTTTGGTATGGAAAAGGGAGCTTGAACATTCTGTTAAATATCTGCTTTTGATTTCCATGCAAGGAAAAAGTCATACAGGTATGGAATAATATGAAGGCAAGTAAATGATGACAAAATTGTCATTTATGGGTAAACTATCCCATTTAATGATGCTTTACAGGTTCGCATAAGCAAAATCCGCAAAGGTTTTGAAGTACAGTATGTTATTTTTCTAATTCCTGGGCTATTTTGTAGACTGTGAGAGAATGTTTAGTTCAGATATGTACCAAAATGATTCCCTTAACTGGTTTGCCTGTCTTTTTGACAAAGACTGTTCTGTGAGTCTCGACTATAACATGACATTCTTGAAAACAATAACCGTCCGCTTGCTTCTCATTCGTCTTGTCTTTCTCCCTGATGATCCGCAGTCTGCTTTGTAAATGACTGCAGTGCACTCTGGATTTGAGACTTTAATGTGTCATTTTGATGATAAAGGTGGTTAAACAATAATCAGTTATTTCATTTGAAGCAAAGCCGATGAGCAAACACAGGGCGTTTTCTCATTATGTGATATGAATTGACTGAGAGCTGAGAGGAGGTGTGGAGCAGCCGAGGGTAGTGCTTTCTTTGTTATCACTGCCATCTCCTGGTCCATAGTGATCACTTTTGGGGCTGAGCGTCTCTCCTTTGTCCTTCCAAAGACTGAGCTGAAAGGAGAGAAAAGGAAAACACTGCAGGAAGAGTGGGATTCCAGATGTAGCACAGACAAATGTGCAGTTTGAGCAGTTTGGCTGAATTGTCTGGGTTGCCGAAGAGAATGGCTGCGCTAACATAAAAAGTACCATTTGGCACCATGATAATATTAGGGCTTTCATGATTATTCTAATTTTGCTAGTTGACATGAAACACTTTTGCAAAATCCACAAGTCCTGCGGTATTTTCAAAAGTATTTAGCTAATTAGTTTGTAATTATGCATGCAGTTTTAATGACCTTATATTAATTGAGAGACTGCATGGAATATTTGTAGTTTTAAACATTCGTTTGTCACACTGCAGGGCCGTTTGAATTGAACTACAGAAGGAAAAATGTGATTAAAAATAATGAGAAACCTAAAAGAAACAAGTGACCAGTTACTGGACCAACGATAGCCTCTTTCTCTTGTCCTTTCATGTAAATTTTAACCTAAAATGTGCCATTGAGCCATACTGCTTGAATTCCCTTTAAAATGCAAGCAGAAACAGTCATGTCACACTCGCTTATAGTTTCTGCCAGTCTGTGGGCGGAGAATCAGTTTCAGAGTGTTTTGCAAGAATGTTGGCTGGTACGGGAGCACCTCAAATGAACTCAGACCATCTGAGATGTCCGCAGTGCCAGCATGGTTTGTTTATAATGTGCTGTGAATGCAAAGCACTCCGGGGTTCACTTTATTTTTACTTTACAAATATTCTAAATATGTTATATGAAGCTCATGACAGAGTTTGTGCCTAGAGAGATGTAAATGCAAATGCGACTGAAGTCATGCAATCTATGACTAGTTGACACAAAGCCGATGTGGGGCCAACAAAATGACTAATGGCAGAAGAAATCATCTAGTCGACTAGTCTGTGCAAGCTCACAGTAATTCCATCATTTTTGGATATTTACCATGATATTAATTTGTTAATGTAAATACCACAGTCGAGGAATATGGTAGTCCTATAGTAATTTACAAAAATGTAATATGGTTACCACCACTTTTTCTTAGACTGTGAACATTTGGAACATCTTTTAAATTCATCAAATGTACCATACCAAAAATACCAAATTTATAAATGGAACCACCATAGCACTTAGTATAATGATGTTAGTCATTCAGTCAGTGTGCCATGTTATTACCTTAGTTTTGGTCATCAACGATAACATGTATGTACATTTTATAATGTAAGATAACAATACCATGATGCATGCATATATTTGTCATTAGCTTAAAAATATAGCAAGGTATGCTACCACATTTACTGTAAATGCCATGTTACATGATACAGTGGTCATTCAAACAATTACAGTAATGTTACATGGTTAATACCACTGTTTTTGCAATAAATCCACAACATTTTCCATACCAAAGTGAAAACAAACAAAAAACTATAAATGGAACCTTCTCAGCTCTCATGATGATAGTCATTCAGTCAAAATATCATGTTACTACCACAGTTTTTTTAACTTTAACAATAGCATGTATATAAATGTTGTAAATTGTATTAAAATACCATTAAATACCATTAATATATTTTTTTCATTTAGTGACTTAAAAATATAGCAAGGCACTACCAAGGTTTTTGGACTTTTACAGTAGTAATATGTTGAACATTTACCATCTAAATACCATGTTACATGAATAGTGAAGTGAAGTGACATTCGGCCAAGTATGGTGACCCATACTCAGAATTTGTGCTCTGCGTTTAACCCATCCGAAGTGCACACACACAGAGCAGTGAACACACACACACACTGTGAGCACACACCCGGAGCAGTGGGCAGCCATTTATGCTGCAGCGCCCGGGGAGCAGTTGGGGGTTCGATGCCTTGCTCAAGGGCACCTAAGTCGTGGTATTGAAGGTGGAGAGAGAACTGTACATGCACTCCCCCCACCCACAATTCCTGCCAGCCCGGGACTCGAACTCACAACCTTTCGATTGGGAGTCCGACTCTCTAACCATTAGGCCACGACTTCCCTCAATGTGGTGAATATGGTGATCATTCAATCACTTACAAAAAGTACCCAATGTACTATATTACTGTAATGGTTTTTGGAAACTAACAGTAATAAAATGTTGTAAATTGACCATATAAATACCATGCTACATAATTATGAAAGTCATTCACACAAAAAAATACCATTGTACTACTATACTTTTTGGATATTTACTATGGTATTATTGAAAGTGTCTCGAACCATAAACTACACTTTTAAAATTAAAGTTGCTTCACGATGCCATAGAATAATCTTTTTTGTCTAAATGGTTCCATGAAGAACCTTTAACATCTGAAGAACCTTTTTGTTAAAGTTCTTTATGGTGAAAGAACGTTCTTCAGATTATAAAAAGGTAAGAAAGAGATGGTTCAAAGAACATTTGACTGAATAGTTCTTTGTGGAACCAAAAATGGTTCTTCCATGGCATCGCTGTCAAGAACCTTTTAAGCACCTTTTATTTTTAGAGTGTACCTTGTAAATAACATAGTTATGTATTTCACAATGCACACTATACTAATGATTAATGTATTTCTGTATTATTTGCCATTTTCTGAGTGTCATGAGCTAGTGGGCCTTGATTTATGATGCTATATTCATTTCTGACAATCAGTTATGAACCCGACCAGGTTCATATTCTCAAACCAAAATCTGTATATATAGAAGTCCATTGGAGTTATTATCGACTTATTTATGCTGGAATTGTGTGGAATGTTTTGTGATCCAGTGAGTCTTAATAGCTGCGAGCAAACAAAGCAGCTCTGTTGTAGTCATCAGCGCTGCGTCTTCAAAACACTCCACTCCATCTGTTGTCAACAAGTTGATTAATTAATAGGAAAACATTCTGTTTTATGCAAATCAGTCAACAATCAGTCACATGTCATCCATATGCATTTTAGCCTCCAAGTCTGCGCGCCCCTCCCGCCGTTGCTGGAGGAGTTATTGACACTAACCCTTCGGGCACACAATGTCAGCTCTTCTCCAACCACGTGTTTGATTCCAACATTGGAATTGTGGGCACGGAGAGCATCAAAGCTGCCCTCTCCTGTATTTGCATAGTGTTTAAGCTGATTCGAATCGCAAGGACAGAGCAGTAAAACGCGATGAAATTACTGCTTGCTGACTTGAAGTGGAAAGAATGTCAGAATGTTAATGGCGTGGTGTGTAATGCGGCGACAATTGATATTCCAGCACGCTCAGGCAGGTTAAACATGTTAACAGCCGAGCTTCTGCTGCCTGAGCTGTTTGCAATAACATCACTTACAAACATGTGTTCATTAGTAGCAGCAGGGTCAGGAAGTTCCTCGCTGGATTTCAGCAGTGGAGTGAAAGTCGCAGGAATGCAGCTACGCTATTATAAATCGCTTAATTTATCTATTTATTCGTTTGCTTAGAAATGCCACCAAAAACTCATTTAAACACACACACACAGCAGCCTTTTGCTAGTGTGAGAAAGATCTTCCGGTTGACTAATGCCCACCTGCCTCTTTCAGGAACCCAAAGCTGAGAGTAGCAGCTGCTTAAATAAGGACGTCAGCACTTCGAGTAAAAGATGGATGCTGTACCTTTGTGTTCATTTGCTTTAATCTCCGCGGCTTGCCGCTGTGGATTAAAAACCAGGAGGACTGGAAGTGCTTGATAGACTGTAGACCTCCCAAAGCCTGACAGGGAAGAGTGTTTGGCAGAAATTCGTTGAAATCTTGCCCAAAGCGCAACTGTAGCCTGGGAAATAGAATAGCAAATGAGAAGCCATAAAGATTGTTGATGTTTTTTTTTAGCGTGTAGTAATGGAAATAATGTAAGACTTTACATCTGATGTACCGAAAACACCACAGTCACACAGATCCAGATTGAATTGCACATTCTGTGTGTGTGTTGTAGCAACCTCTGCTGTGGATTTTATTATTTTCATTTTCCATGGTGGTGGTGCTAAATTGTGTTACTATCTCCAAGGCAATAAAGGAGCGAGAGCTCTTGAATCCTGACAGGATTTACTCGGAAGGGACTAGGGGATGTAAATTGAGAGATAGTTATTGGCGTAGAAAATCTTCTGCTCAGCCAAGATGGCGTAAACATGATGGAGAGCTGCGAGTCTCAGAGCTCAGCTCGGGATCAGAAGTGATGTGTAGACATGCCAATATTGACAATGTTGACTGGTTAACATTTTAGCCCACAGAGATTTAATTCGTCTTTAAACTGACAAGAGAGATTGAGTGGAAAGTGAGCTGTCGTAATGCCACCTTTACTAGAAGTCAACTCTTGGTGACTGACTATGGTTTGGTAAACACTATCAAGGGACTCTGCATATTGCCTGTACTTAAAGGGACAGTACACATGAAAATTTAAATTCTATCATTTTGTCACCTCATGTTGTTCCAGACCTGTTTGAGTTCGTTCTATTGAACACAACAGATATTTAGCTCTATTCCATACATTGAAAGCCATATTCTGCAGCATTTCCATTAATACATACATTTAATCTGTTTCTCACATAAAGCTATTGAAGTGCTTTAGAAGACTTATATTCATACAGTATACAGGCTATGATACCTTAATAGCCCACCCCCCATTCTCTTCCATGTGTATGAAAAAGTGCAGCTTTATCATTCTACATCCTTTGTGTTTCACTAAAAGCCAAGTGGGTTTGGAACGACATGAGAGTGTGTTTTGTGTGAATGTCCTTGTTTGTGTCAAGAAAAATTGATTCCTTCTCAAAGTGACATGCATGTAGGCGACTGTATTGACGGCATTGTCAGATACAGTCATTGTTTTCAAGGTCATGTACAAGCATGTTCGCCCCATCCAACACTGTATTATAAATGTTAAGACAATTAGATGGAGCCTGTGTAATTAATTAATTATCTAATTACTGTCATTACAAAGGTAATTAAATGATAAAGGCCCATATTTGACACTCAGGTTATCCTTTGTCTCTGTAGATAAGCTGCTCCATTGTTTTTGTCTGTAGTGAGGTGATGCCAGCAATGCTGTTCATTTTATCATAACAGACATGCACAACAGACGTGAAATGTTGTGGAAGGACCATATGTACAAAATATGAAATGGCAAAATCCATAGCACAGAGTTTTAGAGACCTGGGGCATGTGGGCATTATGGGAGCACACCGCACCTCTGACAGTTTCATCTTAGTGCTGGTTGAGAGGCACTTGGGGGAACTGCATGAAAAGTGATTATGCTGATGTAGCTTGGAGCTCCATATTTCATATCCTGCAGATCAATAAGACACGAGGCAATATGTTTCTCTGAAAAGGCGGCCATGGGCTCCGCTGACCAAACTGACCTGCAAACATGACTGGATGAGAACACAAGGACCTGATTGAGTGTGATATGCCTGATAACATGGAGCAATTGGAGCCATTTTTAGCTTCAAACGTGGTTTTATTTCCATTTTCTGTGTTTGAACACCATTTTAAAACACTTTCATGTGGTTCATGTTTAAAAGGATTTAGCTGTTGACCTCTGACACCGGCATCCATTACATTAATCAATAGCGAGTGGATAAGCCAGTCGCTTTCACTTGGTGTTGAATGCTCTCAGAATATCAGTTACAGGGTTTAGGGTTTCAAAACACTGCAGTCTACTCTCTTGCTGTTTGTGATCTCTACATAGTGTGGGTTGCACTGAAGGGTAACACTGCTGCTGTGATCTGTACTTGACCTGCTCGGTTTGTTCTGAAAAAAAAAAATCATTTGAGATTTCTGTAAATAACCTGTGCTGGTAGTTTTTATAGAGGATTTTTTTATTTATTGTTTTGCCTCCAAAGCTTATCTCTCACGCTTAATTTATCAGATAGATGGATTTGATCGACCCATTAATTTACAGTATGTGAACCATATGATTGATCATGAATGTTTATTGGTCATTACATTTAATTTAATATATATATGTATATATATATATATATATATATATATATATATATATATATATATATATATATATATATATATATATACAGTACAGACCAAAAGTTTGGACATACCTTCTCATTCAAAGTGTTTTCTTTATTTTCATGACTATGAAAATTGTAGATTCACACTGAAGGCATCAAAACTATGTGGAATTATATATGGAATTATATACATAACAAAAAAGTGTGAAACAACTGAAAATATGTCATATTGTAGGTTCTTCAAAGTAGCCACCTTTTGCTTTGATTACTGCTTTGCACACTCTTGGCATTCACTTGATGAGCTTCAAGAGGTAGTCACCTGAAATGGTCTTCCAACAGTCTTGAAGGAGTTCCCCGAGAGATGCTTAGCACTTGTTGGCCCTTTTGCCTTCTGTCTGCGGTCCAGCTCACCCCTAAACCATCTCGATTGGGTTCAGGTCCGGTGACTGTGGAGGCCAGGTCATCTGGCGCAGCACCCCAATCAAATAGCCCTTGATGCCTTCAGTGTGACTCTACAATTTTCATAGTCATGAAAATAAAGAAAACTCTTTGAATGAGAAGGTGTCCAAACTTTTGGTGTATATATATATATATGTATATATTCAGATCAATCAGATATATATGATATGTTTTGTATTTTAAGTTACAACAATACTCAAACAGTTATTTTTCCTCATGATTTTCTTCATCCATACAAAAACCTAGATTCTGTAAATTCCTTGTTTAAATTCATCTGATTTTCTCCTGAAAAAATTATATGGATGGATAAATGGAATGGATAGATGGATAGTTTAGTAGATAAGTGAATGGATGGATAGATGAATTCAGTTCTTTCATGTTATTCATTAATGTACAGTACAGTATTGGGAACCCATATGGTTAATTATAAATTTCATAAATTATTCACTTAATTTGATCTTGTGTTCACTAAGTTACAAAGATAGATAGATAGATAGATAGATAGATTTGATCTAATTGATTAAACAAGCTAGACATAATTCTGAAATGTATTTTTTTTTTATTCCTCAGTCCTCAGGTGTGAGGTTGCACGCAGTTCTTATACAACCATTAGCATCACACTCACTCGCAGCCTGTGATAAGATGTCGCAGAATCCCAGCTGATAAGCAAATGAGGTGAGGAAGTTCTTCACAACAGGTGGATTAAGTGGAGAGAGGGTATGAAGAAGGGATGATGCAGGATAAGTACTGCAGAAGGAGATGAAAGAGGCCCATTTGAAGTGTCAGCGAGACATCAGAGCAGACCTGGGAGAACTGTTAAACTGCCTTTATTTTAGCAAGAGAGTCCCCCCACCTCTGTGGGGGGAAGAGAGGGAAAGAGAATCTACCAGGAGCACTGCTTGATGAGCAGAGTGTGTTTGAGAGGAAGGAAGTGCTGAAGAAAGAGAGGGAGCGAGTCGAGCGACACTGTTGTCTTTGAAGTCGAGAGCTCGACTTCAAGGTGGTACGGCGTGAATCCTGATGGTGTCAGTGCCACTCTGGGTAAAGGAAAAGAGGGCAGCCCGGTTATTTATGTACAGTCTTTTTTGCATTTCTATAGCTGCTTCTCTACAGATACCAAAAGGGATTATGCTAATGAGGCACAATCTATTAGAACAGAGGAAGTCTTGATAGTTAGCCGAGAAAAAGAAAGCGCGAGAGAGGCTGTTTTTAGCAGTCTGCTCAGCGGCAGAGAGCTTCACCATCAGCATGACTCTCCGTAGCTCTATACACCATCAGATGGCACTATAGGATAAATTTGAGAGCGGCTCCTGCAGCTCTCTGCATGAGGACAGAGAGGGAGCCAGCACTGTGGAGAAACCGACAAGAACAGATGAATTATAAACCCATAAGCGCTCTGCATCAAAAAAAAATCTTGTCAGAAGAAGGCGTTCGCTCTGTTCGTGCGCTTTTGATCCGACGAGGTCTTGCCTCATGGATTACACTCTCACTTTAGGGAAAGCCTGTATTTACGTCATGTGGTGCAGTCGTTTCATAAAGTGGGGAAATGTAGCAGTCTGAAATTGTTGTGTAAGATGTTGCAAAACTCAGTTATGAAATTCTCAGGCCGGACTAGTGCATGTAGCTGGTTTAGTGTTAGTGTGCTTATTTAAACAGTGACTAGTGTGTCTGCTTTTTTATCTTGTTAGTTTAATTGATAGTTTATTATAAAATTTTATGTATTTTATTAAGATATTTATTGAATTAAATAAAGACTTTTTTGTGCTATATTTGTCTAAGAATTAAATTAGCATCATATGCACATGTCCAACATGAATTTCCTAACATTATTTTAATTATTGTAAAAGGTATTTTTTTATTATTCTGCCTCCATAGATACCTCATTTTTTTGTCCAACTTATAAGACGGAATCACATGTATCATTTGTTGTGAAGACTATCCCAGAATGCACTGCGATCACCTTAGTAAAGAAAATGGTGGACAATAAATAAAAAATGAAATATTGATTAAAAAAAAAAACGTTTTACTCAATATTTATGTATTTTTGCCTATAGACAAATCACACTGGTAGCTTAGCAACATGCTTACACCAAACTATTAAAATGAATTGTGAGCTGATTTGTAAGTTGCTATGTACTGTAAATTGTCATAAATCAGTAACTTATGAGGTTCAGTGACCATTAGTATGCTATCTTCATAGGCAGCGAGATCAATCACTAAGTTTTTGAACAGATAATATCAGTAATTAGATATGTATTAATGATTTGCTTGTGACCGTGTCAGAGTGAACTTGCCCTTGCTCGAATAAAATGCGCTCTCAATGTGTTCTGCTCTTTGGCTGCTTTTAGCCTGCGCTATCCTTGTTTTACACCCACAAATGCACATTTAGGCCATAAGTCCACTCCATCTATACATAATGCAGGAGCTGCAACTCTGCGCAAGAGGCTTGTGAGAGGAGCTCTCGTTTGAGGCAGGTCCTCAGCTCCAACCTGAGCAGCAGGCACACACTCTTTTCAGCTCACCCCCTTATAAAGTGAGACATGAGGTACAGACAAATTCACATCACATACTAGCCTCTGGAATGATCATACCTTTCACACCAGTTATTTTTGGCAGCAGACTGTGCCTGTGCTGGTTTTGACCCTACCTTCCCGGATTATTAGTACTATTTGGTAGCTTTACTTGAAATCAGGATTGTTGCCAACCATTAAAAACACTTTTAGATTTTTTTCCCGCCTACTTTTTGGACTGTAATTGTTACTTGACTAAGCTTCATTTTACTTGACTTCAAATGTTATGAAAGAAACTGTAGCTGACTGTGGAAAATTTAACAAGCAGAAGCCTTTGCAAATTGTTGCATTGGTTGTTGTAAGCAAACACACACATCTACCAACAGCAATCCTAATAAACAATGATGTAAAAATGCATCTTTGCATCAAAATAAGAATTCACTTAAATAATTATGGAATTTAATAACATGCATGTTTAAGTATAGACATTGAGAATGCAATATTTCTGCAACATGCATTGCATTCATTCATTCAATATTTATTTATTTATTGTTATTTTCTTTCCCAATTGTGTTTTTAAAATATACAGTAATCTGGGATAACTAAAAAGAGATGGTTTGAATACAGTTAATATATAACTGATAATTCTATGATGCTGCTTGGTTTGAAAATAGCCATTATTCCCCTATACTGTACATACCATGGCAGTTTAAATTTTATTATTTTAGTAAACTTTCTGATTAAATGCTGATTTATTATGCATATTGAACAGTCTACTTATTGTCTATGTGTGTTAGTTTACCAACATATTTTTCTTTATTTTCAATATTAAATCAGTTATAATTGTGCTTTCATTTCTTATACAAATTTTCAAATTTGCTTCAGTTATGGCCTGATGTATTGTTTAGTCAAAATTCGACTTTAGTGCAAATTGTCTCAAGAGTTTTTTTTAATGTCTTCAACATATTCTTGGAAGTAATTACGATTTGCTTGAAAATAATTGAATTGGCCTGGATTGGATGAAATCATTAACAGAACAAATGTTTCCACCCCTACTAATGAGGCTAGTGCCCACTTACTGTATCTGATTTTTAGTAAATGATTAGTAAATGATTACATGTGCATTTCGGCTATGAGCAAATTAAATATCACTTAATTAATATTCATGGGCCAGGCTGATTATTATTATTATTTTTAATGTATTTAATAATGTCAACATTCTGAAGAAAGCCAATGAAATTTAAACCGAGAATATTGATGCCACCGTTCATAATACGTAAATTGGTCTGCTAATATTTTCCATAACGTTGTAGCTTGAGATCCCCTGCGTAATTAGAACCCCTGATATTGCCAAGCTGTTTAGTTGCTGTTTTGCTCTTCACAATGCATATTTAATTCAGGACCTCTTCTGTGAATTTGCACATCTTGCCATGAATGCTTCAGACGAATGTTTCATGGTGAGCTGTACAGCCATATCTGCAGCATTCATTATGAACCCCACCAAAATATTTCACTCAACCCCAAATTACTCATTACAAAGATAATAAACCTAATCTCATCGCATTCTGGCTGTGAAATTATGTATTGATTTACTCTAAACACCCTAGTCAGTAAAATGTGCTCATTATCCATGCTTGTTGACTGGGTCATGTGGGCCAGCGCCCGCTGATCTGAGCCATACCCAGTGTTAATAGAGGAATCAAACAGAAGACAGCCGTATTTGATAAGGTTTTAGGCAAACACAGGTCCAGGTTGTACTTGTGCAAAGCAGAGGAAAAAGGAAGAACCTAATAACCCCTCATTTTTTTTCTCTTCCGTTTTCCTTTGGGTAATAAGAGAAGAGAAATGGTGGTAAAATGTCAGAAATATCATGAGGAATAGAAGATCTGAAGCATTGCTTAATGAAAACCTCTGGCCAGTGGCACTGTGAGGCAGAGAGAGCTGCCGGTGTGATCGGGCTCAGAGCGGTAATTTCTCACCAGGAGCGCAACGCATTCCATTAGGCCTGGCCACTGCACACACACACACACACACACACACATACACGCACACAAAGCAATACTGAAGGAGAGTGAAAATAAAGCTAGTGAAGCACCCATAACAACACTTTTCTTACTGTCTATTGTTGTCTGGAGGCAAAAAGAACACAAAGATTAATGTGCGGGATCTATGTGGCTGAGGTTGTTGCGAACAAAAGGCCCCTCTGAGCCAAGCGCAAACCATCAATAGAGATCAGGATCATTGGAATGACCGCTCTGAACAGGGAGCCAATTAACCCGGGCCTCGAAACTACCCCACAGAGCTTTGTTCGTTCCTGGTCTCCATATAACCACCTTAAACCGCTGAATTCCATTAAAGGGACAGTTGACCCAAATATCTTGTCATTACTACGTACTATGAAACAGAAAAGATGTTTTTTTTCAACATTTTTTTTTCAACAAACCCTCAAAGTCAGTAGGGTCCGAAACATTAGACATTGACATTTATTGTATTTACAATAAATTTTTTTTTTTTTTGCTTTGATTTTAAAAACATCATATTTTGTGCTTTTTGGGGGGGGGGGGGGGGGGTGAACTATACCTCAAAGTCTTGGAATTAATTAATTTACCACAGGCCTCCAATTTGATTAACACAACACAATGCCTAAATTTCTGGTCTTGGCAGTGTACAATCGTCTTAGTGCTTTGCTTGTTATCTAGCGTAATGCTCAGGGTCAAGGTTCACAGACGGCCAGCAATCTCTCTGGCTCCGGTAGCCCTGCTCTCGTTTAAGTGCCAGCACACGTCTCTCCTTGAAAGTAACCACTTTTTCAATTACTCTACCATCAGCTTTCAGTGTTGCAGATAATGACAGGGTCTATAGCCTAGGCTAGCAGCTAAATGTCAACTAAACAGAGCCGGTGTGCTATCTGCAGTTAAACAACTTTGCCAAAATCCAGACACTTGTGTGATACAATATAGCTTGAGACGATAGTGGAGAATTTTCTTCTTCCCCAAGGTTTCGCCAGTCTGGCTCAATGCGAAGCACTAGTGATTACAGTTATTTATGTAACACGTAGTCCCCGTTTTCGTTTTCCACACATGTAGAGCGCTGCCTTTCATGGCAGCCCCTCAAAAGGGCACATGTTGCAATCCATTTAGCTTCTCTTCAGGTGGAAAAATCCCTGAGGATGAGACTGCCAAACCGAGCGTTCATCCTCACTCCGAGAACTTGTTTTGTTGGGTGAACAGAAGTAAATGCATCTTCAACAACAAAAAACATTTATTGTCTTACTCTATTCAGCAGCACTAGCCTCGGGAAAAGGTCTTTTTGTGTGTTTCTTTCACTTGCTGATTATCAACGCAGCCCTCAGGATGTTAGTGAACTTCACGTAATTACATCTCGCGAGCCAGTCGCTCGATGCACCGAATCAAAATTCGCACAGCTTCGGTCTCGAACTTTTACAAATAGGTTGTCTCCAAACAATGTCAGGCAAAAGTCAATTTTTAAAATCATATGCAACATCAGTCTCGGTTGCATCTTCAGGTATGGAGCGTTGTGATGAACAGCTTAATCCATGCTGCTGTGGCATGTTCTTCCACACCCATTATTTTATTCCTCTGCAAATGAGCATGGACAGCAGGGTAATGAATTCTACCCTCCAGTGAAATGGGAGGATTTTCTATTTGCCAGACACTTCCTTCCCCTTTAACTCCTTCATCTGATGGAGAGTGGACTTTCGGCGGTGGGTGGAGGGGGCGAGTGCCTGACTGATGGTGGGCCACAGCAGACAATCAGAGAAGAGCGAGAACCATCTGTCTCTAGCGAGATGAGACGGGCCCGCCAACTGCAGTGTAAAACATAGCCCATATAAGCAGCGGTCCAAGTCCTAAAATTGGAATTGAGGTTCACTTTTGAAAACTGTATTGCATTGCATCAGGCAATACAGCCAAAATCAATATACCCCCAGTGCTGGAATTGGGCTCGAGTGACAATCACCAGCGGCACAGCCAGAGAGACATTTTCAGACAATACCTTTTTCGGTTTTCGCAATCAGTCCGGCAGGAGCCGGAATGTGTAGCCGAAGCTGAGTAAAGCATTTTCCAATCTCGTATGGCATTCAGCTTCAGTCGATGACCAACAAGCTCCGTCTGAATGGCTACAAGTTGACTTACAACTCAACCCCATTTATAGACTACAGCGGTGAAACCGCTAGTCCCTACCTTCCATCTCAAGGCGCTACTTGTGGAAGACTATATATATGGGCTGTACAATAGTAATTTAGATCATGCGATCTCAGAATTGCCGTCAATATAAAGGAATGGGGCTTGTGTGCATTTGGGCTGATGCCGCACACCTGAGCTCCATCAGTGGCCTAGATGAGAATGGAGCATTAGTTTCCCAACGGTGGCGGAGCCACGGGCTCTCAGCGGGTTTCTCCGCCTCTGCTTTTATTAGAAAAAAGTTGCAGAGTGCACTGCAGCAGTGCAGCATGACTGTGGCAACTCATTCCACTAGCTGCTCTCCTGCAGTCTCCTGGGAAGTCCTTCGGCAATGGGTTCCTAACAGGGATTTTTTTCATGTTTTCCTCCTGCAGTTCCTCCCATGGTTTAAAACTATTTGTTTTTATGAATCATTCCTGTGTGTGTTTGAGTCTACACAGCTCTAGCTGGCGCTAAAGTAAAGAAATTAGGTAATTTTATTCAGCACAGTAAACGGTTAATGCTATATTATATTATATTATATTATATTATATTATATTATATTATATTATATTATATTATATTATATTATTAATAATTGGGGCATGTATTCAAATTTTTCTGATAAATGAACACAAACGTACTAAAATATGTGCTAAACTGATATTAACAACATTTTCTTGAGAGCATGTTGGCTGTTGGTGCATTGGTGGCTGATATCATGCTGGTAATATGGTTAATTGATAATGCATTTTAATTAAATAATCTACATGCAATATGCAAAATCAACTTAAAAAGATGGTCAAATAAATTCCAGATTTGGGAATTGACACACTAACACTTAAGTTTTCCAGCCAAATTAAACTTCAGGAGCACAACATGTTGCCTGCTATTCACCAAAAGCAGCCCATTCTGATAATCTTAAATTGACCAAATATTGAACAATTAATTGGTCCGTGACTTGTTTTGCACAACGTTGAATGTGCTTTTAGAAGTCAAGCTATTATTTGAGATATGCAGGCAGGTCACAGGGTGTTTTTGTGAATAGAAGACAACATGTTGTGTTCCTGAAGTTTAATTTGTCTCCTTCCATGCATGATGTTGCATTGAATGACAGAATATCCTCTTTCTTCCGCTGCTGTGTAGCGTGACAGGTCCATCAGTATTGCTCTGGACGGTGAGGGGGCGTGTGTCTGTGTCTGAGTTTTCGGAAACTTGAAATTACCGAACCTCAAAACTCCACAATACATTATTTATACGACAAAGTGTTGTTTGAAAGAAACAGTCAGTTGTGTTTTATATAACGCTGCCCTATGTGTAGTTTGCTCCATTAATGTGTTTTCAGTCAAATATCTGCATTATTTAAAAGTAGCATCAATACCCTATTGACATAGTGTACAGTACCTTTTTGTTTATGCTATGAATGAG